>NC_136420.1:120220080-120820080 GCF_052625555.1 Lactuca saligna
GGGCACCCTACTAGACGATAACCAGCATATTGGTACTTTAACCAACATATCACTACTCATATATCCTAACATACAAGGACATATACTGCAACACATAGTATATTGAGGAAACTCACCTGAATCGGAGACCCAATAAATACTGCGACACACTCACCCTCTACATCGATTGCTCCTGCGAACCAACTAACACCAAAACATGGTAGAACCTTAAAAAAGAACCCAATTCCTTCAAGTTTGACCCAAATTCAAACTGGTCAAAAAGTTAGCGGTCAACAGTTCAATGAATCTCCACAACGTGACAATCTCTTGGTAACGTTATGGCCAACTAAAGACAAAATAGTCGTGAGGTCTTCAATCGTCACGATGTAATAGGAACCTCTTCATATCGTAAAGACTAGCTCATGGGCAGCTTAATGGTTTAAGCCCTTAATCCATTCATCCATACACCCATCTCCTACCTAAGGCTTCCTTACAACACATAAACCATAAAATCATTGCTTTAAAGTCATACATGCCCAATGCAAGTCTTGTGTAACATCCATAAAAATCACAACAAATTTGAACTTTTTAAAACAACCCCAATCGTAAAATGTTTAAAAAATCATTATTTTAAAAGTATTGTTCCATATTAGAGTATCCCATAGATCAAAAGTACATAAACAAAGGATTTATACGGTCATGCCTTCGCCTTCCTGCGATCGTCAGAAGTACCTGAAGCAACAACTAAAAACATTAAGCTAAATCTTAGTAGTTCCCCCAAAGTACCACGATATATATATATATATATATATATATATATATATATATATGTATGTATATATATATATATATATATATATATATATATATATATATATATATATATATATATATATATATAACAATAGCATGCATACAGAACCTTCAGCCTGACTGGAATGCCCCGTCGGACTACAAACTATCTGGACCGCCCACAAAACCTTCAGCATGATTGGACAACTTTACCAGGCCTTCAGCCTATTTGGATCGTTCTCCGGGCCTTCAGCCTGGCTAATCTGCCTCACAGGCCTTCATTTTATCTAGGTCACCCTAGGTCTTTTGGCCTTCAGTCTCCACTGGTCCGTCACAACCCAACCGGACATAACATGTCGACAATACATAACAGATAAACATATAACCAGTCAGTAGATAACAAGCAAATTTAATAGATCACTACAGCATAGCAACATCCTATATACTAGGATACAGATCTAACAGATCACTACAGCATAACAACATATGGTAAACCAGGATATCAGTCCAATGGGCCGACCTTAGTGCCTTTGACCCATAAGTACAGTGAGGAAAACTCACCTTACAATCTGAACAGTAGTTGATGAGGTCCCACTCCGAATCGCAAATCTAACTGTCACTTATCCAACCAAATCACCGATTCTCAACCACAATCCAAAATATCCTAAATACCCTTAAGTAAAATTAGTCAAAGTTAAGGTTAAACTGGTTAAAATCCATAAGTCAACAGAGTCAACATGGTTGAGCTGACCTAGTGAGCGTACGTGCGGCATACTCGCGTTGAATGGAAATGGGGTGGCTAACTAAGTACGCTCGGTGTACACAGAGGTACGTAGTACGTACTCACATGATTTTCTCTTTTAATATTAAGAGGTTAATACTTTGACTTCATGCATCCAATTGCAGATCCATGGCCAAAATATCATAAAAAGTCATAAAGTTTCCAACTTTAAGACCTTGCATGTCCAATAAGTGCTTAAAACACAAAAACTCAACATCTTAATGCATGAAGGCCTTCTAAATTTTTCATAGAGCAAAACAAACCATTTGGAACCCATTTTTATGACTCAAGACCCTTCCAAATGTCTAAAAGGATGACTTATTGGGTTAAGAACATGCTATGCTAATGATTCACCACATTTAGGACAAAAAGGACCTAAAACCAAGCCCAAAACAAGATCTAAAAGAAACTTCACTAAGATTAAAACTTTACACCTCCAAATGATGCCAAAAGGTGTTGTGATTCTGGATCTAAAGAGCTTCACTCCTCCAAGATGGTCTCTACTTTTTCCTTCTTCTTTAAAAGCACAAAACACACACACTCAAGCTTAGAAATGCTTCATAATATGTATTAGGGTTGCAAAAACGTTCTAAGAGGATGGAGGCTGATGACGTAAGGGGAAATGAGGTTATAATAGGGTTTAAATATGAGCAATACACTAAAAATTAGGGTTTGCATGACTGGTACTTACGCCCTACGTATAAATGTATGGATGGAGTATTAGGGCGCGCCCTAGTACGCTCAGCGTACACACTTACGCATGGCGTACTCCTCCAAAATCCAAATTATGAAAATGCCACTAGGGCCCTCTTTGCACTCTTTCTTAAACTTAGGGATCAAAATGCAATATAATTCAGATTTATGGTTAATAATGAAAGTATCTCAAAACTGGATATTACAATTCTCCCCCACTTGACTTAGACTTCGTCCTCGAAGTCTTCCGCAACGAATAACTCAGGATAATACTCCTTCGTCTCATATTCCGGCTCCAAGGTCCACTCGGTGCCTCTATAATGCTACCACTAAATCTTTACCAAAGGTATCTCCTTGTAGCGCAGGACCTTCATCTTTTTTTCCCCAAAATAGCCACCGGTCTCTCAATATAATTTAGGCGCTCGTCAACCTGAATATCATATAAAGGAATCACTGTCTCGCTGTCTAACACACAATTTTGCAACTGAGAGACATGGAAAGTGGTGCGGATCTAACCGAGCTCGGTAGGCAAATCCAGCCGGTAAGCTACCCTGCCTACCCTGGCAATCATACGGAAAGGTACAATATACCGGGGACCCAATTTCCTCATCTTCTTAAAGCGTATCACACCCTTCCAAAGCGAGACCTTCAGGAGCACCATATCACCAACCTGAAACTCCAACTATGATCTGTGTCGGTCGGCATAGCTCTTCTACCGAATCTAAGTGGTCTACAGTCTCTATCTGATATGCTGAATAAACTCCATGGTATGAAGGACTATTTTGGTCCTTCTCATGACCCTATGACCAACCTCTCCCCAACAAACTGGGGTACAACATCTTCGACCATACAAGAGCTCAAATGACGAGGCACCAATGCTAGAGTGATAACTGTTGTAGGAGAACTCCTGAAACATCCCAAAAATATGACCAAAAATTTCATTTAAATCATTAATAAAACCATAATGATCCAAACACCATATAAAATCATAAGTCATTGAGATTTCCATATTTATACATGTTTTTAGGCAATATTTATTTACATTTTATTAATATTTTGGTTATTAGCATAAAATAATGGTACTTATAAGCTTAAATTATAATTTGCAGCCAAATAGAAGCATTTTTGAGAAAAGGACTAAAAATAGCAAAACATGGAAATTTGGAGGCTTGGACAATAAAAGAAGAAAGAAGCTTACGTAATCTGCTAACTTCACGTCACGAGGCTTATAGATTCACGACGTAAACACGAATCTTCCCGAAGATGGACATTACGAAGAATAGTCATTATCCAACACGGATATCTACTATTCACGTCGTGAGACATATCCATTCACGACGTGAGTGCAGAAAAATCATAAAATATATATTTCCTTGCTCATTACGATTGGGGGGCTTTTTGGTTGATTAAGATAGTTCCTGGAGACAAATTTCAGAAGGAGAAAAGATCTGGAATTGGCTTTCAACACCAAAGGAGAAGAGAAGTTCATAATTGTATACTAGTTTTGGTACTTTAATTATGTTTTTGAGTATGAGTTATTTGAGTTTATTTGCTAGGATTTCTAGCTAAATCTAGTTGCTTCTGTTAGCTAGATGAAGCTGGAACTCATGGTGTTAATACTTTGGATTTAACTTTACTTGTTGGTTAGGACTTGTGTTTAATTGATTGAACCTAGCATGTTTGATTTAATGTTTGATTGCTTTAAATTCTTATTCTGTGTAGTTAGTGAATATGAAGGTGCATGAATTTGAATACCTAATAATTCAGTGAACACTCATTTATTAGAGCTAAGATCAAACCAATCTTAGATAAGTAATTTAACTATTTAATTAAGTTGTGCTAGAGAACTCATATTATGGCCATAAGTGTGTTTTCCAAATCAATCTTACATGGCTCCAATCATATTCAATAATTGATTATGTGTTAACTATTGTGTGACCTTACATAGACTTACATGAATTAGCTAATGTTAGTAAATTTAGAACTGAATTACTAATACTATCTTAATTGGTAACCAACAATAATTGTCATAGCTAATCTATAAACCATTGAGGGAAAGTGGATTCGAACTAACAAAAGTGTTTTGTTTACTGATTGAATATGTGTTAAAGAATTAAGTTTATCTAAAATTGCAAAATTAGATAAATCCCATTTCTTTGTTAGTAATTAGGTTAATTTAGTAGTAGATAGATTAATTAGTCAAAACCGTTCTGTGTGATCGACATCCAACTTACCCGACTATTCTATAATTTGACTAGGTACACGGCTGAGGTACAATTTAGTTAGTTAAGTTAGTTAGGTTATAAATATAAAATTAGGTGTAGCTATTTGCACGCATCAAGTTTTTGGCGTCGTTGCCGGGGAACAACTTATTTAACTGTTGATTTATTTGTTTTAGATTGATTGATCCTTTTTGTGGGGTCAACCCTGTAAAAAGTTACATTTTAGTTTAGTTTTTTTAATACTGAATTCACGACGTAAGCTTTATGGCTCACGGCGTGAATCCAGTAATTTCCATTTTTCTTTATATTTCTATTTTAGTTCAATTTTACGTTTTTATTTTTTTTTATTTTGCAGATGTTCATGACCAAAGGCTCTAACACACCTTTGGTGCCACCACTTGAAGATCCAGAGTCAACCCTTCACATGAAGACGGATAAGAACGCAGAAGTGAGCGAAACACCAAAAAATTCATCTTTCAAAGACCTCAAATCAGTCTTTGGAAGGAAGTCGGGAAAGAAAGTAGGAGATTCGAGTACATCATCAAAGGACAAAAGCAAGATAGAAAGCTTTGAGCAAGATCCAAACCCAAGGGATACCGAATACGATACCCAGTCCGCATTTACATTACATAGAAGTGAATCGGAAGATGAGTCTGATAACAAAATGGCGGATATTACGGATATGTCCATGGGAGCTTATAAAAAGCAAATTAGAGATGATGCTGGTCCTGTCCTAATACAACTTGCAATTCCTGCAACTGCCCCATTCGAACTTAAAGGACACATCCTTGCTGCACTTAGGGATGTACCATTTTTTTGGAAAGGATCATGAGGATGCTTACAAGCATTTGGATGAAGTAAATGACATAACAGTTTATTTTAATATCCCAAGTTCCAAGAGAGACAGTCTTGCTAAGGATGTTGTGAGTCACTTTTAAAGGAGCTGCTAAAGATTGGCTAAAGGCACTACCACCCGGTGCAATCACTACTTGGGCACAAATGCGCAAACAATTTTTAGATCATTTTTGCCCACCTTCCAAGATAGATAAACTCAAAAAGGCAATAGAAAATTTTGAGCAAAATCCGGGTGAGTCACTTTATGAGGCATGGGAGCGCTATAAGAGATTGTTGAGAAATTATCCTCAAAATGACCTCAATATACAACAAGTGTCAGTCTTTTATGATGGTGTTAATGTCATGATAAGGCAACTCCTTGATTCCTAAGGACCACTTACCAAGAAAAATATAGGGGAAGTTAAGGAGTTAGTGGAAGAATTTGCAAAGCATTCTCATGAGTATCACAATCCAAGAAGTGAGGGAGTAAAAGGAAGCAGGGGTGGAAATTTTGCAGACATCGCTGCTATGATGACCATGCTTGATACAACGGACAGGAGGATAACAAAAATAGACCAAATAATACATGCTATAAGAGTTGGATGTGAAAGGTGTAATGGTCCACAGTTGACTAAGGATTGTAGCTTAGATGATAATGGGTATAAAAAGGATCAAGTTTATTATTCAAGTGGGGATAAGTATGATGAAGATTTGAGAAAACCAAAGAAGGAGTGGCTGACATATGATGAATACAAGAAGCAGAAGGAAGAGAAATATAAGCAGACAGGCCGAGGCTTCTACCAAAGAGCAACCACCAACCGAGAAGAAAGTAGATTTGGAAAACATTTTGACCCGATTTATGGAAGCTTCTGAGAAGAGACACGATTATACTGATGCAATGCTGAAGGAACACATGAAAATGATGAAATAACATCAAACAATGATGATTGACCAACAAGCTTCATTAAGAAATTATCAAGCATCGATCCATAATCTCGAAGTTCAAATTGGTTAACTAACTACTTTGGTGAGCAACAAATTATCCTCACAATTTCCCGAAAAGAATGCTCAATCCCATGTTATGATGATTAAGACTGAAGAAGAGGCCATCTCTGAGTTCCTAGAAGCATTAGAGGTGGAGCCAAGGCAGCCTGAACCAGAACCGAAGAAGTTAATGATCGAAAATCAAAATTCTACTGAAATACCAGATTGACGACGTGAGCCCGATATGCTCACAACGTGAGATAAGTATGAACAAAAAACTTTAGAAAATGTTCTGTCTTATCGTCCTCATTTACCATTTTTGTCCCAAGCTTAGTCCACTGGAAAGGGAACATTTGGAGTTCATAAAGCACGTCAAGGGTATTCCTATGAATACTCCTTTTGTTGAGATGTTAGCTAAAATTCCCGAGTATGCAATGTTCTGACAATATTTAATGGATACTCGTCAACAATTGAAGAAAAATTCCAAGGTGGTTTTAAGTGAGCAAAGTTCAAGGGTAGTGTTGGGAGAGTTACCAAAGAAGATGGGAGATCCTGGATGCCTCACTCTTCCATGTGAGTTTGGGAACAATCTGAAGACTTAAGCTTTAGTTGATTCTGGGGTTGGCATGAATTTCATGCCTTTCTCAGTTTACAAAAAGCTTAATATTCAGAAGATGAAGGCTACCAAAATGACAATTCATATGGCAAATCGTTCAGTGACACAACCAAGGGGCATTGTAGAAGACATATTAGTAAAAATTGGGAAATTCGTTTTCCTAATTGATTTTGTGATTGGATTAAACCCACACTCACTTGGATCGCTTATTGGATTTTATCACGAGTGATTGGTGAGACGATAATATCTTATATTCTTGAAACCAAGACGTGTGAGTTGTATTCTCCAAGTGGGTTGCACATTAATAATATGTAAACGCACCAGTAACTTGGTGTTATAAAACATATTGTTGTGTGTGATTTGATGAGTAGGTACAAGCGAGCATTTGAGATGAATTTTATCCATTCCTTTTACCCAAAGTGGGATAAAAGTGATATATGTGGGCCCCTCGATGATTTAGTGATGACACCCTAAGCGCTTGACCAAGCCAGGACTAAGTTGATGTGTTCAAATGTAGTTTGTTGTCAGTCATCATAAATCGGAAATCGGTAAACAACACATGAACATAGAGTATGATTAAAATCCATGTCTCAGTTCATATGATATCTAGAATGGTGGAATATATGATCCCTTATCTAAAGGACGCAAAACTGATAAGATCAGAGTTGACAGCGGCTTTTGAAATCTACGATTGTTGATCATGTTCTGAAGTCATATGAAAAATAGTTATTAGACTTATCCAAGTGGGAGATTGTTGGATTAGGTGTCTAAGCGTATAACTATTTTGGTATGTACTTGACCCGATTATGAACATAGTCGTTTTGGGTTGCCTTCATTATAGCAACTGATAGGATGAATTAAGGAGAAAGAGAATTAATTATGATTTATTAATATATTATAAGAATAATATATTAAAGGAGAAATCATATTGTTTAATTAATATTAGTCAAAAATTAATTATGAGTTAGTTTTGTGACTAAAATAGATTAACTAAATAAAGGGGACTGATATTGCAATTATATGATAGTTGCAATTGGGCTATGGATTCCCAATGGAAAGGGGATTGGATGAAATCTATGGGAAGCCCATATGATTTTCATCCAAGGGATTTCTAGAGGGACTCCATGGGTTGCTTGAGGCCTAAGCAGAGAATTAGGGTTTCACCTGAAACCCTAGCATCCCTTACAAGTATATAAAGACCCCTAAGACTCCCAAAAACATGGCTAACGCTTCTAAGAGAACCCTAGATGTTTTTTGGTGCCTCCTCCTCCTTCTCCTAAGTCATCTTGTTGCTCATGGTGTTTGTGATTCCATTAGAGGTGCAACATTTGAGGCACTAAGATTTCAAGAGTCAAGATCAAGGAGATTTGTGATTGTTATTGCTACATAACAATCAAGGTAAGATCTAAACCCTAATTCATATCTTAATTCAATTATTATATGATAGATCTAGGGTTTATGAGCTTTGGATGATTATTGCATGTTCATTAGACAAACTAGATCCAAAGCTTTAGGGTTTGCATGTACACCATAGGATTGATGTAGTGCTCAAAACCCATCATACTCACCCTGATGTAGCCTTTGCTTTGAGCATGGTTAGTGTATATAAAGGGAATCCTGGTAAAGCTCACTGGGTGACAGTAAAGAACATTCTTGAGTACCTGCGGAGGACTAAGGACTAGGTCCTTACCCTTGGTGGGAGTGATGACTTGAGAGTGACAGGGAATAGTAACGCCATCTTTCAGACTGATGGAGATAATTTCCTCTCTCATCCGGGCTGGGTATTTACCCTAAATGGAGAAGTGGTAACTTGGAAAAGTTCCAAACATGAGACTGTAGCTGATTCAACGTGCGAATTAGAATAGATAGCAACAAGCGAAGCGTCAAAGGAGGCAATATGGCTAAAAATCTTCATCGGAGACCTTGGAGTTATACCAGCTATAAAGGAGCCTATGGAGATTTTTTGTGACAACGAGGGTGGGTTCTCCTTAGCCAAGGAACCAAGGGATCATGGCAGATCCAGGCACATCGACTAAAAATACACTTCATAATACATCGAGTAGAAGAATGACTCCTCATAATGAAGGGGGTATCACCAGAGGAGAACCCAACAGATCCCCTTATAAAAGGATTGAGTAGGTTTAAGCACTTACAACACGCTAGTAGTATCAAGCTGAAGGATGATATTAGTTTTAATGATTAGATAGACATTTAGAAACTTGTAATAGCTAAAATGTAATTGATATTTGATGATTGAATGAAAGGAGTTTTATTTATAAGTAAAGATACTATCTTGTGTCAATTATTTACTATTGTTTCACTTTTTTCCTGTTTTGACTTCCAGAATAATAAATTATTCAAACTATCTACATTCGATCATACTTTGGAAGTAGGTTATGAAAGTAGGTTGTCATGAATGGGTTTTTGTAAGATTGTCTAAGGTGTTAGACATTGTAAAAGTTTGCTACAAACATTCATGAGTGCTCTTGAAATAAGATTTGAGTATTGGATTAACCCCATGCTCACATGAATCACTTCATGGAATTTATCACGAGTGATTGTGAGACGATAATATCGTATAATCTTTAAACCAAGATATATGAGTTGTTGGTTATGATTTGGTTGTACATTGATGATTCAAAACCGCATCAGTAACTTGATGTTATAAAACGTATTATTGTGTATGATTTATGGACTAGTTAGTACAAGCATATAAGTCGAAGTTTATATGTTCTTTTTGTCCTAAGAGGATAAAAACCAATATCCTGGGCCCTTCAATGATTTTGTTTTGACTTATGTGTCGTGCCTGGTCAGAACTCTATTGATGTGTTCAATTAAGGTCTATGTCAAACAAATCAAAAATCGGGAAACAAACTGCAGGACAATAAGTATGACTATGTTCCATGTATTTGTCCGCACGATATCTTGAAGAACAGAGGATTAAATGATCCCTTACCTAATCATCAGAGTTTGACAACGGCTTTTGAGAGCTATGATTGCTATTCGGATTTTGAAGTTACATTGGAACTTATAGTTATTAGTCTTATCCAAGTGAGAGACTGTTGGATTAGGTATCTAAGCACATAACTATAATTGGTATGTATTTGACCCGATAGTAGCATGATCCATTTGGGGTTGCCTTCATCAGAACAATCTGATAAGATGAATATTTGAGAAAGAGGTTATTTATGATTTATTAATATATTATAAGTATAATATATTAATTGATAAATCATATTATTTAATTAGTATTGATCAAAAATTAATTTGGAATTAATTTAGTGATCAAAAGAGATTGATTAAATAAACAGAGGATGATTATGTAAACCAGTGAAACATATGGTTTGGGATAATGATCCATGATTGGTTTCTGTTGGACTAAGCTTATGTGAAAGTCCATTAATTGATAATCCAAGTCAATTGTTGGATCATAATCCTAAGTGTAAGAATTAGGATTTTCATATGACTCTTGGAATTCTACACTATAAGTATGTTCCCTTAGCTCTAAAATTGGATACACTAACATTCTAAGCAAGATATAGCCGATTTTAGTATCTCCCAAATCTCTCTCATTTCATCTAATTGTTATTGGTGTTTGTGACTTGTTTGAGGCATCACACTTGGGGTGCTAAGTTCTTTTAAGGCCAAGTTCTACTAGCTACATCAAAAGCTAATCTTCTAACTAGTTTTTATGATACATATATCAAAGTTTCATGCTAGTCAAGCTTCATGCTTTGGAAAAGGAATATTGCATGTATAATTAGAGAAAACTTAGATCCAAAGCATTAGGGTTGTATGTGCACCATAGGGATATTAGAGTACACCCATCAGGTTTGTCTCAGGGTGATAAGGTGATGAGGGAGGCGGGATAAAGGACTTAAGGTCCTTTAAATAGGATGCAAACCATAAAAATTAGGGTTTTCACACTCAGCTTCAACTTATCGAGTTGACTCCTCCAACTCATCGAGTTGATTCTAAAATCCACGCGGCCATCTCATTCTCTACTCGACAAGTTGGGGCCTCCAACTGGTCGAGTTTCCCTGCCAATATGAATATAAACAATTTAATTTTATATTCAGGATTCGGGATGTTACAATTCTCCCCCACTAGATTCAGAATTTGCCCTCGAAGTTATTCTCTAGAAATAGCTCTAGGTACTACTTACGCATCTCGGACTCCGACTCCAAGTCCACTCGGATCCCTTCCGATGCTGCTACTGAACCTTAACCAAGGGCACCTCCTTATTCCTCAAGACCTTCACCTTCTTATCTAAAATTGCCACCGGCTTCTCAATGTAGTTCGGGTGATCATCAACCTGAATGTCCTCTAAAGGGAACATTGTCGTCTCATCAGTTACATACACTTCCTTAGGTAGGATACATGGAAGGTGTTATGAATCTGGCTCAACTCTGTAGGCAACGCTAACTGATAAGATACCTTACCTACTCGAGCAATAACTCTGAAAGGACCAATGTATCTAGGGCCCAACTTGTCCCGCTTCCTGAATTGGATCACGCATTTCCATGGGGATACCTTCAGGAGGACAAAATCACCAACCTGGAACTCTAGCTCGGAGCGTCTCTAGTCTGCATAACTCTTTTGACAACTCTGGGCCATCAATAACCTCTATCTAACCTGATGAATTTTCTCTGTTATCTTAAGCACTATCTCAGTGCCCCTCCATCACCCTCTGCCATACATCTCCCCAACATATGGAAGTCTGAGACCTCCTCCCATATAAGAGCTCAAAGGGAGGCATAGCAATACTAGAGTGATGGTTGTTGTTGTATGAAAACTCGGCCAAGGGAAAATAAGTGTCATAACTCCCACCGAAGTCCATAACACATGCACACAACATGTCCCCGAGCATCTGAATCGTCCGCTCGCTCTACCCGTCTGTGTACGGGTGGTATGCGGTGTTGAAGTGTATTCGGGTACCCAAATCCTCATGAAATTTCCTCAAGAACCTGGAAGTAAAATGCACACCACGATATGACACTATAAATGTTGGCACCCCATGTCGTGCCACCACTTCTAGAACGTAGACCACGGCCAATTTCTCTACAGAAGAGCTCTCAATTATAGCAAGGAAGTGAGCACTCTTCATCAACCGATCTACAATCACCCATATCCTATCAACACCCCTTGCAGTCCTCGGTAATTTGGTAATAAAATCCATGGAGATATGTTCCCACTTCCACATGGGAATCTCCAAAGGCTACAACTGGCCATGGGGACGTTGGTGCTCTGCCTTGACCTGACGTCAGGTCAAACATCTCTTGACTAATCATGCCACATCTTTCTTCATACAGGGCCACTGATAGTCATTTTTCAAGTCCAAATACAACTTGGTGGCCCCAAGATTGATCGAGAATCTTGACCTATGGGACTCCTCCAGCAAAGTACGCCATGATCCACCCGTATATGGCACCCATATCCACCCACATAAGGTTATAAGCCCCAATATATCAGTCTCAAACTCATAAATCTACCCGATCACCCGCTCTCTCTTACAGTTCTCTAGTCTTATGGCCACCACTTGGGCCTCTTAGATGGTATCTAAGACTGGAGTCATCTGTCATCCTCACATACACGTCTCGGATAGGAGCACTCACTGCTCTATGACTCAGGGCATCAACAACCACATTAGCTTTGCCCAGATGATACAAAATATCACAAATATAGTCTTTCACTACATCCAACCACCTTCTATGTCTCACATTCAGGTTGGGATGATCCAAAAGGTATTTCAAGCTCTTATGGTCTATGTATATGGTACATCAGACACCATAAATATAGTGACGCCAAATCTTGAGGGCGAATACCACCACCCCCAACTCCAAATCATGGGTGGGATACCTTATCTCGTGAGGCTTCAACTGCCTTGACGTATATGCTATCACGTGCCCCTTTGCATCAACACGGCAACCATTCCTGCTATGGATGCATCACAGTAGATTACAAAGTCCTCTACTCCCTCCGTAAAGGCTAACACCGGATCTTCGCACAACCTCTGGCGAAGAGTCTCCAATGATGCCTGCTGCTCAGGCTCCCAAGAAAAGATAACACCCTTCTTGGTCAATCTGGTGAAAGGAACAATAATCTTGGAGAAATCTCTGATAAACCTTCGATAGTAGCCCGCAAGACCCATAAAACTTCTAATCTTGGATGGGGATCTCGGAACCTCCCACGGCATACCTGCCTCAATATTGGCCCGGTCGACCAAAATCCCATTTTGGTTAACGAGGTGTACTAAAAACTGGACCTCTCGTAACCAGGAATCACACTTGGAGAATTTGGCATAAAGCCACTCCATCCTCAACATCAAAGAATCTCCTGAAGATGCTCCTCGTGCTGCTCCCTAGATTTCGAGTACACCAAAATGTCATCGATGAACACGATCACTGACTGATCCAACATGGACCTACACACCCGGTGTTGGGTTTTGAGCATTCTAACACTCCTATGGTGTACATGAAAACCTATAAACCTTGGATCTATGTTTTCTCTATTATACATGCAAATAAGAACTTTCCAAGGCTTTAATCCTAACTAGCATTCTATGAAGTTCTTATTCTACAAAGTACTAGTTAGATGACATACCTTTTGATGTAGCTTGATGTCTTCAAGCTTTAAGAGCTTAGCCCCAATAGTGTGGAAGCCTCAAGTGGAATCAGAAATCACCAAAACACCTTGGAGGACTTTAGAGAATATGGATACTTGGTTCTCTCTAGTGAAATCGGCTAGCCCTTCTTAGTGTACCACACTAGTGCAACTTTCACCAACCAATGACATCTTTATATAGTATGGAGACTAGGGTTAAACCCATGACCTTTCATTTCATATGATCCATGGGTTAAGCACTCCATGGACTATCCATGAAAACTTAGCCCAACCAAAATGAACTTGGCCCATTCCATAAATATAAGAGTCCATATTTAATTACTTCATTTTGATCACTTAATTAATTCTAAATTAATTCTTGATCAATACTA
This sequence comes from Lactuca saligna, assembly GCF_052625555.1. Lineage (NCBI taxonomy): Eukaryota > Viridiplantae > Streptophyta > Magnoliopsida > Asterales > Asteraceae > Lactuca > Lactuca saligna. The sequence continues at coordinate 120,233,977 of NC_136420.1, forward strand.
ATTAAATAATATGATTCCATATTAATATATTAGAACTTATAATATATTAATATTAATCATAAATATACTATTCTCAAAAGACTATCCATATAAATTGTGTTGGTGAAGTGCAACCCAAATGGACCATGCCGGGTCGGGTCAAGTACATACCAAATAGAGTTATGGACTTAGACATTAATCCAAAAGTCTCCCACTTGGATAAGTCTAAAACTATTATTGAGTATGACTTCAAAACCTAACTGGAAATCGTAGCTCTTAAAGTTGCTGTCGATCTCTGATCTTGTCAACGAACTTGTACATTAGATAAGGGATCATATATTCCTCCATTCTAGATATCATATGGATTGAGACATGGATTATAATCATTCTCTTTGTCCATTTGTTGTTTCCCGATTTCCGATTCATGAAGACTGACTAATTGAACAAATCAAATCAGTCTTGGCTTGGCCAAGCACTCACATGTGTCATCATTAAATCATCGAGGGGCCCACTGATATCGCTTTTATCCCAAAGGTAAAAGAAATGGATAAACTTCAACTCATATGGCTTGTTCTGCTACTTGTTGAATCATACAAAAAGACACGTTTTATAACATCGAGATACCGAATGCGTTTTCATGTAATCAATGTACAACGAACTCATAGTAACAACTCATATCTCTAGGTTTGAAGAATATAAGATATTATCGTCTCATGATCACTCGTGATAAAATCCATGAAGTGATTCCAATGAGCGCGGGTTGAATCCAATACTCAGAACTTATCAGCACTCATGAGTGTTGTAGCCCTTTATCCAACATCTTAGACCTCTACAAGCCAACCCATGACAGTTTTGATTCATATCTACTTCCAACATATGACCGACTGTGGATGGTTTGAATAACTTAGTCATTCCGGAAGAATAACCTAGTTTATTCTGGAAGTCAAAACATGCAAAATGAAACACAATAATAATTGAATCCAATATGGTATCAAAACCTATGAACATTGATAAAACACCTTTATTTATCACCATATGATTACACATTATTCATTGTATACTGTTTCAGCTTTCACCTTTATTCTTGAATTTAAAAAAAATAGTTGTCCCATGCTCCAAGCATGTACACTATGTTTTCTAAACACTAGTCATGCCATACACCAAGTATGCATACTATGTTTTTCTATGATCTTTACTTTGTGAACTAGATCAATTGACCATAACTCCAATGATCCTCTTTTCACAGTCCCAAATCCTTACTGCAAATGCAAGAATTCCAAATTCATGCTATTTACTGAAATTTGTTAGATTCTAAACTTATATGCATTGATCCTCTTGTAATGATTATGCACGAAGTCAGAAAGACTTGACAACAACCATTGCAGAGTATTCCAAAGGAGATCAGCTCCTTAGAAACATCCTTCTTGCATTAAGTTTCCTAATCTTAAATAGATTGAAAAATTCTAACTTTGAAACATTTCCAGATTCCATTTTGACTGTCACTTCTGAACAAGAGCTACCTCCTTACAGATTATGTCAATATGATCCTTCCAGAATTATCACTATACTTCCAACTGTCCTTGAGCATCCAATCTTTGGTAAACCTTAGATTGTCCTCGACAATTGTTTAATCCTTTTAGTCATATCCAGTTCTAAACCGTTTCCCTTCTTAATGCCCCAGGCATTTGGAAAATTTTAGAAAGGATGAATATAGCACATGTAATCGATCCTATATCCGAAGCATATGGGACACGATTCATGATGTCTCACATAAAGACTAAACCAGTCGTTTGCTATACTATTACCATTTCAATTTGCCAAGTTCTCATAATTCAGATTATGAAAAGGGATGTCGTAATCATAATCGAATTTTAGAACGCAAATAATGGACCCATATATAGAATTTCCTTATGTTGAGGCATTCCAACATGAAATTCATATATATTTCCTTGACTAAATAGGATTAAAACCTCAATCTAAGCTTTTAGATTTGAGATGAAGTATAATATCCTCTCCCTTAATTATAGCAAAACAACTCTTTCCCAATTGAAACTTTATTTTCTATAATTAACATTGCTAACTTGCAATCTTTATCATAATTATCATGCCCCCACTAACATGATGATTATGAGCATAACACTTATGCTCCCACTAGCTTTGACATGTACTCAGAAATCAACTGACTTTCTTACCAAAGATCAGATTTCTGATACTAGATTGTTTTGATAAAACTTTATCAAAATCATACACCTTGCCTTAGATAGCACACTTGTGTGTCTGAACAATTTTATGAACTATGAAAAGGGATGATGTAAACATAGTCTTGATTGTTTAGACCTTTGCCACTTCTCACAAGTCCAGGTTAGTGTGTCGGTAAACCACACATGCTCCACTAACGACTCTGAGAATGAAAATATTACAATTGCTATCTAGCTAAAATCTACTTAGTGAAAGAGTTTCCTCACCATCATTTTCATGACTTGGAGAGAAACCTTATGACACTTAGATTTACTAGTGTATGTGCTCTTATCCATGTGAATTATCAAAACCATAGTCACAAGACAAGGATAATGACAAATCCAAACTCATATGGACCGAACTCAATCTAATTTCTTGCCACCTGGCAGCTCAAGGGCCTGCCATTGCTTCCAAGTTGTTGTACAGCCAATTGAGAACTCTAAGAACTCATATGCAAAGCCAACTTTAACTGGGATGGGCACAGAATATGTCAACATGATAGGTTATAAACCTCAAGTTGTGTGCTAGTGAAGAACTTTAGGTTTTATTCTTGATTAGTTCTTGAGACTTTCAAGACCTTTAAGACTCCCACTATCCTCTTGACCTATAAGACTCCCTTGTCAAACATTCAAGAGATAGTGTGGTGGTTGTCGAGGCCAACACAAATAATAACCCTAAATGTTACACACTAAAATAGTGTATAGTGGTAAAGGGATCGAATCCACGGAGATTGGTTCAATTTCTAACTCTATGAAAAATCTCTTTGTAAAAATACTTGTAAAATAACAATAAAAATAAAATGGGGGGTTTTGGTGTTTTGAATACTTGAAACAAACTAGAATTAACTATGATTTAAATAGACAATTGCAACAAAAATAAGAATTTGGTGTAAAATCAATAAGGGAAAGATGGTTGACTTAAAGTTTTCTCACTTTGACTTTTGATGAACATATCATTAGAATTCAATGGTGCAATACTTGTTTTAAATCCTCAATTTGGCTATAGTAATCCAAGGAGCTTGAGATTACCTAGACTTTTCTTAATTGTTGAAATGGCTAGAGAAGCTCATAACAATTTCCTTAGTCAAAGTCACTAATTCCAAATAGCATGTAATTAGTGAAAGTCAACTAGCATTAAGAACCAAAAAAGTCACCAAATCCAAGAGGGGTCAAATGCTTTCACCACCATGTTGGAGGAAATGTTTTTATGATTGTGTGAAGTAAAATCAACACAAAAATCATTTGTTGCTTGCTAATTTGAGGATCCTTTACTTAATCAAGAAATTAGCCAACTAATCACCACAAACACATTTAAACTCATGAACTAAAACATACAAGTAATGATAAGATGTTAAAACACAAAATATTTCCATAAAGATTCAAGAACATGTTCATGGATTCTTCAACATTCAACAAAAGTTCAAAGGATTAACCAAAAGTCAACCAAGATTAGTTTAGCCAAGCATGGCTAAACACAAAGAAACAAAGTTAGAGAAAATTGTACCAAACATTAAGCAAGAATCAAGAGGTAAAAATATGATGTTCTTCAAGGGTTCTTGGCCTTCAAAAGTCTCCAAAACTCCAGAGAGAATCTCCAAAAATCGGATGTGCAAGTGTATGCAAAAGATGGGCACCAACCTTCCTCAAATAGCTCAAAAGAAGGAATTCCGAAATTGCCCCTGCAGGGCCTTGCGCGACCCGCGTGCTGCTGCGCGGGTGGGTTGCGCGGGTGGTACCTGACATGGGCTCCTTTGAGATTTTGGGCCTCTAAAGCATATCCCACTAGCCCAGATCGAATCCAATCACCTCCTAGCCCATTTTCTTCAAGTTTTTCTTCATTTAAAGCCCAATTTGACCTCTCTAAATCCTCCAAAGCTCGTGAACTCGCCCGATTAATAATTTTCATACGCTTGAATGTTCCTCCGCATCTTTCAAATTTAAAGCTCAATTCTTCCAAGCCTTCAAGCAATTGACAAGTCCACCCCATGAATCACCTTCATAGCCATCAAGCATGAAATCTCCAATCCCCTTCAAGCCCAATCGCCTCGCAAGAGTGCCGCCCCGCTAGTTTCCAAGAAAATCTGCAATAATGCTCAAGAAACTAGAAAGTACCCCGAAATGATCATAAAAATAACAAAAGGGAAAATATGCATGAAAGTTAACTAAAATGCAAATGAAATGTACTAAAATAAACTATAAAAATAAGTAAATAAAATGAAGCTATCATAGTGCGGATTCTAATCAAGACAAACACTTCACACAATTGGCCTTAGTTGGTCTTTGTTTTTATCCAAAACATCACAACTTACCAATTTCAAATGTATAAGAGTAGGAAACTTTTACTCTTACATTTGACAAGTGTTTTAAACCTTCTTTAAGACATATCACTCAAATTACAATCTTGGAGTACGACTCTAAGACTTGTATTGGAACGAAGTATGACTCATCTTCTTGATTTAACCACTTCAACAATTCAAGATTCCTCTTCTTAGTCATAAGAATGCACTAAGATTCCCTTATAGAAATAATTGTGCGATGGTTTCTTAATCATTAAGATGATCACAAAACTGATACCAAAGTACTCTCTCCCATCTTTTCAGATTTGAGAAACTTTTATCTTTCTGCCTAATTTGATTCTGCTTATTCGCTCTGCCTTACATTGGAACCTTTTCCAATGTCTCAGAATTACACTTAAACTTGTAAGTATAACCATATTTACTGAGCTTTAGTAAATTATGACGAATAATCTTATCGATCTTTTGTGGTGGACTTGACCAGTGCACAAGCATGTGTACTCGATCCCTTAGTCCATTACTTGACTCACACATCCATGTGAACAAGTAATTAGTCTTAATTTTCCAATACTTGAAAGTTCTCATTCATCATGCTATACGACTTGCATGATTCCAAGTTGCGGTCCAATTGAAACTTGGGTGATGAGAATCTTTCCTTATTTAGTAAATTTAGACATTACCACAAATGAAAGAATCACTTTCATATTTCCACTCTTGCTATTAATGGAATCATATAAGCAACAATTTTTCCTCAAATGCCATTGTAAGGATATTTTAAAATAAATAAAATCAAAAACTTTTCCTTTTATTTTAAAAAACCTTTGTGGAAGAACTTGTCCTTACAATCCATATGAAAACTTGTTGTTATCTATTCCTAAGCGATATCTCATAACTCCTAAGAAGTAGCTCAAGAATCCGATCTTCAAACTACGTGACAAAAATCCATCTATGCGATCAGATTCAGCATATTCTTTCATTAAGTTTCTTCACTTTTCTTTGATTCTTAAAACATCACCATGTGACCCAGTCACATCATATATCAAGAATCTCATAATAGAAACTTAATAGAGTTAGATAGTGGACTTTACCTGAAGTAGAGTCAAACTAATTGACTTTAACATCCTTAGGTAAATTTGGCAGCTTCGTAACTAATGACCCTTCCTTTGGCAATATAAACATATGGACCTTTTGACAATGGTACACGGGACTATCTCAGACTTTGCCTTTCTCTTTACCATTTGGTCAACCGAGTTGACTATGGCCGATCCCTTTCCACTGGGAAGAGAGAGCTTTACTAGATATCCAATGTCATCATTGTCAATGTCCATAAAGTTTTAGGAAGTTGATCTTAGCAAATAGATAAGATCATTAAGGGTCTTGTCATAGTCTGTTCTATAGGTGTTCCAAAAGAACTCACTATGTGACTTAGAAAGTAGTTGAATCACCAACTTTCTCAAGACTTTGACACCCACCTCTCCCGGCTTGTCAATATGTGACGACATCTCCAAGATACGATCACATCTAGACCTTGCCTAGCCAATAGGGCTTGAGTGACCTTGAACTTATGGGTTAGGTAGAATAATTGGAGGAGGTTAAAGAAGTATGATTTCCAAAGGACATCATCTTCGTTTAGGAAAGATTGTTTCAAGAGATTTGGGAAGATCATAGATGTCTAGATGTCACACCCCGGAAACTTAAGGCGGAAACATTTCCGGGGCGGACTCCACGTTGAGTATCAAATCAAATGCACATAGTAAGCAAAGTAAACAACCATTACATTACATATTAGAATTTACATATGTTCAAAAGTAACGTTGTACATTTGTGATACATAGTATATATGAACACAAGTAGAGATGAGTCTTCTGTACGCTCCGTCTTCTCCAAAAGGATCGCGGGGTCCCTGTCTAATATGGACCTGAGAATACAAGCAGTTTGAAATTCAGCATAAAGCTGGTGAGTTCATAAGATGTTTGTTTTCTGAAAATGTACGAGTTTTCTTTCTGGTTTCTGAAAATGTTACGACCCAAGAAAATCCCATATTTTCTTATATGTAAAGTTTGATTAACTGTTTTATTACTTGATTCTGGTTATGAACAATTTTTATCCCAGGAAAATCCTATATTTTCCTAAAAGTAAGTTTAGTTATTGAATTTCGATATAATGTTTGATTACCTTTCGTACTTGTTATATTAGCTATGTATTCTGATATCCTAGTAGTGTTACACTTGAATGTACCTAGACGCGTGCCTTCGTATTCGTATTTCAATTCTTAATCATATTCATATTTATATTTTAGATTTGTATTCGTATTTATATTTGTAGTCCTCTTCGTATTCGTATATACATTCATATTTGTATTCCTACTCCTAATCCTAATCCTATTCGTATTCGTATTCGTATTCGTATTTGCATTCGTATTTGTATCCCTATTCCTACTCCTAATACTATTCGTATTCGTATTCGTATTCACAGTCGTATTCGTATCCCTATTCCTACTCCTAATACTATTCGTATTCGTATTCGTTCTATTCCTAGTTGTACTTTCGTATTCGTTATATTCCTAGTTGTACTTTCATATTCATATTCGTATTAGTTCTCATTGATGTTTAGTATGAATTATTCATAGATTTTTAAACATAAATTTAGATTGTAACATTTTATCAAGAAATCTATGATTAGTCTGAAAGCTAACTTCGTAATTCGAACTATTTGATAAACACAATTTTTGATATTAAAACACACAGAATGAAAAAAATTGAACTGAAAATAATAAGTTTGAGTACAAGATTTCCTTGTACTTTTGCTTGTATTCTCCCCTGAAAACAGTGAAAACATTTGAAAAAGGGTAGGGGTATGAACTCACCGGTTGAGGAACGTGTCGGTTTGGATCCTAAACGTCAGTTCTGGGTTCGCAAACGCAAAAGTTTCCTATGTATTATGAAAAGATACACATTTGTATCTAATTAGGACTTGAATTATTTATTAGTTAGGGACAAACACTTCTAATCGCGAAAACACTCAATTACAAGCGTTTCGAGGGACCCGGGTGGCATTTGAGGACACATATGGCTTGGATATGGAGAGTAGTTTTCGGCCTCAAACACCCCATCCACATGAGTTCACAGCCGTGAACTCATCGAAAGTGTTTTTGGGTGCTAAATGGCTTCATAACTCATGGATAATTTAGCTAGGATTGCATCTAAGGCATTAGGATGAATTTAAACTAACTTAAGGACCATTTATTGGAGTTTACGGTAGTAAACATGGATTTTACGGCCGTAAACTCCCCCTCACACCAAAACCTTAATGTTTTAGTCCCTTAATCAATCACATGTGATTCCAAATGATTTTTCCAAGCCTTGAATGAATTTTTGGGAGACTTTTAGCATGGATTTAGGAGTTTACAGCCCATGAACCCCCCTCATGGACGTGAACTCCTTGGAAGGGTGTTTTAATATGTTTGAAGGTCCAAATCTTGATTGTAGTCATTCCTAGAATTTATTCCAAGGCTTATGGTGTGTGTAAATGCCATTTTAACACATTAGAAGGAGTTGACTCCCCAAGATAATGAGTTTACGGCCCAAGCATGTTCTTGGGTAGTAAACTCAAGTTTACTCCTCTAATTTGATGTTCAAGGTTTTCCAAGGCCAAAACCAATATTCTACAAGTCATATCTAAGCCCCAAAGGTCGATTGGAAGGCTTTAAAGGCTCAAAAACCCATTTTATATGTGTTCACGGCCCAAGGGTGTTCCAGGGCCGTAAACACATGATTTTGGTCTTATTCCATGTTTTGAACTCGAATTTGAAGGTCTAATGTGCTATACTAGGAGTTAGGGTGGTTACCTATAATTTGGTGTTTTTGGACCTTAATCTTGAGTTAGAGGAGAGAGGTTAGAGAGAGAGTAGTGAGAGAGAGGAAAGGCTTCAAAGGAAGTCTTTTGAGCTTTAAATAGGTTGTAAGTTCGGGACACGGTGGAATTCTACCCGATACCGACGTTAAACTGGGCTTTTGGTCGCACCCGATTAAGCTATCGTAACCCGGCGGAATAGAATTTGGAATTTTTTTCAATTCAATGATTTTGGGCCATTTTCATGTGTTTCTAAGGAATTTGAGCACTCATGAGATTATAATAAACATATACGTTTAAATAAATTAGCCCGAAAACAGGATCGGAACGAATCGCTATAGACGGGTTTTATGGACGAACTGGGTTTCGGTGATGGACAACTTTGGGTTGTCACATTATCCGCCCGTTAGAGGGAATTTCGTCCCGAAATTCAAAGATTAAGATACAGATGATGAACTAAAAAGAGATGTGGATGAATCTACTGCTTCGGTTCTTCACGCTCCTAAGTGGAATCGGGCCTCCGCTTGACACTCTAGCGAACCCTCACTATCGGGATGCGGTTTTGTTTCGTACATTTGATCTCTCCATCCATGATCTCAACTTGTTCTTCCATGGAGGCTCAAACTTTCGTTGAGTTCGGTCTCATCAAAGGAATTACTAAGATTTCATCGGGTAGATACTCCTTAAGGACAGAGACGTGGGATACCGGATGGATGCTGCTAAGTCCCGAGGGTAGTCGGAGTTTGTAGGTTACGAAATCAATCCTAATGAGGATTTCGAAAAATTCTATGTTCCTTGGGATACGCGTTTCAGAATGTAACACGCCATCTTTCTCATTATTTTCTACCTTGATAGTGGATGTTTCAATTACTAATTGAGGACTATGTTATGAAGAGGTTCGAATGAATAGGTAACAATTTATCTTTCAAGATTAGAATTGAAAAAGGATTGCAAGCAGAAGGGTTGTCGAAAAGGAATATACCTGAGGCAACTGTGGGATCAGTGGCTGTCTCACCTTGTCCTATAGCTAGGACTCTTCCAGTGTTGCCAGTTGTTGCTGCATTAGGGTAGTTTCTCTTATAATGCCCGACTTTACCGCAACTATAACATGCCTAACTGATGCCCGCTCTGGAAGCTTGATTTGTTGGTGTTCTGCAACTCCGCGCAAGGTGACCCTCTTGGCCATAATTTTTGCAAAATTTCACACGACAAGGACCGGGGATGTAGTGGTGGTAACTGCACTAGTTACTCCTCGGGAGAACACCGACATATCCGATGATAGGTGCTTGGGCTGGGAAACCTACGACAGAAATAGTAGCAGGGGTAGTGGCAGCGTGGACCACCACCATTTGGTGTTTCTTCGAGAACTCTTGTGAAGGCTGGCATTTCTCCCCCGCCTCCTAATACTTTCTTTTCTCACCACTTCTTTCTGTAGGCTCAAGAGTGGTGGCTGCTTCCTCTACATCCTCACTATGGTCGATCAAGATTTGCGCTAGGCATTTGGCGCTATTGTATGTATCCGGCTTTGCAGCTAAAACGTTCCCTTTGGTTGGCTGGGTCAACCCCCAGATGAACCTCTCTACCTTTTTGCTTTCCGGGGTAACCATTCCCGGACAAAGAAGCGCCAAGTCGTCAAACCTGGATGTGTGGGCGGGGATATCGGAACCTTTCATCTTCAGGTTCCAGAGTTCATGCTCCAACTTCTGAATTTCACCCCGAGGGAAATACTCTGCGTGCAGAAGTTCCTTCATAACTTCCCAACCCATAGCATTGGCTACAGGTAGAGTTAGGGATTTGACTCGGCCGTTCCACCAAGTCAAAGCTTTGTTGGTGAGAGTTCAGGCGGCAAACTTCACCTTGTCGGATTCTGAGCAAGCACAGATCTCAAAGATAGATTCGATCTTCTCTAACCACCGAGTTAGAGCTATGACACCTCCTGTGCCATCGAAGAATGTGGGTTTTGCGTTCATAAAGTCTTTATAGGTACACTCCTTTCGGTGTCCCTGGATACCTTCCTGGTTTTGAGGATGGGGACCACCTCCTGAACTACCGGGGTTCGTTTGCGACATGGTTGATGTAAATGCTGCAGTTAAAATTGTCTGAAGTGTTGCAAGATCGATTTGAAGAGAAAGTGGTGGTGGAGGATTGTTGTTGGTCTTTGAGCTGGGTATCTTTCTTGGAGGCATCTTAATCTAATAAGATCAGGAAAGAGAGGATGGTAAGTCCTCCGAACTGAATCAAGAGATATGAAACAAGAGATATCTCTTTATGACAGACATAGAATTCTATTAAGCGATAAAGCAGGAAGGAGTTATCAAAACAGATAAATTATCGCTAAAGGAATGATTGAGGAGCAACGCTGGGATGAGGATTTCTATAACGGATTTGACTCGAGAAATACTCTCATAGTATTTCTTTTCTCGTTGCAACGACGGCTCATTGTTTGGGTATTGGGTAAGTTTTAGGCATGCCGCACACCACAGTCACTCCCAAGAACATGTTGGTCGTATCTCGAATGAATATAGTTGGCCAGGCTATATTGATCCTAGACACGACTACATAACAGCCCATGTTTAACCGCAAGGTACAACACCCATTTACTTATCTTTTGTTCTACTTGTAGTTACGGATTTCGACGGTTGGGTATACTTGTATACTTTTTGAAAATACTTATATTCGAGGTATACTTTTAGTTCAGAGCACTTAGGCCCTTTAGTGTTTATAGTTTTATACCATGTAAGGTTTGGTATACTAGTTCACTATAAACAAGGGCTCTGATACCAATCTGTCACACCCCGAAAACCTAAGGCGGAAACATTTCCGGGGCGGACTCCATGTTGAGTATCAAATCCAATGCACATAATAAGGAAAGTAAACAACCATTACATTACAATTAGAATTTATATATGTTCAAAAGTAACGTTGTACATTTTTGATATATAGTATATATGAACAAAAGTAGAGACGAGTCTTCTGTACACTCCGTCTTCTCCAAAAGGATCGCGGGGCACCTGTCTAATATGGACCTGAGAATACAAGCAATTTGAAAATCAACATAAAGCTGGTGAGTTCATAAGATGTTTGTTTTCTAAAAATGTACGAGTTTTCTTTCTGGTTTCTGAAAATGTTACGACCCAAGAAAATCCCATACTTTCTTATATGTAAAGTTTGATTAACTGTTTTATTACTTGATTCTGGTTATGAACAATTGTTATCCCAGGAAAATCCTATATTTTCCTAAAAGTAAGTTTAGTTATTGAATTTCGATATAATGTTTGATTACCTTTCGTACTTGTTATATTAGCTATGTATTCTGATATCCTAGTAGTGTTACACTTGAATGTACCTAGACGCGTGCCTTCGTATTCTCATTTCAATTCTTAATCATATTCATATTTATATTTTAGATTTTTATTCGTATTTATATTTGTAGTCCTATTCGTATTCGTATTTACATTCATATTTGTATTCCTACTCCTAATCCTAATCCTATTCGTATTCGTATTCGCATTCGTATTCGCAGTCGTATTCGTATCCTTATTCCTACTCCTAATACTATTCGTATTCGTATTCGCAGTCGTATTCATATCCCTATTCCTACTCCTTATACTATTTGTATTCGTATTCGTATTCGTTCTATTCCTAGTTGTACTTTCGTATTCGTTCTATTCCTAGTTGTACTTTCGTATTTGTATTCGTATTAGTTCTGATTGATATTTAGTATGAATTATTCGTAGATTTTGAAATATAAATTTAGATTGTAACATTTTATCAAGAAATCTATGATTAGTCTGAAAGCTAACTTCGTAATTCAAACTATTTCATAAACATAGTTTTTGATATTAAAACACACAGAATGAAAACAATTGAACTGAAAATAATAAGTTTGAGTACAAGATTTCCTTGTACTTTTGCTTGTATTCCCCCTGAAAACAGTGAAAACATTTGAAAAAGGGAAGGGCTATGAACTCACCGGTTGAGGAACGCGTCGGTTTGGATCCTAAACGTCAGTTCTGGGTTCGCAAACGCACAAGTTTCCTATGTATTATGAAAAGATACACATTTGTATCTAATTAGGACTTGAATTATTTATTAGTTACGGACAAACACTTCTAATGGCGAAAACACTCAATTACAAGCGTTTCGAGGGACCCGGGTGGCATTTGAGGACACATATGGCTTGGATATGGAGTTTACTCTTCAAGAGTAAACTCATAGAGGAGTTTTCAGCCTCAAACACCCCATCCACATGAGTTCACAGCCGTGAACTCATCGAAGGTGTTTTTGGGTGCTAAATGGCTTCATAACTCATGGATAATTTAGCTAGGATTGCATCTAAGGCATTAGGATGAATTTAAACTAACTTAAGGACCATTTATTGGAGTTTACGGCAGTAAACATGGAGTTTACGGCCATAAACTCCCCCTCACACCCAAACCTTAATGTTTTAGTCCCTTAATCAATCACATGTGATTCCAAATGATTTTTCCAAGCCTTGAATGAATTTTTGGGAGACTTTTAGCATGGATTTAGGAGTTTACGGCCCATGAACCCCCCTCATGGCCGTGAAATCCTTGGAAGAGTGTTTTAATATGTTCTAAGGTCCAAATCTTGATTGTAGTCATTCCTAGAATTTATTCCAAGGCTTATGGTGTGTGTAAATGCCATTTTAACACATTCGATGGAGTTTACTCCCCAAGAAAATGAGTTTACGGCCCAAGCATGTTCTTGGGCAGTAAACTCAAGTTTACTCCTCTAATTTGATGTTCAAGGTGTTCCAAGCCCAAAACCAATATTATACAAGTCATATCTAAGCCCCAAAGGTCGATTGGAAGGGTTTAAAGGCTCAAAAACCCATTTTATATGTGTTCACGGCCAAAGGGTGTTCCAGGGCAGTAAACACATGATTTTGGTCTTATTCCATGTTTTGAACTCGAATTTGAAGGTCTAATGTGCTATACTAGGAGTTAGGGTGGTTACCTTGAAGATTTGGGGCTTGAATTTGGTGTTTTTGGACCTTAATTTTGAGTTAGAGGAGAGAGGTTAGAGAGAGAGTAGTGAGAGAGAGGAAAGGCTTCAAATGAAGTCTTTTGAGCTTTAAATAGGTCGTAAGTTCTGGACACGGTGAAATTCTACCCGATACCGACATTAAACGGGACTTTTGGTCGCACCCGATTAAGCTATCGTAACCCGGCGGAATAGAATTTGGAATTTTTTCAATTCAATGATTTTGGGCCATTTTCATGAGTTTCTAAGGAATTTGAGCACTCATGAGATTATAATAAACATATACGTTTAAATAACTTAACACAAAAACGGGATCGGAACGAATCGCTATAGACGAGTTTTATGGACGAAATGGTTTCGGCGATGGACAACTTCGGGTTGTCACATTATCCCCCCTGTTAGAGGGAATTTCGTCCTGAAATTCAAAGATTAAGATACAAATCATGAACTGAAAAGAGATGTGGATGAATCTACTAATTCGGTTGTTCACGCTCCTAAGTGGAATCAGGCCTCTGCTTGACACTCTGGCGAACCCTCACTATCGGGATGCGGTTTTGTTTCGTACATTTGATCTCTCCATCCATGATCTCAACTTGTTCTTCCATGGAGGCTCAAACTTTCGTTGACTTCGGTCTAATCAAAGGAATTACTAAGGTTTCATCGGGTAGATACTCCTTAAGGACAGAGACATGGGATACCGGATGGATGCTGCTAAGTCCTGAGGGTAGTCGGAGTTTGTAGGTTACAAAATCAATCCTAATGAGGATTTCGAAAAATTCTATGTTCCTTGGGATACGCGTTTCAGAATGTAACATGCCATCTTTCTCATTATTTGCAACCTTGATGGTGGATGTTTCAATTACTAATTGAGGACTATGTTTATGAAGAGTTTTGAATGAATAGGTAACAGTTTATCTTTCAGGATTAGAATTGAAAAAGGATTGCAAGCAAAAGCGTTGTCGAAAAGGAATATACCTGAGGCAACTGTGGGATCGGCGGCTGTCTCACCATGTCCTATAGCTAGGAATCTTCCAGTGTTGCCAGTTGTTGCTGCATTAGGGCAGTTTCTCTTATAATGCCCGACTTTACCGCAACTATAACATACCTGACTGATGCCCGCTATGGAAGCTTGATTTTGCCTTGGACTCGGCGAGTCCCTTCATGGACTCAGCGAGTCTGCTGGGAAGACAGCAACAAAACTCGATTTTTCAGCTTCTATTGCAAGTATAACAAGAAAACAAGCCTAGGCTCTGATACCATTGTTGGGTTTTGAGCATTCTAACACTCCTATGGTGTACATGCAACCTTATAAACCTTGGATCTATGTTTTCTCTATTATACATGCAAATAAGAACTTTCCAAGGCTTTAATCCTAACTAGCATTTTATGAAGTTCTTATTCTACAAAGTACTAGTTAGATGACATACCTTTTGATGTAGCTTGATGCGTTCAATCTTTAAGAGCTTAGCCCCAATAGTGTGGAAGCCTCAAGTGGAATCACAAATCACCAAAACACCTTGGAAGACTTTAGAGAATATGGATACTTGGTTCTCTCTAGTGAAATCAGCTAGCCCTTCTTAGTGTACCACACTAGTGCCAATTTCACCAACCAATGACATCTTTATATAGTATGGATACTAGGGTTATACCCATGACCTTTCATTTCATATGATCCATGGGTTAAGCACTCCATGGACTATCCATGAAAGCTTAGCCCAACCTAAATGAACTTGGCCCATTCCATATATATAAGAGTCCATATTTAATTAGTTCTTTTTGATCACTTAATTAATTCTAAATTAATTCTTGATCAATACTAATTAAATAATATGATTCCATATTAATATATTAGAGCTTATAATATATTAATATTAATCATAAATATACTATTCTCAAAAGACTATCCATATAAATTGTGTTGGTGAAGTGCAACCCAAATGGACCATGCAAGGTCGGGTCATGTACATACCAAATATAGTTATGGACTTAGACATTAATCCAACACCCGGTTCATGAGGTCCATAAACATTGCCGATGCGTTGGTGAGCCCGAAAGGAATTACCACAAACTTGTAATGCCCATAACAAGTCTGAAAGGACGTCTTCTAGATATCCTCCTTCAGACTCTCATCTGATGATAACCTGATCTCAAATCAATCTTGGAAAACCAAGACGTCCCCTGTAACTGATCAAACAAATCATTGAACCTTGGTAGTGGATAACGGTTCTTGACCGTCAGCTTGTTCAACTCTCGGTAGTCGATGCACATCCGGTGTGAACCATCCTTTTTTCTTGACGAAAAGGATTAGCACTCCCCACGGCGATCTACTCGGTCTAATGTAACCCTTCCCCAATAGCTCATGGAGCTGCAAGGATAACTCCTGCATCTCGGGAGGTGCAAGGCGATAGGGTGCCTTAGAAATAGGAGCCGCCCCGGAATCAGATTGATCTGTAACTCCAACTGTCTCTCAGGAGGAACACCCGACAATTCCTCGGGGAAAACATCCAAAAATTCACATACTACTGGAACATCGAAAACAGAAAAATGGCCTCTGAGTGGCAACCCGTGTATCCATGACATACGCTAAAAAGCCCATGCATCCCTGCTGTAGACTCTACCTCGCCTTGGTGGTAGAGAAGAAATGGAGCCCGATCTAGTTCCCTCGCCATAGACAGTAAGTACTCCCCCACTAGGGTCTCATATGATCACCATCTAATGCTCACAGTCAATCATGGCTCTAAATCGGCTCAATCAATCCATGCCCACTATGACACAAACTGATGGGTTTTGAGCATTCTAACACTTCCTAAGTGTACATGCAACCCTAATAAACCTTGGATCTATGTTTGTCTAAGATACATGCAAATAATTATTTTTCCAAGGTTCATATCCTAACTAGCATGGCATGGGGAACATGAATCAAATAAAGCTAGTAGAAATACTTACCTTGTAGTAGCAGTTGATTGCTTGGAGTTTTAGAGCCTAACACCAATAGTGTGAATGCCTCAAATGGAAATCACAAATCACCACAAACTTGGAACTTTGAGAGAATAGTCACTACTATCTTGAAATCGGCCCTCACCTCAACAAGTGTCAACTAGTGTGATTTCAAGAACCAAAGCCTCCTTTATATAGTGTGGTGGATGAGGGTTACATCCATGTAAACCCTAATACCCATGTCTCTTCATTTCCATGAGATCCATGGGTTAAAGCTCCATGGAGTATCCATGGACTTTTCCATGCAAGCCTAGCCCATTCCAAATAAGCATTAGCCCACACTATATAAATATAGAAGCCCATAATTAATTAGTAATATCTTTGATCTCTAAATTAATCCTAGATTAATTATAGATCAATACTAATTAAATAATATGATCTTATATTAATATATTAGAACTTATAATATATTAATAAATCATAACTTGTACTATTCTCAAATATTATCCATAAATTGTTCGGGTGAAGCGCAACCCAAATGGACCATGCCGGGTCGGGTCAAGTACATACCAAATATAGTTATGGACTTAGACACTATATCCAACACAAACATCTCCCATCGCTAGCGGCACCGGATCTATTGAAAACTCAACACCGAAAATCACTAAAACACATCCTCAGAATACATCATTGGAAAAAACCGCATGCTCTTCGGCTATAGAAACCCTCAACGGTTGACTCAAAGCCTCACGTCTAACACTAATGTGACAAATAAAGGATAAAGACACGAAAGATCGACTCGCACCCGAGTCAAATAACACCAAGGTAGACACAAAATTTACAAGAAAAGTACCTATATGAAACACAGTATAAGCATAAACAAATATCAAGATAACATGAATAAGGATATACGTATCAATAAAAACGTCAGGTGCTGCGCGGACCTCCTTCGTAGTCAGCTGGAAAGCCCTCCCACGAGCTCTCGGAGCCTCGACCTTCCCCGGCTAGCCGTCAGTAACGCACAAAGCAGCATGAGTAGAAGCTTGGGCTGGTCCCTGAGTGAGCTGAGGACACTCGACCTTCCGGTGGCCAGTCTGGTTGCAATGAAAGCGAACCGAAAATCCCTTGGGCCAGTTCTTCGCTATATGCCCCTCCTTGCTGTATTTGTAGCAAATCCCTGTTCGACAAGATCCCTCATGACTCTTGTCGCACTTTCCACAAGTGCGGCCCTTCTAGCCTCTTGCTCTCGTATCTGCGGGCTTAGCCCGCTTCGTCGCTGGCTGCAACTGTACTGGTCTCCTGTCTCTCCTCTAAGACTCTCCCTCCTCTCTAGTCTGAATCTACAGCTCAATCTCCCTCCTCCTGGCATTGGTATGTAGCTCAGCCAATGTCCAATATAATGAGTTCACCACGAAATCCCAAATATCTCGCCTTAGAATGCCCAGGTACCGGCTCACACGTGCCTGCTCCGTAGACACATGCTTAGGACAGAACAACACCCTCTCGTGAAACATCCTTGTAATCTTTATCACTGTTTTGTCTTCTGATTTAGAGACAGAAACTCCTGGGCCAATCATTCCCTCTCCACCTGGGGAACGTACTCATCTCTGAATAACTAGGGTAAACCTCTCCCAAGTCACTGTAGCATGGTCTGCAAGAGTAAAATCAGTCGTCACGAACTTCCACCAATCCTTTGCTACCAAGCAAAGCTAGTTCAGTGCAAACCGAACTCTCAAGTGCTCCGAGGATGAACAAGTATAGAAACATCCCTCAATGTTAGAAATACATCTCATAGCATAAATCGGGTCCTGAGTCCCGCCAATCTCTGGTAGTTTCGTGTTGCTGAACTCTCGAAACAACAACGAATCACCCATTGTGGCCTCGCAGCTACAAGGTTACAGCAGCAGCAACCTCTGTGACTACAGAATGGCCTCCCTGATAGCTACAACCACCTCCTCAGCAATGATCCTACGGATCTCCTCGTCACTAGTACTCCCCCCTGGGGTTGCTGCGGGTAATCAACATAGTCTCTCTGAAACACAAACACAGAAATCATGAGGGACTTGTTAAAGCACACACACGATTACCCACCCATACATGCTCCTTAGTATCCTAAGGATCTTACGGGCCCAATACTACCTTCCACACCAATGCCATAGTCGCCCCAAGTCCTCCTCCCAGGATCCTAATTCATAAGTACTCTATCCCTCACGGATATCAAACTACTCTCTTAATATATTTATCAAATGGACATCTAGGTATCTCTCCTAGATTAATCTTTAACTCAAAACCATCTCTCACAGATTCCTACCATATACCCCTACTCAACACACACACACACACAGAGCAAATAACAAATAATGTCAATCAATAACATCCCCTTAGGCTAAGGCATCATGAATCAGGCAACTCTAGCTCTAAATTCCTTAAATGCCTAGCCTAACATCTAGCATGCAAATCTAATATCTCATAAGTATCTCATCTCATAATATAACAAGGGTAATTTGGGAAATCACCGTTCGGGCTCTGACTGATTGTACACACTGCTTCAACTCGTTTCCTCTTAAAATCTTTGATCGTTTAGAAAATCATTTCTTTTTAGAAAAATTCCTCAAATCCTCAGTCTGAGTCCAGGTATACCTCAGGATACATTCGAATCCCTCAAACCAATGCTCTGATACCAACTTGTAACACTCTAATTTTTCAAATAAAATTTTCATTTTTAAATTCGCACAAAACACAGTTTAGCATTTTGCAAACCAAATTTATAAATTGTTTCAAACATAATACATAAAAATGTTTGTCAATATCCCAGAATCCTCGAAACACAAATCAACTCGCTGGTGTGTACAATCGTTTCGGCGCCTTCCCGCGATCCTAAGATGTACCTGAAACACATTTCACACAACAATGTAAGCAAAAAGCTTAGTGAGTCCCCCAAAATACCACACATAAATAATTAGCCTCTTATGGCTATACTCGATAAGGACCCTCTAGTTATGTATCTCAGTGAGGACCCTCCGGTCTCACAGCTCGGGTTGGACCCTCCAGTGTTGTATCTCAGTGAAGACCCTCCGGTCTCACAATTAGGTTTGGACCCTCTGGTCCTCTCAATAAGGCATAGAATAATATACATCATAAATCACAAAGACAGAATGCATAATATCACATAACTCAGTGTAAACACATAAGACCCTACGGTTAATAACTCAGATAACACCCTCCGGTCGCACACTAATTACCACTTAGGTAAGTATAGTGAGAAGACTCACCTCGTAAGTAAAGCAAGTATGTCTCGTACTAAATTGTCGATCTAGAGTCCGCCTACATATATCATAATGTTAAGATAACTCCTTTACTAATTCTCATAAAGGGTGAAAGACCATTTCACCCCTCCATGGTCTCAAAAGTCCACGACTTGACCAAACCCTAAAAGTCAACGGAAGTCAACACTCCAACCATTTGTCCATGTTGACCTAACTCGCCAAGTGCATGTATGCGACTCGTCGAGTTCCTTCTACTCTAAAAAAGATCGGGAAAATTCGACTCAACTTGCTGAGTTGTCTCACCAACTCGTCGAGTTTGTATAGTGTTCAGAACATTATGGAAAACCCTAACCAACTCGTCGAGTTAGCTAACCAACTCGTCGAGTTCCTTCAGCCCAATCACTCATTCAAACGCTTTTGAGCGAGATTAAGGCCCCAAACTCTAGATCTAGCCTTCTGAGGCTGAAATACCATGTAAAGCTACAAGCTTTACGTTCATGCATGGCATCTAAGGGCTAAGTTTTCCAAAACAAATCTCAACAAGGGGTTCAAGGCATGGAAGTTGGCCAAAGGCTGATAAAGCTTGAGTCTTTAGGCCTAAAGAGCCTAATAGTGTCAAGATCTGAAGTCTTAGCTTCAAAGCATGCTCAAAACCAATAATGACTCAAGAAGATGCTAGAAATGACTATAACTCTCTAATGGATAGATCTAACAAACAAGTGATCAAGGTAATGGCATTTTACCTCCAAATGGCTGCTACCACTAAATAGATATCGGATCCAAAGACTCATTCTTGTCTAAGCCCTTTACTCTTCAAGTTTCTTCAATGAAGGCACCAAAACACACACTCTTAGCCTTACACACTCTCACAATGGAAGGTAACTTGATTAGGGTTTGTCTTAGGGTGATAAGGTGTCGATGGAGACCGGATAAAGGACTTAAGGTCCTTTAAATAAGGTGCAAACCCTGAAATTTAGGGTTTTCACACTTAACTTCAACTCGTCGAGTTGAGTCCTCCAACTCGTAGAGTTGATTCTAAAATCCATGCGGCCATCTCATTCTCTACTCGACGAGTTGGGGCCTCCAGCTCGTCGAGTTGTCCTGCCAATATGAATATAAATAATTTAAATTTATACCTGGGAGTCGGAATGTTACATGAGACTTGAATAGCATACACTTCTTCTGTTTATAACCAAGGTGAACGCTTTAATTATTCCCACACCTTCCAAACCCAATTCAGCCAATTGTATTGATCGTGGAATATATGCTTCTCTACCATGTTATATATTATATATAACATCCATGAAATATTCGTAATACATTCTTGTTAAATGTGACATGAGCTTTTGGAGCATTCTCATGGAATAGTTGGATACAGTGGCATAGTTGGATACGATGAAACACTTGGATACGGTGGCACACTCGGATAGTGTGGCACAATTGGATACATTGACATAGTTGGTTACGGTAACATAGTTGGATATGATGACACAGTTAGATACGATGACACACTTAGATACGATGACATAGTTGGATACGGTGGTACAATTGGATACAATGGGTTATCATGGCACCTCAAAGAAGTGTCATGTACAGAAGGTGCCACCAAGTGTGAAGGTGTCACTCAATGGCACACTGATGTGCCTTCAGGGCATCTCGATGATGTACCATGCACTGGAGGTTCCACAGAGTGATAGAAGGTGCCACTAACTGACAAGATATGTCATGCAATGGAACCTGATGTGCCAGTGGTGGATTGTTGATGCCAATGCAATGTATCTCAATGATGAAGGTTCTAGAATCAGTTGCATGATAGATTGACATCTTTTCATGGTCCTATGGATTAATGGGTTTGGCCTATTAGGGTTTTAGGTCTGATATTTTCACTATAAATAGAGCATGCTAGTCATTTGTTTGTGTCTTGTATTCTAGTGTGATAGATGAATCTTTGTTGAATTGTACTTTTAACCTCTGATTGAGATCTCATAAATAAAGAATATCACCTCTTTTCTGTGGACATAGATCACCTTGATCGAACCACGCAAAAATTCATGCGTGCTTTTGATTTTATTTTTTATCCACATTACTTCCTAAAAATTCTCATGTGATTAAGATTTATGCATGGAAAAATTCTCTGCACAATTTATGCATAGAAATTTCAAAGTACGAAATAAGATGTGTTCACACATAAAATCATTTCATACCAGGGGTTAATGACATACTACCTAAGTAATATTGGACAAACCAATAGCAAGGCTTGGTCACGCTCACAGCCTCACATGTTTGTTCGAGCACGCTAAGCTTGGGTCATACTAGAATGTAATATCATTAAAATCAAAAGCCACATTGGCTATAGTTTTTACACACACGAAGGCTAGTCGCTCCTCAAGGGTGAAAGGTCGAACCTACAAAGGACTCAAGGTCATTCCCAAGATAGTGAAAATGCAATGCAAGGAGATTGGCAACTGAATCTGAACCCAAGAGGATACAAAATAGGATCTAATGCCCAACAAGGGTGGAAACCGAATGTAGCAAGAGTGACAATTGAGCCCAACAAAAGTAGCAACCAAACCCAACAAGGGTATGAGCAAAAAATGTATACTTTTATATGTGTATATGTAACAATTAATAATATGTATTAGTACCTTTCTAACTATATCAGTATATCTAATTTCTTTAACAACAAAAAGGTAAAAAAAATTTACGATGTAGATAGTTTTATAATGACGATTTAGTTCAAATATGGCTAGTTTTAGTGACACATTTAAAATATGACTGCTCTTTGGAACAATAAAATTTCGAAAAAATCAATTGATTTTTTGACTTTTATTATTTTAGAAGGTGACAGATCTTTATTACAACTAACATTGAACAGTATAACTAGTTTTTCAGGACGTTATATTTTGTAAAATAAATTATTTTTTATGATTATTCTAAATGATATTTTTATAACGATGAACATTTTAAAAATGTGGCTGAACTAGTGACATTGAAAAGAATATGCGACTTATTCAAAAGAAAATTTTAAACTATCGCCGAAGTTAAATTTTACGGCATGATTAAAACGTAAGTTATTTTACAATAGACAAACTTTTTGAGTGGGTCATTATCATTGTGTGGACAAAATCTACCAGAGAAAAGCACAAGATAATGAAGATTTTTAATAAAAGAGGGAGATAGATGGAAAATATAGTGTTTGTCGGTGGAAAATGTTAAAGATGATTTTGCCCTTTACAGGTACATAAAAAATTATTATAAATATAAATAATATAGGTTAACACCCATGTTTATTGATTTTATGGGACAAATATACGAGGAAATAAATGGAAGAAACATTTACAGCATGAACAAATATAGTAAATAAATCAATGGTTGATTTTGATATATCAACTCGTTCAAATCTTAATAAATACAGTATGTTACAGATTTTACCATGATATGTTTTTTCTTGGAACGGCCTAATTGGCCTTGAGTTTCCTTTTGAAGAAAAAACAATTAAAAGGTTACAATACAATATTTTTAAAAATCGAATCTTTGTGGTAGTTTTGAGAACCAAACATTACTAAATTTCTAGTTTCTAAACATCCACAAAGTTGTTATAATAATTGCATCGACGACCATCCTTTTCGTAGTGGACATGGTCAAAGACTCAAAGAATCAGGTATCAAACCAAGTAAATATATCTAAGATGGAAACCAAATTGGAAAGTAAAAGTTGGACCACCTAGGGGCAAATATTGGGAAGCTACTTCACAAAACAGAAGCAAGTGAACAAAATTTTCAGAATGGTCCACATATATTGTACATAAAACCAAATCCATATCAACCCTTTATTAACCAAAGTTAATCTTGTAGGCATACAATTCAAAAAATCCTTCTAAGAAGTATATTGCTATGTTTTGGAACATATATGTTCCATCTAATGTTGCCGAAGATCAAGAAAATATCATCGTTATAGTTCATAGCAGAACTAATTGGAAATTCTACAGAAGTATCAATATCTCAAGCCCATTTATGTATTTGATCCGTAGGAACAAAAGAAGAAACAAGGTTTGTGATAGCCGATAACTAAGCCTCTTTATCCCCACACATCACTTCTCTACGCCAGTTCCATGACCACCCAACACATGGCTTGTCTATTTTTTAAGAATCGATCTTTATCTCTCTTTAATGTAAAAAGCCTTGGAATCAATTTTTTAATAGATATTTATCAATGCATCTATTATACAAAAAAAGTATCAAGGAATCATCCCTTTAACCTTCGACGAAACATTCGTGAACCGTTCGGTGGGAAGTTCGTTTATGTTCGTTTATTTAATAAATAAACAAACATGAACACAAATTCCCGTTTGTTTAGTTAAACGAACGAACATTAATAATGATATTATTCGTTCATTTATGTTCGTGAACGTTCATTTATGTTGTTCGTTTACATTCGTTTAAGTTTATTTATGTTCATATATGCTCAATTGTATTTTATTACATTATTATATTATATGTTCGGTATGTTCATATGTGTTCAATTGTATTTGTTTATCTTTTGGTCGTTTATGTTCGTTTAGCATGTTCACAACACATAAACAAGGTAATTTGTTAAACGTACGGACATGAATAAGAAAAACTCGTTCGTTTATCTGTTCGTATTTGTTCATTTGTCCAGCTAATTTAAATTAACGAACATGCACAAGCCCTTTTTCGTGTTCATTTAGTTCGTTTATTGCCCTACTATCAAGTTCATAAGGGGATATGTATTATATTTCTGGCATGCCTGGAGTCTTGAATATGCATAACGAAGTTTAACTGCCACATTCAAAGACCAAAAGTGTGGATACGGCCATGGTCTTGTTATTTAAAAGAAAAATGAAAACTTATCATATGTATTTAAGTTTGATGATGCGATCCACTTAATCTAGCTTGTACTGAAAATTACTAGCGATTTCACCATCTGGAACGTCTGTGTTTCTGGGCTAAGCATCAGTATGATGATGTAATAGTCAATGTCAACAATTGTAACTCATTTTGAAGTAATAAAGATGAATTATTTAAGTATTATGTGAATTTATATGTTTTATACTTGTTTATAAAAATATAATAAATTAACAATGAAAATAAGCGTCAAAACTAAAATGTTAGATAAACCCGATATCTATGAAAAAAGTTGTAGTGGTTGTGACAAGGATTTCAGAGATATAAAGAACGCCAAAATCTGAGTTATAACGAAAAAATTATGACATGTAGAAGTTTCGCAACAGAACCGACACAACAATGCGTAACGTAAGAAGTGACTTTATGATAAACTGTTTTTTAGTCTTATAAATCTAAACGAAAGTCGTAGCATACATTAAACCGAGAGCCTGCATAAACAGAACGCCCAAATCTGACTTCATATGAGGGAGTTATGAATTTTCTAAGATTTGACTTAGCAGTATGCAGCCCGAAGTTCGAATATGAGATCGACCTTTTAGCCGACACAACCTAAATGAGAACCGAATATCTCGTTAATAGTAGCTCAACGGTAAAAAGATAGACGGAAACAGACATCGGATTACGAAGTTATGAATTTTTAACGGAGTTTTCCTATCCCGGGCTGTTAAAAATATACCTTTAGAAATAAAGTCAAAATTAGCCGACGAGTCTAAATGAAAGTTGTGGAGTATATCTCTACCTACACATGTATATAAAGAACGTCAAAAATGGAGCTCGTATGAGAAATTTACGAATTTTAGAAGTCGATAGTGTCATTTGCGAGACTGCTCATCTACGCCCTGCATAAGAGAGGAGTACGCCTCACGTACTTGCATTGCTCGGTCTCGGATCAGCCACGTAGCCCCAACAGTTTTCGGACACGTCTCCTCGGAACGACTAGTGTATGCAGGAATTCCCCGCACACCAAGGTACGCCCCGTGTAATGAGAGGCTTTGGCCTATAAAAGGGATGTGAGGGCAGCCCCATTTCTCACACTTCAAGCCTTTTCTTTATCTCTATACTCTCTCTCTAAACCTCCCAAACACCCCCGAAGCCTAGGAAACCTCCCTAACACTAGAAGAAAGCCCCGGAGCGTTCGAAGGCTCCGAGAAAAAGAGTTTTTCGGTTTGAAACTGTGCCCGCGCAAAACCCGGTTTTTAGCAAAACCGTTGTTTCATCAAAGGAAATTATTTTAAGAAGCGAAACGTTGTCCGAATCACCACCTTAACAAGTGAGTGCATAGTTACTTTCATTTTACACATACATATGAAGTATTTTATATAAATTACGTGTTATGTGTATATATTATTTGTTTATCTTGAAGATCTATGCTGGATGAACAATTTAAACTTTTTTTTATCTAAGACTTTTTTTTTTCAAATCTGAACTGTATATGTATTATTTTTGTCAGATCTCAAATTTTCTCTTTAGATCTAAACTATATATATATATATATATATATATATATATATATATATATATATATATATATATATATATATATATATATATATATATATATATATATATATACTTTGAGATCTATGTTGGATGAAGGATTTAAACTTCGTTTTTCAGATCTAGACGATATATGTATTTTATATTTACAAATATGTTGAGTAGAACATGTGTAGATGAAATAGTTGAAGTGTGATGAAATACAATGATGAGAGGTCTCAATATTGACGATGATCCAGTCATCTAGCGGAGTATAGATGACGATCACAGACTTTTCTAGACAGTCTAGTGGAACGCTAGCAGACTCACAACCTGTATGTGTTTATTTGAACTAAGTGTTCACCGGGTGTACTCCATCCTCCTCGTGGTTGCCTTATTTGACATAAATTGCTGAGGTATCCCCTAAGCATTGTTGTCACCCCGATGAAAATCCTTAGGGTAGGTCCCTTATATTAAATGCTTTAGGGACGTAAAGTGAGGATAACGGGAATGGATAATCGGGTTTGTTTTGTTTGATGAAATTAATAAATTTATTTTTATGAGTTGAAAACCCTATGTGCTCACCAGGCTCATAAGTCTGACCCACTCAGTTTTTTTTAATTACAGGTAGTGGCACAAGTATTAGGGTGCAAAGTTATTCATGTTTGACTTTGTAATGTGTTGACTTTTTTAAAACCCACTTGCATGTGGTGCATTAGCCTTTTGACTTATGAGATAGAGGGTGAGAAAGAGACATGTAAACACCTCTATATAAGGTGGGTTTAGTCCACTTGTAGAGGTGTGCTTGAGAGGTGTAAAAGTGAGTTTGTAAGTGTGTGTTATTTATGTAGATGTAGATCTATGTCCCTTTTTGGTAACACCATACATATTCAATAAATCTCTTAAACACCGAAATCACCATGTTCATTGTGCAATCTTTAATTCCGTATGCCAAGCCATGCTCTTTATGTCACTACAATTGGTATCAGAGCGCTCTTCAATGATCAAAGTGATTTGTTGAAGAACGATTCTCGATTTGGCAACATTTGTCACAATTGGAGCATTTTTGGTGAGTCTCTCTCTATGATCTCTCTTAATCTCATTGAATTTGTGCATTGCATTCTTGTTTGTTTGATCGTTTTGTCTCAATGGATCAAAATTCGTTTTCACCCCATTGATTGATCAATTTATTGTTGCTTAGATCAAAAGTTATAAATAAAAAAAATCGAAGTTACTGTTCATCAGATTGAATTTCAAGCCCAAAGACAAATTCAAAAATTAGTTTATTTCGTTTATTCAAAGAACTAGTCCAATTACTTAAAGTGTCACTATTCATCAGTCATTTCTTGAGCCCAACATCTAATTTCGATCTCATATCTTAAAAAGGTTAAGCCCATTGAATCATAATGTCCAGTCAAAGTATATGACTGTTCTTCATTCAACTTGTATGCATACGGTATTCATTGTATAATCATAGTCGTAAGCTGCTTTGTTCTCCATCGATTGTTCAATTTTTCTCATATCTTGGTAATCGATTGTAGTTTCGATTTGATTATTTGATTTCTTTGCTTGTATCAATTTACAAGATCGATTCACAATCAAACTATTTTTTTTATGTCAAAATCGAAATTTGTTCTGGAGTATGAATCGATTTGTTATTTGATTTTGACTGTGATAAGGAATGAAGATTTCAAATTTGATATGTGATGTTCAGTGTTTTGAGAATTATATGAAAAAGTCAAAGCCAGATATTGAAATCGTTACGTATGTCGGTCAAAATTTGTTTGGAGTTTGGAATTGAAATCGAAGTGATTTGGTTAATCACTATGTTCAATGGGTTCGTGAAAGAAGGAACAAAGATTACGAGTTAAATTGATTTTCGACACTATGAACAGAAGACGAAAATCATTTATGAAATCAAATATTAAAGTGTTTCGGTATGATTATTGATTTGGTGAAGCATAAATTGAAAGTCAATGTCAAAAGTCAAAATTAGATTCTTGGTCAATCTAAAAAGAAAGTGGGATCAAAAGGTTTCACATAATCAAGAGTTGAGGTCAATTTGATTTTGCATATAAGAAAGTATTTTGGGTTCATGGTTTTCTTAGCTTGATGACGAGTGATCTTCGGGTCACGATCGTATTTGGATTAGGAAGATTGTATTGAAAAACGAAGGATGATTTCAATAGTTTTGAAGTCGAAATTGGTTGAGTGAGTCCTTTGATTTCGAAATCAAGTTCAATTGGTGATGCTTTGGATTGATTGTCGACGAATTGGGGTTCGTTTTTAAAGTCGATGTTTTGCTTTTTGATAGAGTTTGAAGAACGAACTAAGAAGTTATGATTCAACGATTGAATGGTCCAGAACTCATTAAGTGATTCGATATGCTTCGTTTTCGTTAAAATGAAAAAGTTCCGTTAAAGTGGCATTGAGACTTCGTTGTCTAATTCACGAAGAGAAGAAAAAGGTTTACTATGAAGTTAACCAAATTGAAGAAGACTTTAATAAAGTTTCGTATGTGAACCTTGAAGTTTCAAATGGTTGTAATTTCTTAATGCATTTTGAAATTTGAGTAAACTTCGAAAAGTTTTGAAGAAAAAGTAAAAATTTTCTAAAATAGCCCCTAAACTTCCGAATGTTTGGCAATTTTGACAAATGGATGAAGTTTTGATATTTTGACAGTTTTTACCCAACTTTGACAATTGGGTGAAGTTTCGACATTTTGGCAATTTATACCCAATTTCGAAATTTGGAGCTAATTTCGACATTATGGGGTATAAATTTGAAAATTTGAAGGTGTGGGCATAATTGTCAAAATTAGTCCCTGAAGTTTAAAAAATGTGACTGATCATAACCAATTTCGAAAAAGGACTGATTTTGCTAAGAAATTGAAGAAAATGCATTTCAGGCCCCTGTAGTTTGTGCAAAATGATGCTTTCTACCCAGCTTTGGAAAAGGGGGAGATTTTTGCATTTTTGGTTGTTTCAGGTGCACCGGGTCACTACACAATTTTGAAATTGACAATTTCTACCCATTTATGAGAAATTTTGTCAAAGGCGGTCCGTGAACGAAGCTAAAAATTGAAGATTTTATGGATTTCTGGATTAAAGCACAAAGTTTATGCCACATGTTAATGGGGAGTTTTGACACGAAAAATTTCGAATAGATCACGTTCTCTTTCCTTGAAGGTTTTATAATCAAATTTCGATTACAAAAAGGGGGATAAATTTATATGGAAATTTGAACTTGAATTTTTCATATTACACGAATTTGAAGACCGAAGTAACCGTGAATTTTTGAAGTACACGAAATGATGCAATTGGAAGTTTGGAAGTGATTTCGATTCGAAATGGGTTTGGTTTTATTGAAGATTTTTAGGGTGTGTTTTTATGCTCAACTTTTGGGCGATCAATTTGGAGTTTGAGAAGCTCATGATCATTCGTTGATGCTTGGTTTGTATGGTCTCATATCCTAGAGCCCAAATTGAAGAATCATGGAAGAATTGAAGATTTGAAGTTCATTTCGGCATGTGTCACC
Organism: Lactuca saligna; assembly: GCF_052625555.1. Lineage (NCBI taxonomy): Eukaryota > Viridiplantae > Streptophyta > Magnoliopsida > Asterales > Asteraceae > Lactuca > Lactuca saligna. The sequence continues at coordinate 120,263,487 of NC_136420.1, forward strand.
CTTGAGGCTCGGATCGCGTAGTTGCTCAATTTTGGAAGATTTGAAGTGGGTCATTCATTCCTAACTTTGAGGGGGAGAACGTTAGGGTGCAAAGCTATTTATGTTTTACTTTCTAGTGTGTTGACTTTTGTAAAACCCACTTGCATGTGGTACATTAGCCTTTTGACTCATGAGATAGAGAGTGAGAGAGAGACATGTAAACACCTCTATATAAGGTGGGTTTAGTCCACTTGTAGAGGTGTGTTTGAGAGGTGTAAAAGTGAGTGTGTAAGTGTGTGTTATTTATGTAGATGTAGATCTATGTCCCTTTTTGGTAACACCATACATATTCAATACATCTCTTAAACACTGGAATCACTGTGTTCACTGTGCAATCTTTAATTCCGCATGCCAAACCATGTTCTTTATGTCACTATAACAAAAGCATAGTTGTATGATTTGATGAGAGATTATGGATTATAGGCTAGTAGATATAAATAAACGTTATAAAGCCTATGTTGTACTGATTATGCTTTTTATCTGTGTTAACAATGACATCCCAAGGTCTAGTAAATTCTAAACTTATGCCTCGTTTGGGGACAGGAGGGAGTATGAGAGAACATGGATCATACATCTACAAAGCATGTAATGCTTAATGTAAATGATTTGAGTTTTAAATAGTGGAGGTGTACATCCGTCTCATGGACATTAGAGGGAGGGTTTGGAGAGAGTGTGGTAGGGAATGAAATGATGGATGCATTTGTTAAGATTAGAGGGCAAACTTTAGGGGATGAAAGCATGTCAAGAATTTTCTAAAATAATGAAAGCTAGCTAATTTACCAAGAAAGATAGCTAGGATAAAAAAGAAAAAATGGGAAGTTAATTAGTTTGGAGGTAGCATTTCCAACCAAGAATTATAAATATTACTAACACCTAGTCGCAAATAACCGTCCTCTCAATATCAACCCTTAGATCCGAATAAGATTCAATCATGGCCGCTTAAACTCCATAATTACAATTTCTCCAACAGTTCTTCTCTGTTTTATCTCTCCCACGACCCCTATCTTTTCCTCCTTCTTTGTTTCGATGATCCTTCTTCTCCCCCATGTTCTCAACAACGACGCTTGTCGTCCATGATTCCCTAATCTCAATCTAACTCCCATCGGTTGCATAGAATGAGGATTGGATTCGACTGCCTGTTGTGATGTTTAAATAGATTTGATTCGGGTTTAACTTCATTGCTTCAGGTACTCGCATGCTTCCTCCTCCTTCTTCTCCCCCACAATTCCTCCTTTTACTCGACCACCTGCCATTAACTCCCACGACACCTCTCTTTAATTGGCTTACTCCTCAAGATGAAATCCCCCAGTTTGCTTCCATGGTTCTATACAACATTCCTATAACCAGTTCCTCACCCTACAGTCCACGACCTACGATCCTACCGTCTACCACACACGATATCTAAACTGCACCACCCATGATCTTGAATTTCAGCCTATATAAGTCTTCAACTGAAATCGCAACCGGCCTATATTAGTCTTCAATTTCACTAGTTCAATGTTTCAATCATTTACTTCAATTGAAATAAAAACTGGAATTCTTTTTATCTTGGTGTTTTAATTTTGATGAACAAAGCTCTAATTTCTACTCTTGCTTTTTAGATTTGAGAGAACAACGCCCCTTCTTCATATCTCTCTTTCTATCTACTATATAAATAGGAAAAAAAGCATACACATACTTATTAGGTTCATGTTAAAGATTTGTGTGTTTTATACACTACTCCCCTTTTTTGCGATCAATTTCTCGACCTAGGTGATCCTATTCCCCTAATTTTTTCTTCTCCAACATGAATGTCTTTTACTTTTGTGAAGTGTGGCAAAAGTTCACATATTATCCATTTTCGACATCCTAATGTAGTTTTCTCAACTAACATTTTATTATATTTATGTCAATCATACTATTTTTGTTATAGATTTTCATGATATGGTTTTGATTTAAGGGTTTTTGGTTGTTTCCTGTTATCTTCACTGTCTCTTCCCCATTATCCTATCAATTTTCTTTGTTGTTTAAGATTTAGTAAGAAAAACAACTTAGTTGTTTTGATTTTAGTGGAAATGGTTAGCAATTTTCAGTAAATACCTGGTTAGCTGATTTCAGTTGAGTGTTGATCAATCTTAACTTCCATTCATCTATATAATCAATTAGACATGCAAGGTGTTTGGTTTAATTTTTAATCTAAAGGATATTGATACAGTTAACATTTCAATACTCATTACCCCAACAAACCTCAAAACCAATATATAAGGTAAATGTTGTTTACAATAAATGCATTCATCACTTTCATTATACCCAAAAAGCATCAACAGTTGTTCTGATGGTTGATTTTCCATTTATGTAAGCAACTAATTGTTGAGTTGATTTGAGGCTGATTGTCAGGCATTCTATGACTAGGTTGGAGTTGAAGACCATTTAACCTTTTTTGAATTCATGGTAATAATGAATTTAATTATTGATCTATAGCTTGAGAAATGGAAACAGATAATATGCTTTAGTTATTTGAAAGAATATGAAATGTGCAGACTTGTCATCTGAATGGGATGCTTCTAGTAAAGTGTGTCCTAATTTTTCCTTATAAAATTTTCATTTTTTTTCGTGGACATAGCGGGTGCCATATATTCGGGATATTGTTCCATTTATTGATCCATATCAGCATCTTCAAGTCACTATACAAAAAAAAAGTAGTTATTTATTGAATCAACAGATCAAAGATTAAATATGTGCTTTTGTTTAAAACACTGTTTAAAGAGAAATATAGTACTAGATCTTATTGAAGTGGATATTTAATGGTTTGTAGTTTTTTGAACCATGATGGATTTTTAGAAAGAGATGTTATGAATGATTATTTTAAACAAGTGTTTGAAGTTATTACCGATCAGAATAATGCCCTTGATGACGAGGTCCTTTTTACTTCAATCTTTTACACATCTACAGTGCTTTTACATTTTTAATTAAAGTTTGTTCAGGTTCTTATCAGATATGGGAAGTTTTCAAATGCTAGACTTTTGTTGGATTTTGGATTTATACTTCCTTACAACAAATCAAGTTTTTCCAGAGTGAAACAGTTATCATTTAATTATCTCTATGTGTTTCTTTTAAACTTAATTATAAATGATGTCACCTTCTTTAGGTCATAGTTGAGGTCAATGTACCTAAGCATGACCACCTACGTTCAATGAAGTTGATCTTCTTGAAAGACACACGACACCAATTCTAAAAGACGATAATGCCCTTTTATTGGGAAATGGATTTATGGTGCTGTATGAAGGTTTTACCATATAGATATAGTCCTAACTTTTTACGAACATTTTGAAATATTTATCATTTTTATACAGAAAAGTGAAGTCATTGAGTGGCAAAGGAAGGGAATCTCACAATCACTTAGAGCTCTTGCTCATCTACTATATTGTACCTCTCCTCAAGGTCCCTAACATACAAACATTTGAATTTAATGAGAATTAATTCTTTAAGATCGATAGATTCAGAACATATATTAATAAAACAACAACGTGGAAAAATGATGTCAAATACAATGATGAATCAAACGAGTGTCGCATGATTAATATGCTCCACCTTAGAAGAATTCAATGTGAATTGCTACTGTATAGGTGTGCTAGGCTTACAATACTTGATTTCTAAAATAATTATATAAAGTGTAATGATTATAATGCATGCAATATATATATATATATATATATATATATATATATATATATATATATATATATATATATATATATGTAAACCCTAAAACTAAACACGGCTGGACAGGCCCAAACCGTGAGTACAAAATGGACCGAGCTACCAAGGCCCAATGGCGCAACCCCTTAGACTCAACAATCTCCCCCTTTTGCGCCAATTGAGGCGAGAGATCACTTTTTGAGTGATAGGAGATGACTTCACAGTCTTGAACAACTTCGGTATAATGGCAAGTAGAGTTTGACGAAAATGAATATACCACCAAAGCAAGTCCGAAAATAACTTCTTGTCTGCATCACTGGTCTGATCACACATGTATATAATTTCAAAAATGTGCTCTAAGCACGTGGTGGAGAACATGTGTTTATCAGCAAGAGCGAACAAACATCTTTGACCTTCACCCGTGGTGAACAAAACTACGTAAAATTGTGGATCAATTTTCCCTTTTATCATCATAGTCATGTCGCTTTCCTTCTCAGCTGGCTTTATAATGGGCTTCTTTCTTATGGCAGAGGCGACCTCCTGATCCATCTTCGCTACTTCAAGAATATAACGCACCAGCATATTCTTGATGTGATCAATGATAGGCCCATACTCTTGTTGATCGGTCAACAAGATGTTGTTTAGAAGAATCCAATCATGAGGATTTAAATTCAGTAGATCAGTGAGGGAGATCTCATGAATCAAGCTATTTGAGCCTCATGTCACCTTGAATTTGACGTTTATAAACTTACCTGCCAAAGTGGGTTTCAACACCTTCACTGTTGTGATCTTTTTATTACTCCATGTGAGGTATTATGGTTGAGAGAAAGTAAGATAAAAATTCAAGTAAGTCTCGATCAACCTTTGGATCAGGAGAGGGGATAGCAACTGTTGAATCAAACAATGAAATATGAATGCCTTTCGAGTGATTGGCATATCGAACTGAGAATCCTTGGTATTATCAATACTGAACGAAAGGCCTGGTTCAAGCCAATGCATGCTCGGAGACTCAATTGCCTCTTTTAGAAGACTTTCTATCGCCTACAAAGGAAATAAGGATTTCCTTCGTTCCAAGGCATCATTCTCTTCTTTTTGTTTCTGCTCCTTTTCAAATTCTTCACTTGCATTCGAAAGATTTTCCCCAAGCTATTGATCACTATGTTTGAGTTTTGGATTTTCAGGTTCGGAGGCTTCACCTTCAATTACATCTTGAATGATTACATCATCTTCATCATTAGCTTTTTTCTTTTGTTTTTCCTTCAAACTGACCGAAGCTACATTAACCTTTGGGTCAGCTGTGACTTTTCGTTGAACAAGATTATCTCCCCCTTGTTTCGGAAGGACAACAAACTCCGGAACACCCTCAATTCTGCTTAGGATGTCCAAAGCCGGTCTCAACTTCTCAGCCAGGTGACAACGAGTTGTGATTGTAAGAACATAATCATGTGCATCCAAAAGATGCAAATGAATAGAATGCACGACACCAATGTTGCTTTGGATGACATCTTGCTCTGATTTAAGCTCATCATTTTCCTTTTGAAGTTGGGTGAGCTACTGAGCTTGAGTTTGGACCTGAGATGTGCTGAGAGCTAGGTCATCTCTAAGTTTGTTCTCCAGGGCGAGATCGTCTTGCAGCTTGTCAAGGTGAGAGGAGATAGATGACAGGAAAGTAGTTTGATCAGCTTTTAGAGAGTCACACACCATCTAAATTTTTTGTTGCTCACCCTGAAGAGACCGTGAAAGAGAATCAATTGCAGAATTGACCTTGTTAGCATTGGACTCAATAGCTCCCGTGAGAGAATCAAGAAAAATCTGGGCATCTTCAATTATGTGAGCTACATTGTCAGATGCATTCTTGCAAGACAAGGTTGAGGCATCGACCTCCTTGGTCGCTTGTTTGATGGACTCATCATGCTACTGAATGGATGTTTCAATTAAGGCTTTGACAACAGCGTTAGTATAAGATGATGAGGAGGAAGAAGAGGCTGAAGCAAGCAACTTGTCAAGTTCTGCATTAAGATCTTTGAAGTGTCGTTTAGTGAGGGGAGCATCATCATCATCATCGCTTAGAACATGATATGGGTTGAAATAAACAGAGTCAAATTCCATATCGGCTCCACCAAGAAAAAGATCAAATTTGGTTGAGGGAGGTGGGGATAAAGGTTTTGAAGTAACAGGGATTTCGAGACCTTCGGTAGGTGCCCCCGTATCAGATACGTTGACAACAACCGAAGGTTCGGTTGTAGTGGTTGCTTGTATGTTGACTGGAGGTGGAAGAGGAACAATTGAAGTAGTTGGTGGAGTTGAAGTAGGTTGAGAAGTAAGTGGTGGTGGAAGTGGTGCAATTGAAACATGCACTCTAGTATGAGACGGAGAAGGAGGACGAGTTAGAACAAATTCAGTTATACGTACCTCAGGAGATGGGGATCGAGGAGTGAATTTCCCCGTGGTGAGATTTCAATATTAATAGGTTCGGATTCAGTGGACTTCTCATAGTCTTGATCCGATGGAACATAATCCAAATCACTAGGAGAGACAACTTTTAGTTTCTTGGCCATCTTTTTAATCTTTCGTTTCTTGTGGGCAGAAGAAGGTTCTTTTTCTACTTTTTGCTTTTTAGGTGTGGCCACATGGGATGATTGGCCAGCTGCATCCTTCTTCTTCTGATCTAGTTTCTTTCCCCTCTTTGCTGGTTTATCGACAACCTCCAATGCACTTTGCATTTCAGGAGTGAGTTGCCTTAGACCTGTTGGTGTCAGTTTCCTGTAATCAACCATAACATGAATTTCGCCTGAAACACATCTGTACATCGATTCTGGAATGGAACCGATGAACATGAACTTTGTGGGATCAGAGACGATAATTTTTATGGTGTGGAAAGTGGCAATCGAATACATCAAAGCATCCGCTATGACAGGAACCTGAAAGTACTCCAATTTCTCTGTGAGTGACCAACGTACAGAAGCATGCAGAAGAAATTTCAGAGTGTTTGGACAAAGAATTGAGACTTTGCACCAGCTGCGTCCAAATCAAGGATCCATAATCTAGATTGATCCCATGGTAAAGACCATAAAGAATGGTCATAAATACCTTGCTAGCTCCATCAGACCCAACAACCCGTTCAGCTAATCCTTTGAAGATAAGAGTGAAAAGACCATTCCACTGAGAAGGTAAACAAGACTTCTTAAACTTTGTCACCGTGGTAAGTACATATGTGTAATCCATATCACAGAACATTGTAAATAACTGGGTGGTGGTGATGAAATTAGGAGAGATGACGAAGGCATCTGAAGCAAGCCCTAACAGAGAACAAAAATGTGCTTTTGAAATATAGGACTTTTGATTAAAGATCTCAAAGTAGATCCTCTCCTTGCGTTTATCATAGGAAGCATATGAATAAACTTGAGATATTAGCGACATTGGTACAGATTCAACCTGGGTTAGAGCAATCACTAGTGGTGAATATTTGAGGCATTCGACCGCCTGTAGCATGTATGAATCATAGAGGAAGGGATTTAGTTCAATAATGAGATTTTGATTCGGTTTGATGGTCAGAAGAGAAGATGAAGTGGTTTGTTCTTGATCAGGGGATGATTCTGCCATTGTTGTAGGAAGGAAGAAGATGAACATTTGAAAATCTCTTGTTGTATTCTTGAGAAAGTTTGGAAGTGGTAAAGAGGTACAATAGGTGTGATAAACCCTTATATACCGTTCCCAGGAGAGAGAAAGAATCTGGTGTCATGATGATACAATCCCCCGAATCGATTCTTGAAAAAGAATGATTTGACAGCTTGGTTTCTCTAGATATACGTCATCAAGTGTGGGATTAGGAACCGTTTAAAATTCACGCGCCCGTTGCAATTCTTATCCAATGACTCGACTTGAAATCTTATCTTGTGACCGCCTTTTCATCTTCATAAATGTTTCAAATTCCTCCACAAAGGGATACAGATGCGTTCACTTAAAAAAGTTGTCGACGTTCGCTCCTTAATTTAGTATACCTCCAGAGAGCAACAACCAAAACATCAATTCTGCAAAATTTGCCATTAGCACCATGAACAAGAATTTAGAAAATCATAAAGATCTTCGTGCAAGAGTGTGCTAATAGAAAAGAAATAAAACAAATTATTTGTGGGATTTAAGTGATGTATAAATAGACACGAAACTGTGGATCCCGGGCACGAATCGCTTCCTTCAAAGTCAAGAGAGACCTAGAAGTTTCTGTGTGGTTTCCCGTTGAATTACGATCAAATGTTTATTAAGAAACATTGAAGGCGTCTTTTCACCGTCAATTCATTATTGGTGTCGGATTTTGGGTTTCACTTAGCACGGGGTAAACGAAAATAAGATCATTAACACAGATGTTGTGTAACCATAAACCTCAGTGGTAAGAACCGAGAGTCTCAAGGGTTACGATAATGAACCGAAATGAGATGGAGAATAGTGAAGAGATGGGTAAAGAACCGAAATTACCTTTGCTATGTGAAAATAACCAAGCAGTTAACTCTTTACTTAATATGAGAATACTAAGGTAGCTCATGACTTAAGTGAATTTGACAGTCTTATTGGGAAGAAATGATTTGTGTATATCGAATCATTAGGGCTTCACTTGAAGTCTTAGAGGTTTTGGTCAACATGCAACAACATGCTTCTAGGGACACTTAGCTAGTACAAGCATAGAGTGTGAAATACTTGCCCCAGCTCCATCATGAAAGAACATTTGTGATGCTAGACAATAATATTTTTGGATTTTTAATAAAAAAAAAAGAGTAAATACAATTTTTTTTTCGGATTTTTGATGTTTCTGAAAAAAGATAAAAACAGAAAAGAAAAATATTTTTAGATTTTTAATGTTTTTGAAAAAAAGATAAAAACAAAAAAGAAAAATACTTTTGGATTTTTAATGTTTATGAAAAAAAGATAAAAACAGAAAAGAAACATATTTTTGGATTTTTAAGAAACAATTGAAGACATAAAGAAGAGGAAGAGAAAGATATATATAGTGTACAAAGGATATACAAGAACCAACCCCCAAGATGAAACAATTGCTTGGTTTTGAAAAATTAAAAGAGGCGGCATAGACCGAGCCTTCGGTTCATTTCGGTTCCCAAAAAATCAGGAGCCGAAATAGACCGAGCATTCGGTTTATTTCGGTTGTTAGAAAAATTTTAAGAAAGCAAAAGCGAAAGCGAAAGCGAAAGTTATACTTAATGAAATGAGAGTGGTTTTGGAACTGACTCAGCTTCTATCATTCCTAAGCCTTGTAGAATTTTATTAAATGATGCTTCAGGTAAGGCCTTAGTAAAGATGTTTGCCAATTGATCTGAGAACCAAAAAAAGTGAATTTCAACATTTCCATCTTCTACATGGCCCTTGATGAAGTGATATCTCAGTGCTATGTGTTTTGTCTTGGAATGCTGCACAGGATTGTGACTTATTCTGATGGCACTTTCAGAATCGCAATAGAGATGAATCTTCTTCATATTCAGGCCATAATCTCTTAATTGGCTTTTGATCCATGTGACCTGAGACGTGTAAGATGCTGCAGCAATATATTTGGCTTCAGTTGTGGAGAGAGAAACACATGTTTGTTTCTTGGACTGCCAACTAACGAGTTTCCCATTGAGGAATTGACAACTGCAAGTGGTGCTCTTTCGGTCCAAACCACATCCTCCAAGACTAGCATCTAAGAATGCTTGAACAAAGAAACCTGATTTCCCAGGGTAACAAAGACTGAGAGATGAGGTTCGCATCAGGTATCTGAAAATATTTTTCACAGCCACCATATGAGGTTCGCGTGGATTAGCTTTGAACCTGGAAAAATAACAAACACAGAACATAATGTCAGGTCTACTAGCTGTTAGATACATAAGAGACCCTATCATTTGTCGTAGAGGGTCATATCAACAGTCGGTTTCTCCAAAGATGGTGTTAGCTTCGTTCCAAATGCCATAGGAACTTTCACTTTGGAATCTCCCATCATACCAAACTTAACCAACAAGGTCTTTGTGTAAGCTTCCTGATTGATGAATATGCCTTTGGGTCCCTGTCTGATATTTAAGCCAAGGAAAAAGTTAATTGGACCCATTGAGCTCATCTCAAACTTAGTCTCCATCAACTTCCTGAATTCAACAGTTAAGCTAGGATTCGTAGAACCGAAGATGATGTCATCGACGTAGATTTGGACGATCATTAAGTGGTCACCTTCTTTCTTGCGAAAGAAGGTTGGGTCAACCGAACCTTGTTTAAACTTGGACATTTTTACAAAGCGAGTAAGAGTTTTATACCATGCTCTAGAAGCTTGCTTCAGACCATAGATGACTTTATCCAGAATATAGCAATGATCAGGATAGCTTTCGTTTACGAAACCCCATGGTTGCTCAACATTTATTATCTCCTCTAGTTCTTTATCCAAGAAGCACACTTGACATCCATTTGAAACACTTCAAAGTTTTTGTGTGCAACATCTTCCAAAAAGATTCAAACCGATTCCAACCTTGCTACTCGAGAGAAAGTCTCTTCGTAGTCAATTCCTTCTTCCTAACAATATCCCTTTATAACTAACCGAGCCTTGTTGTGAATACCATTTCCCTCTTTGTCCATCTTGTTTCTAAAAACCCATTTTAACCCAACTACCGATGCATCTTTTGGTGTGGGAATCAGTCTCCAAACCTGGTTTCGCTCAAATTCATTAAGTTCGCCTTGTATAGCTTGAAGCCAGTCAGAATGGTCAAGTGCAATATTAACCGTTTTCGGTTCTATTTTTGAGACAAACGAACTAAACATGAAAAACTCTACTTGAGAGAACAGAGCAGTTTCCTTCGCTTTTATTTGAGACCAAGTCAGAACACCCTCAGATGATTCACCAATTACTTGAGTTTTTGGATGATCCCTTGTCCATTTAGTGAGAGGAGGATAGTTTGGATCATAGGAAGGATCTAATTATGCATTTATTTCTTCCTCAAATTATGATTGAAAGTCTTCGTCCTTTCCTTGATTATTCTCCCTTTTAAATGGCGAGACTATCTCAACATCCGGTTCTGAATGCTCCCCGTCGGTTGGACCTTCATGGTTTGAAGTTGGATTCTCCCCCTCGAATGATGAGACATTTTCACCCTTAGGGTTAGATTCCTCTCTCGCAAATGGGACATCATGGGTTTTTGTTGGTGATGAAGTTTCCTCCTGGAATGTATGACTCTCTTTTGGATGTTCGCTTGGACCATGTTGTTCAGTTGGTTCCTAATGTTCGTTAGACATTTCTTTTGTTGCTTCGTCGATAATTTTCTTCAAGTTGTCGATCTTTTTGTCAGCAGCCTTCGTTTTAGAGTGAATTGCTCGTTCTGGTTCATCAAAAAGCAACATGTATTCATCAAATAGATTGGAAATAGGGACCGAGAGATGACCTGATTTTGGAAAGATTTCCTCCAATGGATCAATGCTTGATTTAAGCTTCTTTACGTAACTATCATCAAAGGTAACATAATAGGTTTCCTCAATTTTCTTTGATCGTTTATTTAGAACCCTATATGCCTTTGAGGTTAGGGAGTAACCAAGAAAGTTCCCTTCATCAGCCTTTTCATCGAACTTGTTTCGGTTCTCTTTGGAATTGAAAATAAAGCATCTTGAACCGAACACATGGAAGAACTTGACATTTGGCTTGCGATTATTCAAGATTTCGTACGGAGTGATAGAGAATCGCTTGTTGAGGAAGGATCGGTTCTGGGTATTACAGGCAGCAGCGATTGCATCAGCCTAGAAGTACAATGTAAGGAAGCGAAGCTGAGCATGGTTCGGGCTGCTTCCCATAGAGAGCGGTTTCGCCTTTCAACTATGCCATTTTGTTGTGGAGTGTAGGGAGCAGAGAAGTTGTGAGACACTCCCTTATCAACAAGAAATTCTTCTATTTGTTGATTCTTGAATTCCAACCAATTGTCACTTCTTATATTCCTGACCATCTTTCGTAATTAAAGTTCCACTTGCTTTCAAAATGCCTTGAGCTTTGGCGTCACTTCGTTCTTTTGTTTAAGAAAGAAAACCCAAGTGAAACATGAAAAGCCATCAACAATTACCAATATGTACTTACTACCACCAACGCTTTCTATTGCTGAAGGACCACACAAGTCGATGTGAAGAAGTTCAAGAGGTTCGATAATCTTTGTGTTGATACGAGTAAGTTGACTCTTTAGGCTTTGCTTTCCCATCTCACATGCAGCGCACAAGTGTTCCTTATCAAATTTGAGAAGGGGAAGTCCTCGTAAATGATCACCAATAACCTACTTGTTGATATCCTTGAAGTTGAGATAAGAGAGCCTTCGGTGCCATAGCCAAATTTCGTCTGATTGCGCTTTCGTTAGAAGGCATACAGTTGGCTTTCCTCAAACTGGATTGAGACTAAGAGGGTATATCTCTGTCACACCCCAAAACCACGAACGGCGGAAACGTTCTGGGGCGGAGGACGTCATGTATGCATCACAACAAATGTAAAGTAGTAAACAAGCAACAACATCATCCATTGCATCAATAGTATAATTTTAATTACAAGTGTTTTCTTTCATTGTACAAGATATGATAATAACTTATCAAAATAAAAGACGAGTCTTGAGTGCTCCATCTTCTCTAAACCTTGTATCGACACCTGTTTATTTGTAACCTGAGAATACAAGTTATTTTGAAAGAGTAGATCAGCATTTAAGCTGGTGAGTTCATAAGTATTTAATGTCATTACTTTGATTAGTTGATATGAAAGACTGGTAAATGAATGATGAAACATTTAGTATAAGTATGAAAAGCTCTAGAAAATCCCATATTTCCTACTAGTATAAAAGTAGTCTTCTACCAAGACTCGAATGTTTTGAAAGTAGTCTTTTACCTAGACCTGACTGTTTTGACAGTACGTTTCTCTTGAAAATGTGATGGTATCAACTTAGAACATCCGTAGACTGCTCATTTACCTCTATTGCTAACAGCCGGATGTAGGAATAGTTAGTCCCTTATGTATACCCACGATGGTATCAACCTAGAACATCCGTAGATTGTTCATTTACCTCTGTGGCTAACAGCCGGGTGTAGGAATAGTTAGTCCCTTATGTATACCTACGATGGTATCAACCTAGAACATCCGTAGATTGTTCATTTACCTCTGTAGCTAGCAGTGGTGTTCGAAATGGTTAGTCCCTCCAAGTATGATGTGGTATTAGGAGATAAAGTCCCAGTCTACCTCGTCGATGATGTGATTGAATCACAAGGTAAAGATAGAAAAGCGAACAGTATATCCATATCTAGACATATAACATGTAATATTAAATTGCCATATAATGTCTATGTAAAAGTATTCATGTATAAGTATTCAGGTAAGAGTATTCATGTACAAGTATTCATGTATAAGTATTCAGGTAAGAGTATTCATGTACAAGTATTCATGTATAAGTATTCAGGTAAGAGTATTCATGTACAAGTATTCATGTATAAGTATTCAGGTAAGAGTATTCATGTACAAGTATTCATGTATAAGTATTCAAGTAAGAGTATTCCTTCATATAACATGTAGTTTGGACTCATGAATGAACTGACTCTGGTGTAATTTCTTGTAGTAGTGAAAATGTTTTGTTTACTCTAAACTATTCCTATAATAGTTTACTAGAATGTAATTGATGAGTGACCACGTAGGTTTATACACCATTGATATCTATTTGTATCGGAACTAAATTACTGAGGGAACATTTATGACCATATATGTATACATGATATATAACTAATATTTAAACGACTTTCGGAAGAATACCCAATATCCCACCAGACCACATCTCAAGGCGCGAAAAGGAAATAGGGTGGATAGCCTTTCTAAGTCTTTTAAACATTTCTTATATAACTATACATATAGAGGCATGCAATTTTTATTATAAAAGCATAAAGAAGTTTTGTAAAACCGTTGAAAAGTCTAATAAAGGTTTGTGACTTGATGTCAGTTTATAAAATGATTGAAAGTATTTTGTTTGATAAGACAGTTTAAGTACACGTAAAACCATTGTTTAAAAACACCTTTGTAACCGATTTGAAAGGAAGCTTACAGTATGTAAGACAGTTTGATAACGAGCTTTAATCATGTAAAAACGTTTAAGAAAGTCATTTAAGTAATATGTTTAGTGAAACTGTTGAATTTGTAGTGAATCTATTTGTAAACTAGTTATAAATCACATATGAATGATTTATTAACAAGGAGTATCCCAAAATATTGATGTTTGTAGTACTAAAATAATCGTATGTTTGTAGTACTAAAATAATCGTATGTTTGTAGTACCAAAGGTGGACACATATACGTACAGTATAAGAGGAGTGTTTGATTTATATATAAATAACAACACTTTTCAGTTTCCGAAAGATATGATATTATCGTGATGCATTTTGCACACAAAAGTTTCTTTATAATGATTATAAATCTCATATGATTCCGTTGATAAAAAGTATAAAACGAAACTTTATATAACATACGATAATCATCGTGTGTTTTACTTGTATTCCCCCCTTAAAAGCATATAAAAATATTCATAAAACATTTAAAAGTGTGGATTATAGGGGTATGAACTCACCTGGAAATTCGAAGATAGCGAGCTCGAAAACCGGGCAGAGTTTCGTCTTGCGAAACGGATTTTTCTCGGGATTCTCGGGAATCTCGGGAGTAAAATCAACCCTCAGGACTTGAGCAAAAAGACCAGAGCTTCGGGTTTGAACGGGCACGGAAATCGAGGCAAGATCGGGAGAGAAAGAGAGGAAATGAACAACATTTTCGGAAAGGCTCGCATCCCTTTTATAGGGTTGCTGAACCGCCTCCGAACGCGGGGCGTACGGGCGTACGCAGCGCGTACCCGTACGTCATCGCTTACGCACTTCGGACTGGACGGGTCGGATGGGACGGGTTCCTGGGTTCGCGGGTCGGATGGGACGGGTCGGTAGCTTCGCATAGGGCGACGTGGTCGATCCGAGACCCTTCATTCGAGTACGCGGGGCGTTCGAGCGTACGCGGCGCGTACTTCGGCCCTAGGCTGACTCCTCCCTCGGATAATACCAAACTTTTAATAAAATTTATATTTAAATTATTTATCAAACTTCAAAAATTCATATCTCTTTCATACGAACTCCGTTTTCGACGTTCTTTATATCCCCGCGAAGGTGAGACCACGATCTACAACTTTCGTTTAGATTCCGTTGGCAAATTCCGAAATTATTTTTATTATTGTTTTTATTATTTAATATCAATCCATCGTGTTTAAGGAATTTCTTTGAAAACTCACAACTTCACTATCTGAAGTCGGATTTGGGCGATCTTTTTACGTACGATCATGGTTCAAAGACATTAAATCATAGAAAGAATTTAAGTAGAACTTATTTATACATTTTATTACTCATAAGTGGTTACAAAACTTGACCTATTAGGTCATTACAAAGAGTTGAAATATCGGGTTGTCACAATCTCTCCCTTTCACTTGGATTTTAACAAAACAATCTTTGTCTTCTTTTCAACAATCTTTGAACCTTCATCATCGAACGAAACTTTTAAGCCAGTTCCCACAACAAGTTAAGAGACACTACTTGGGTTGTGCTGCAAATCCCTCCACATATGCTACCTTCCCGATTGAGAATTCCACGTTTGTGATCATTCCATAGCATTTGATCGTTCCATACGAATTATTCCCATATTTGATACATCCACCATCCTTAAGGGCCTGAAACTCCGTCAGCTCTTCCCTCCTTCCTGTCATGTGACGTGATCGGCCACTATCAATGTACCATTCATCGTCGAACTACTCGTCACTTATCACCTGCAAAAATCAAGCAGATTTAGGAACCCAAAGTTTCTTGGGTCTGCGTGAGCCTTTTACAGGACAAGGAATAGCAATAGAAAGATCAACCAAATATGTTATTTTTATTAAAGTGGTCTCATCTTTTTTTTAATGGTGAATACTTTGATTTTATTGATTTCCACTTTTGGTTTCTTTGAATCCCGATTGCTTATTTTTATTTTGATTCTCATTAGCCTTTTGATTGTTAGAGTTAGCTGTTGTCTTCTTGGCATGAGCTTCAGAATCTGAGACTTGCTTGCCTTTTCCTTTGATATCCTTTACTGGGTTCTGCTTCGGTTGTTGATGAAGGTATTGGGGTTTAGGACCAAAACTGGTCTTTCGGTTCTTATCATTGTTGGATTCAACACAAACACTACTCCTTTAGTTCGTTTTACTTCATGATTGACAGTGAATGCATGGGCTTTTGCTTGCATAAGGCCTTTCTTTCGCCTGATAATTTGAAACTTTGTGAACATGATTAGCGTTTTCAGAATTCCAAAATTGCTTCATCTCTTTGAGATTTTTCTGGTACCTTTTTTTCCTTTGACGTGTTTTCTCAGCAAGTTGTTTTTGAGACTTGTGAATATTTGCTTTTGGTTTCGGTTTCTCTTTACTTGCTTGACTTGGAGATGATTCAGCTGAACCATTTACCAGTTCTCTTTGAATTTCTTTAGTACCGCTTGTACTTGGCTTATCAAAGCTTGAAGGCTTGTTAAGTGGCTCAACCACATTTCTACCTTTGACTCTCCATGAGGCTTGCTCTCACAGACCTATTGTTTCATCTGCATTGTCAATGGGAGCCGACCAGAAAAAGTTGTCACACCCATCGACGTTGTCTTCATCCACCAACGAAGTTAGCTCCACTGTTTGCTTTTTGGTAACTCTGGTAGTAGCATACACTTGATTCGGTATTGTCTGCACCTTTTGATATACAACTACTTTTTCTCTAAGGACTTTGTACTTGTTTTTAGACACATGAGTGAACTGAACTGAATTTTCAGATATTAGTGGCTTTGCTGGTTCGGGCTCACTTGTCACAACTAGAAATTTTGGTGCCTTGTAACTACAACACTTATAATAACTATGAATCAATAACATGAAAGCATGCATGATGCTTATTCTATAACAACAAGACTTCATCAAATACTTCATTCTAGCCCTACAAATGGTCAACAAAGAATTGGAAACCTTTGAAATTCCAATCTGAGTTCACGTTGAACTAAGACTTCCTTATTGGACCTAATGGACCAATGAGCTTCCAATTTAACTATCTTGAACCTAGAACTCTCAAATGGGCCCTAATTAGACCCATATACATGAAACTTAACATTTTTGGGCCTTATGAACCCAAAATAAACTAGATTAACTTTAATGGGCCTTATTGGACCAAAACAAATGTATATTAGCCCTAATAGGTCATAAAAATCATTCTTTGATTTTTATTGGGCCAAAAATCATCTAACATAACCATATAATGGACTTAAGCATACAAGGCCCAATTCTTTCCTTTTCTCCTCTCCATTCTCGACCCAAACCACAAAGGAAAGAGAGAGTTGACTTCTCATGGCCACCTCATTATTATTTGTGGGGTTTCCATGCAAAATATCATGCTTCTATACAACCATCACCTCATTCACTCTCTCTTCTCTCCTCTCTTTCCTCCTCTCGGCCAAACCCAAACACACACACACACACACACACACACTTCTTTCAAAATTCTCTCAAAGAAACTCTCTCCATTTCTCTCAAAATTTTCGAGATGTAAGAGGCTTTCAAAGAGATTATTCCTCAAAAACATCATCTAAGGTAAGTTGATGTTAAATCCATGATCTATCTACTTCATTTCATCCAAAAATCTCTTCTAAATCCATTCAATCTTTTGATCTTGCACCTTAGAAGCATCTAAGTTCGAGATCCTCCAAGAAGACTTGCTAGGATCAAAATTTCTTCTTCTAGTCTTCTTCAAAACCGAAACTACAACTCAAGGTGAGTTTCATACCCCTCCTTTTTTGGTTTTCATATGTTTTATGGGGGAGAATAAAAGAAAATGTGTAGATCTATGTGTATATGTATGCTATGTGTGATTTTATGCATGTATGTGTGTGATTTTATGTGTTTTTGTGATGAAAATGCAACCAAAAGGGGTATTAACTCGAGATCTATGACATGAGAAAGGAAACAAACATAATCTAAGTTATTTTACACTAATCTAGTCAAGAAAAATAGCTTATAAGGTTATGAGGAACATATTCTAACATAAAACCCATTTTTGGACTTAAATTGTCAAAAATACAAAACTTGGGTTAAAAACTGTAAATTCACAGTTTCTTGAGGGTTAAAAGAGTCAAAACGGTTTCTATAATTAATTTTCTAAATATTAGAATTTTCAAAGGACTTGAAATGCAAAAACTTAGCTTAATGGGCTAAATATGAGCTTTTCGGCCCAATAAGCCCAAAATTGCGAAATTTGGAGTTTTAAGGGGTTGAATTGTGTCATTTTGTAAAATAAGGGATTTGAAGTGAAATAAAACTATTTCAAAGGTCAAAAATGCTTTTCAAATTAAAAAAGGATAAAAAATGTAAACTTTTTATATTTTGGGCCAAAACTGTGCGAAATTTGGGGTTCTAACCAAGAAAACATCATTCTGGAAGGGCTAAAGTTGTTTACAAAATAAATTTTGGGTTAAAAATGTCTTTTCAACAAGTTTATGATACAAAAGTGTCAAGAAAATGTTTTAAGGACTAAAAAAAAATTCTTTTATATAAAGGGCCAAAAGTGATATTTTTATAAAAGAAAGGTAGTGAAAAGGTAAAAATCATACTTTTAAACAAATCAATTCATTATGACAAAATACAAGATACCCGACTAGCAATAAAATGGAAAACGAATACACCTTCAATACCAAATATCGTTATAAACGAATTGATTCGGTCTCGAATCAATACCACATAACAAGCATCAAATTAAAAACACTTCAATAGATACATGATGACTACAATGAGTAAATCTACAAACTTTGGGCTTATGAGTTTCAAATCATGCTTGTTGGGCCTTGCAAGCCTACCAACATGATCTTTGGGCCCAAAGGGATAACGCTTATATGTTATTGGGCCTTCAATGACCCAATAATTTATAAAAGGACTTTCAATAGCTTTTATGTGCTAGTGGGACAAAGTTTCCCGTTAGAAAAGCTAGTAAGGTCACAGTAATCATGTGCGAGTTGGTCCATCGTGTCTTTCACATCCACGACAGCCTAAGGTACTTACGATAGTAGTGGGACATAATACTCCCCTTCTATTCGTTTGTTAAGGCTTACGAGAAATCAGAGTAGACAAAAATTAGGACGATATATATAATATAGATTAATCAATATTCATTCGTTAAGACAATACAAAAATCAGTAATCACGAATACATTTCAACATCGGAAAACATCGGGTTTTCCAGGGAACTCAATACTACTCATTCGAAACTTTATAACTACATTACAAAATACCCTATATATATATATATATATATATATATATATATATATATATATATATATATATATATATATATATATATGTTTTTAAAATCATTTCATGCATCAAATTATGGATCTTCACACTTTGATAAACAAAAGTATTTTCAGAAAATATCGGATTTTCTGGGTTTTACAAAATACACAAATCATTTTATCACAACATTGCTTATGAACTCACCAACATTTCATATGTTGACGTTTTTCCGAAATAACTTGTATTCTCAGATAACAGGTAAGCGGAAGATTTATAAGAAGTAATGTTAGATGTTATGTTGTTAAATGTACTCAAACTGTTTAGGTTATGAATGTGTAGTGTTAAAACAATGTACGTGATGTGAACAATTACAGTTGTAATATATTGATGCATGGTGACGCTTATGTTATGATTCATGTATATTCATTGTGATGATAATCAATTAAAGTCATGCGAGCCCTCGGACGTTTCCGCCGTCTGGTTCGGGGGTGTGACATCACTTTTGAGGAATTCAGAATAGTCAACATCATCCTCTATAGAAATGTCACTCATAACGGTGTCCTTATCAAACTCGGAAGAATTTTACATATTCATCTTGTGTTCTAAATTTAATTTGGTATTCAATGAGTCAAATTTTTGCATGGTTTCGGTCTTTATGTCCAACTTGTCATTTTCGTCCAACAAATTCCTAAGCATGTCCATATGATCTTTGGATTTTATAAAGGACTCATTTTTTCCAAACCTATCCTGTAAGCATCTGAAACCTCATTTGATGATACAATTGATTCACAATTGTAGCAATCTACATCTACTTCATCCTCCTTAAATTCAAGAAATGGCAAGATCATTTTGTGAACCTTTTTTCCAATATCACAATTTAAATGCAACTGAGTAATATTAGAGTAAAGACGTTTAGCTTTTAAACAAAAAACATTTTGTTGTTTTAAAAGCTTTAAATTGTCTTGTTATAACTAAATCAGCTCATCTATCATCCTAACTAACTCTAACTCCGTCTTCTCGATCCACATTCTTCGCTCCTCACTCTTGGATGTTACCCTGCTAAGTTGATCAGTCAGGTTAGCATTTGTGAGGCGAGTTTACATTAGGCTTTCACTTAAACTTGAAAAATTGAATTTTAATTCGTTTAATTCCTTTTCATAGTTTGTTATAGGTATTTTAAGTGATTCGAGAATAGATTGTACCTTCTTGATCAACTAATCACAGGCAATGATCCTTTCGCTCACAGGCTTGGCAGCGATGCATTTATCTTCCTTCTGATTCACTTCATTACACTCTCCTTCTTTTGTGTAACCCCTCATTTGAGACGCTCCAACAGTTACCATCAAGCATTTCCCTGAAACCTCACCATTATCTTCTTTGGCCACAAATGCCCTGCCATGCGTTGGTTTACGCACTTCTTCATCTTCAAAGTTTGTCGACCAGACTTCTACTCCATCGAATTCATCATCGACCACGTTATCCTGCACAACCAAAACATTCATAGCATTATTAGAGGCTTTCTTCTTCTTTATCTCCTCCAGATTGTGCATATAATATGCTTCATCATCTTCACCATCTTTCTTCTCTGACAGCTTCCTCAACATGCAATCTTTTGCAAAATGGTTTTTGCCATGGTAAAAGTTGCAATCGTATCCGAAGTCTCCCACCATCTTGCTCTCATTCTTCTCTTATTCTTTCTAAGGATTATTTTTGATATCCACTTTAGTCTTTTCTGAGCTATAGCTTCCTTGCCAGTTTCGGTTCTTGGCGACAGGGAACTTCTTACGAGCAAATTGCTTCGGTTTAGAAACGATCATTGCATATTCTTCGCTTGTCAGATCACACTCTGACATTTCTGAATCTTCTTCATCCTCTTCCACATTCTTCGCTTTAGAGAGAAGGGCCAAGGATTCCATACCGGACACCACTTTCGCTTTTTTTTGTCACAACACTTTCATGAGATTTGAGAATACCCACCATCTTCTCCAAGGAATAAGACTTAAACTGCTCATGAGCCTTCACAGTTGACACTACAACCATACATTCGGGTCTTAAACCGTTCAAAAATGTGACCTTCTGTTCGATCACTTCTCTTCCAATGCCATGCTTGATCATTTTGCTTAGAAGATGGTTGAAACGATCGAAAGCCTGAATGAGTTTTTCATCTGTTTTTTTGTTGAAAAGCACCGAACTCTGAAAGCAATAGAGTTTGGATGGAGTGTTCCAGGTCTTCATCAGTTAAATATAACTCCTTGAGTCTATCCTAGATCTCTTTCGCAATGGTGTATGGGCTAACCAAACGAAAGGTATCGGACTGCAAGGCGAACCTTATCATTCTCATGGCTTTTATCTTACACAATAGCTTGTCCTTTTCATCTTGAGGAATTTTGTCCACATCAGTTAGGAGTGTGGTGTACTCCATTTGAGTCTTAATTGTTCTATTTGTTCCGGAATAAACAAATGGACCCAATGTTATCGCTTCCCAGATTAGATAACCATTGTCTTCAGATCTAACCACATAGTCTTCAACGTGATGTGTCCAAACTTCATAACCTTGAGTGTAAAGAATGGGAATTCTTGTTGTGGATCCAATGTTGTTGGAGATATTTATCGGATTGGTTTGAGAATCGTCAAGAGACATGATGACCTATTTAGATATTTGCTAAGAATCAGACTAGTAAAAAATGAATTAGGGTTTTATCAAAAGCAATAAATAACATCAACAGAGAGACGACGACTCCTACAGATTCGATAAAAGCAGAAACCCTAAAAAGATTCTTCCAATAGAAGAGATGCGTATGAATTACACAGTCTCCTGCTCTGATACCAATTGATGATAATTAATTCTTTAATATCGATAGATTCAGAAAAAATATTAATAAAACAACAACATGAAATAAAATATGTCAAACACAATTATGAATCAAACGAGTGTCGAATGATTAATATGCTCCACCTCGGAAGAATTCAATGTGAATTGCTACTATAGAGGTGTTCTAGGGTTACAATACTTGATCTCCAAAATAATTATATAAAGCATAATGATTATAATGCATGCATGCACTATATATATGTAAACCCGAAAACTAAACACGGCTGGACAGGCCCAAACCGTGAGTACAAAATGGACCAAACTACCAAGGCCCAATGGCGCAACCCCTTAGACTCAACAGAATTAAACAAAATGTATATTTGTTAAAAGTATGATTTTAACATTTTTATAAAATTGTTATGTTTGTGTGGTCTCCACTCCATAGTTGCAGGAGTTGGCTATGGAGGCAAGACAAAATGACGGTCGGCTTGCTAGGGTCCCTTTAAAGAATAGAGCAAAAGAATTTCAATCACATCAATTCTTGCTTTCAATATTTGGTCGCATTATTGAAAATTATAATTCGTTTATTCAGGTAATCTCCTAATTCTATAAATTATCTAACAGGAGTTTATGTTTAATCTCTACGTTTCTCTATTAATTCATTCTGTTTGCATTAAGTCAAACTGAAGTGCTTGACTTTTCTTTAATGTTTACTCTTTTTTTACAATTTGTAGTTCACGATGGTTGTAGTGTGTCTTTGGTAAAAGATGCAAGTGTTGGATTTATGTGCTCAAGAATCATTATTTAGTAACATTGCTAATGAGATATGATCCTATAGGGCCACACCTTAATCAAGTTGGTACTTATTGAATATTTATTAAGTAATTCGTTATTAATAAATAAATTCAACTCTTGTATTTAATTAAAGAAAAATTATTGTTTTATGAAAACAATGTTATAAAAAGTAGAAAAGTAGTATTTATATGATATGGTATTATATAATAAGTCATATACAAAGTTTTGTACACTTTGGTTAACCATGATTAAACCAAAGGCTTACTTTACTATGGTTAAAAAGACTAGTGAACATTTTTTGTCCTCTTTAGGTCATATGGCCGAAACTTTATAGAGGGATGGAGGTTGCTTGTCAACCTTCATCCTCTTGTTCCCCATGTCTCTCTTTCTAGCCAATATATTAGAGTATTTTAATAGAAAGACCTTACTTTGCATGAGATATATAAAGAGGGACTTCTGTAAGAAAATGTGGCCATTTTTTTGGTCTTCCACTTCTTCCTTTTCTCTCTAAAAGCCGAAACTATATTAGATAGAAGCTCTCTCCACTTTTGAAGTTGATACTTGGATTTTGGTGTTCACTTTGTGCCTTCCTTTAATGCTTAATTGATTAAGAAATTAAGGCTTAAAGAACAAAGTTGTACAAGAAGAAATGTAGCAATTTTGGTACCTTATTCTTGTTGGTGGATTACTTGTAGAGAAGATCAAGCATCTTGTTCTTGCCATCTACTTCAACACCCCAAATCCAAGAGGATCTAAATGCATCAAATGTTGTTATTTCTAAACACTGTACGGTTGTTATAACATCATTCTAACCTCTTTGAAAGGATCCTTGATGGTTTGGTTTTGTTATATACTTGAAATTTACTAGAAAATTTTAAAGCTTCCAGTGCCGGTTTTTATGAAAAACTAACTATTTTATGTATCAAAACCTTTCAATGGTATTAGAGTCATCTTTTAAATGTTAGAATGATTTTTCATGTTATGATAATCTTTGGTTTTTGGAAAACAAGCATGGATTTATTTTTGGCTAAATAAATGTTCATATTTGTCTTCGATAACTTGTTGTTAAAAGTGTTTAATCTTCATATAACCATTTTTCCATGCATTTTTGTTATATAAAAGTTGCATTAGAAAAAAAGAAAGAGTTCTTTGTTGATATCTTTTTTGTTGATGTGTTTGATATGTTTTTTGTGTATAAACAAGTCATTAGGACATTTGTGGTTGCTATTTATTCATATGACTAGGTGTAAGACCCGTGTATTACACGGGTTTTTTTAAAAAAATAATATAAAATTTTGAACACCAACCAGTTATTAAATTAATACAATACATATAAGTAAATACTTTAATGTGTAAGTATATAATTGAACCAAAAAAAAAAAAAAAAAAAAAAAAAAAAAAAAACTTGTTGAATACAACATTAGATGTCTTATTGGTAAGATTACCTTCATTATATAAAATTAATATTTTCAATCCATCTCTAATTTTAACTCTACAAAATGCAACATATAACTATCCATGCGTAAAAACTTATTGAATCCAACATAACCTTCAAAAATTAATAATTTCAGTCCATTTATATATATATATATATATATATATATATATATATATATATATATATATATATATATATATATATATATATATATATATATATGGGTAAATTATACGAATGATCCCTATGGTTTAGGGTAATTTGCACGTTTGGTCCCTAACTTATTTTTCTAACTCGGAAGGTCCTTACTGTTTGTTTTTGTTACACGCTTGGTCCCTGTCTTACATAAAAAGTCTATTTTTCCCTTGATTTTTTAATTTATTTAAATAAACACACCCTCAATCTCATCCTCTCTCCTTACTTTACCTACTCTATCATTTTTCTCTATTTAAATAATTATCTTTTTACGTAAGACAGGGATCAAACACGTAACAAAAACAAACAATAAGGACCAAATGTGTAGCAATAACAAACAATAGGGACATTCCGAGTTAAAAAAATAAGTTAGGAACCAAACGTGCAAATTACCCCAAACCATAGGGACCATTCGTGTAATTTACTATATATATATATATATATATATATATATATATATATATATATATATATATATATATATATATATATATATATATATATATATATATATATATATATATATATATATATATATATATATATATATATATTGCTTAGCAAGAATTCGTGAGTCTTATTTTTGTCATATCGAAAAGATCAAATTTCAAAATTAAACATAAATTATCCTAAATTTTAAACTTAAATATACTTAAAATCGTTTAATGTAGATATGTGTTTTTGTAACCAACTTGTGTACGGTAAAGACATTTTATAAATCAAGTTTGACTGTTAAAAAAAAATAGACAGTATATATTATTTTTATGTGATTGATGGATTTTTTTAAAATAAAGTTAAAAATATAACGTAAGAATAAACTTCTCAACTATTTATTTTGGGTTTATCATTTGTTTGGTAGACTAATTGAATCGTCATCAAAACTTCATAAAAAATGTGATTATTTAGACATTATAATATTTATTTAATTCAAAAGACGCATTTTTCGTGATATATATTTAGTCAAATTAAGTTAAAAATGTATATTTATTTATTAATAATAAGTTTAAATATAAAAAAGGGGTTTATGTAAAGAATGAGGATAAAAAAGTTAAACAACATCGTATTTGTTGATGGAGGTGTTGAAACTGTATCTGTCAATATCGATTCTTGACCTAAGCAGAATGTAAGGCGCGCTTTGGATCGTATCGTGTACAATTGAACATTGAAGGAACGTTGAAGGCTTCGTTAAACAATGACAGTCGAAGCAAATGTCACAGATGATACCATCGGAGATTATTGGTGCTGAGATGGAAATTACTCTGTTCGACAATGGATTTCAGATGGGCAGACGTAGTGGAACATGAATTGTTAAGGTTTGTTTTAGAAAAAAGGTTATAAATTAATGAAATTTTCAATTTAGGTTCAGATTTTTTTATAATTAATTGGAGAATATTTATCCAGATTTTGTGCTTAATCTTTGGTGGGTTTAGGTATATGTGTTTGACTTACCTTTTATTCATTATAAAACGTTTGTGGATATCTTGTTAAGCAATATTGTCTCAAACATATTGAATATTTGTGTTTTTACAAAGAATGGAGGGAATTATTTTGGATGGACTTCAGATTTTCGCTTCTTGTTTGCAAGACACCAGAAAGAGCAAGAGTCTTCATCAATGAGAACGGTAATTTAAAATTCTTTACAATTGTGTGACTGGGGAATTTTCTGTAAGTTGTTAACATAGAACTCCTTATGATGTAGTAATCCATTCTTGTATGTTAGGTTAGGTTTGATTTCAATCCATTAGTTAATGATAATTGTAGTTCAGTTCCTGTTAAACCTAAAAGCTACTTTAGTTTGTATGTATATATAATTGGTATCTGCAGCCTATAAATGCTTCTCCTTATACTTTCCCTCAAGCATATAGTTGATTTGATTACTTTGTCAATTGTTTATGGGAAAAAAGAAAAAAAAAGTCAAATTCTATTAAAAAATCAAAAAGAATTTGATAATAAAGGACCAAAATGCCCCTTCTCAGATTTCCCCTGCTCAAAATCATAGGTGCATGAAAAAGACAAAAAAAAACTTAAAGAAAAAAAAAACCTTTTATTTTCTGTTTAGAAAAAAAAATTGATAAAAAAAATTAATATAAAGTTGCATTTATTCAATGAAGCAATCATTTTGGAAAGAGATTAGGGAATACAATAGATCTATGTACGAACTTGGGAAGTAAATGAAATTTTCAAAGATGTTATTTTGGTTCAAGAGTAAGGAGCTATTATTGGTAAGTAAGCTTTCTCATTTTACTTGTTAAATTTTCATCTTTTCATACACTTTTGGTGTATAACACATCAATGATTATTTTTCAGATGATATTGGGTACAACATTGAGAATTCTCATCTTACCGCTGAACAGGCAAAATCACACCTTGCAAAAGCATAAAAAACTCACAGTTCAAACTCTTCCATGGTAAAATTATATTATGTTATTACTTAATTTTTTCATGTTGTTACAGAGCTAATTAATTTTCATTCTTTCATGCAGACTTGGTTGGTTTTGGTGATTCTTGGAATTGTGCTTCTGATCATGATTATAGTTCTTGCAGTTTGGTTGTCAACACTGACAATATAAATAAAAATCAAAACTTTTTAAGTGATCAATACCAGCCATGAAGAAACCTTTTTTAGCATGTGTGTTTCTTTAAGGATCGACAGGTGGCCGATTCTTCTTGTTCCCTCGTGTCATGCATGAACAGTCTTTGTCTGCTTTTGTAAATATGATTATCTGTTTCTTTATGAAGTATATTCTAATCTTTGGGTTTGTGTTACTATTAAGTAAGTTTATTGCAAGTGTGAAATACTACAATAAAAAAAATGAAAAATACATTGTTCATCACAGTAAATGACCATTATGTCCTTTTAAACCTTCATTGCTACCATTTTTCATACCATTCAAATTCCTAAAAAGAGACTGAAATACCCTTTTATATTTTTTTCGCATTTATATTTAATACATGGAACAAATTCCTTTTTCACCATATCCCTAACTGAACGGACCTGAATAAACATCTTTACATTAAGCACAGGGGCAAAGTCTCCTTATATGCTGATGAGATCCATCACAAGAAAGCAATGAAGGTCTTTTCGCATATAAATTATAAACACACACCAGGATTCAGATATCTGGGGGCATCTTCAACCACTTCAGCAGGTTGATCAGCTCCTATACTTGCAAGTCATGATCATCTACATTTCATATAGTTTTGCATAATTTCACATTGATTAATAAGCAGGAATTTACTCCCAACACAAGATTTCCCAAGTGATTTGCAAACAGAATCACACGATTCCCCTTGTTTACCAACAATAACATTAATCCAAAGCAACTGGACTTCAATATGGGAATCAATGATTCCGACCGGATTGTTCAATGATAGAATTTACTCAGATATGTGTTTTCATCATTTCATGAACGACACTCTCGAAATTATAACGACTACATAACTTGTTTTAGTGTTGTTGTATCAAAAGTTATGAAGCCATTACTTTATTAATAACGACTAAAAATCTTAAATCTATTCAAATAGGAAATAAAATGTAGGTATTAAGCTCCATGAATTTTTACATTGTTAAAGTTAAAATTAGTTATCTAACCAGGGGCAAAACAGTCATATATATTACAATTTTTTTTTACAATACATAGTCAAACATATGTCGAATTGCATAAGAATTAGAAAAAGATTTTTTTTTTATTTACAGTACATAGTCACACATATGTCGAATTGCATAAGATTTTTTTTTTTTTTTTACATTACATAGTTTTATTCTATTAAGTATGGATTAGAAGAACAATAATTTCTATTCATGTATAAAAGTCATTACATTTATTAACAACTAAACATTCGGTTCATATAATTATACTAAAACATATAAAGTTTATATCACCAAATAAATGAAGACATTTTTTTTAATAAAAAAAGCAGATCATCTTATTAAGATATGTAATTTGTAAATGATAATTATGCCCCTACATTGAAGTATCTGATCAATTCCTCACATTAATATGCTGCAACTATAAAAAATGGAGAAGTGATTCGTAGATAACAGTTTTTTACCATACACAACAATGTATGCATTATAAAGTTGTACAGTACACCATTATAAAGCATCAATTGTTGTGTATGGAGAAAAATTGTTGTGTACAAATCATTTACCTAAAAAAAGACATGACAAAATTGAAGTACCTGATCAATTCCAATATAGTTATGAAGTATTTGATCCTTCCTAATGTTATAATTGAGTAGTATTAATGAACTTGAAACTCTTATGTTACTACTATCCAAACTTTGCACTTTAATTATTGAAGCATCTTCTAGGTCATGCTTAGAATTCCTTATTTAAAAGTTCATTGTCTTTTGATCTTAATTCTATTCCTCATATTTTATTAAAATGATGTTGTGTTGGAAACAGTATTATAATAATAAAATTGTTTAGATTATCAGAAACAATATTCATCAGGTTCAATTTTAATGAGCGTTAGCATATCATTATTATTTGGGTGAGAATCAAGAATGAAAATCTAAACATATAAAATTTATATCATAGAATAGTTTCTGCTTATCTTTAAATTGAATGTTTAAAGGCAAATTTTGCCTTTTGAGGTCAAGTCACCCAAAATTCCAAGTCAAACCTGTTATGTCACACATAGTTGCTTCACTGAATACATAACAACATTGTTGCTGAAATATTCTAGTTTTTTTCACTCAACCACAACAACTAAAGAGCATTCATACATAAGGCATAAATCGAACACTTGGCGAACATAATAAAAAAGGCCATCCGCCATCTTATACTATGTGATGAAAAAAAAACAATCTATACATAACAAAACAATCACATTGCTGACCTTTGTGGCTGTTGGAATGCTAATGCAGATTCTTGAAGAGACTTGATTTCTAGCGTGAAGACGATTCGGTCATATATGAATGAAAATGAAAGAAAACGATAGATGAAATGTATTATATATAGATGAAATTGAAAGAAAATTTATTATTACCTGTTATCAGTAAAAGATGAACGATTTTGAATGATTGATGCGATACTAAATTATATATATATATATATATATATATATATATATATATATATATATATATATATATATATATATATATATATATATAACATTCCATATAAGTCCATATAACATACACAGAGAATATTTGAATAAATGGAAGAGATGTGAGTTTGAAATGCATTCATGAAATCCACCGTGATTGGAGGCTAATCGGTTGGTGTTATAGAATGAAATGTATCTTTGCTTTGTTTATGGACTAAAATTTAGGAAACAATTAATGTTATGTATACGTGTGTTTCAAGACTATGAATCTGCATTATGTATTGATTAGGTGTCATCTTAATAATTTGACAATTGGAATAATAGGTAAATCAAAAAATCAAGAAAATTCCATATGTCCAATTGCATAAGAACTTGACAAGTGACAATAGGATTCTTATTTATTAGGGAGGATGATGTAATAGATAAATAGGTATTATTTCATTTGTTTATTTTTATATGTAATAAATTAGTTTTTAGACTAGTTGTATTTTATTATATAAAAATTGTAACAAGATGGAGTTTGACGATCTTTTGAAGATATGAAGACATGGAGCCTTTTAAAGACCTTGAATTGTCCCATTAAGTCCTTTAAGAAATGACTTAATATTTGTTGTGATGGCTTAAAATAAATATTACTGGAAAAATGGCTTTGTTTATACACTTTAAAATGCTTACTTGTGATGTTTATTTTGGTTTTTATAAAATGTTGTATGTATGAAAATATGTTTGCCATGATAAAAACATTTTTACAAAATAATAATATCAAACTTGGGGTTTAGAGTTTTATATAAAAGTTTAAATATAAGATGTTAAAAATTGAGTTTTTATTAAAAAGAGTTTTAATTCTTTAATACTTTAGAATAGTCAAACTTTTAAATATGTTGGATTGTCAGCAGACTGAGGTAAGTCTCCTCAATGTGCTTGATGGTTCGAAGACACCAATGTCGGCCCATGATTGATTATGATTAGCATGTTAGTTGTATTTGTGACTTTTGCATGTGTGGTATGTGGTATGTATATCGGGCGGGGTCTGATACCAGGCGGGGCCTAATGAGTGTTATATGATATTTATTTTAGTGATTTTTTCATGTGATTTTATGTGTCTGTATGTATGTCGGGCGGGGCCTGACTAGTGTGATGGGGCGGGGCACATTTCTTGTTATTGACAGATCTATTCCAAGCGGGGCCCAATGGTTGTCGGGTATGGCCCATCATATATTAATATGTATGGTATGAGGTATTTTAGGGGAGATCACTAAGCTTTATGCTTTAGGCTTCGAACATAATTGTAAACAACTGGTGGAAGAGAACCACATAGTTCTCAAAGGCACTTCTTATCATTTGCTTTTTGTTTTTCTGTTTGCATAGTAACACCAGCAGAAGAACTAGCAGTTCCGACTTGTTCAAGCCTTTTAGGATGATAATTTCCACTTCTAATACACCTCCAGAGATCTTCATCGATGCCATTAAGATAATCCTCCATTCGATCGACCCACTGCTCATAATATTCATATATAATCATTGTAATCTTCTTCGATGATCCAAGCAAATGAGAAAAGCTTGGCATTGTGTTCATGTTGAAGTTTTCCATTTTTGTACATACATATATGATTTTTGATTTCAGAAAATAGATCTAATGGAAGTATTAATCAGAAAATGACCAGGAAACACTCGATCTAACAAACTGATTGCAGAATCAAAACAAATCAATCAACAAACACAAGTTTTCTTAATCAATAGTGAGGAAAACTTTGAATCGGAAAGAACAATTCAAAAATATTGAAAAAATATGAGAAAATTGGAATTGACTGAACATATCCTACTCTAATACCAATTAAAGAGTGTTAAATCGAGTTTAGAATAAATTCAATCACTGAATGCAATAAGAACACGATATGTAAATAAAATTTGATTGGCTCGATAATAGTCTGTAAGAGTACAAAAGTTCTTGAGAGAGAATACTAAAATGAAATGTGCCAAATAAACTCTTTCTCTACTCCTATACTTACTCTATTTATATAGTGATATAGACTCACAAAAAAAATGCAAGGACTATACATTGGACTTCGAAATCAACAAGTGCCTTGCAAAAATATATACACTTAGAAGTACTAGACTTCATATCTAAGTAGACTAAAACAAGTTTTGAATTCTCACTACACACTTCACACCTTACACCAGGGTAGGGCGGAGCCCCCGAGGGCTCGAGGTCGCGCTTTTAAGCTCACAACAGAGGATGCCATATGTCATTACTGGTATGTTTCCATTTATGATTTTGTCAATTATTCTATGGTATGCTTATGTTTATGCTTCTGATAGGTGATTATAAGTGGATTCTTTGTCCAGCTCTTGTGTTATTCGACTTGGGCATGAGTCGATTCTTTGTATATCTATCTTTTAGTAGGGATTTTGTTATGACCCTTGGCGAGATGGAGTATCCTTTGCAGATTTCTATCACCAAAGAACATGAGATTTATGTATCCAGAGTGTATCGGGGTTATGGCTTGGAGATCTTTGGGGTGCCTTATCTGATTGATTTGATTCCTATCCACATGGGATATGTATGTGTGATAGTAGGGATGGATTGGCTAAGTAGGTTTGGTGCTATGATAGACTACGAGGGTCAGCGAGAGGTAGTTCGAATGCCAAGTGGGGGAGAATTAGTCATCTATGGAGAGGGTACCAAGATTGGATCAGGGTTTTGTTCGGCAGCCAGGGCTCGACAATATATTTAGCATGGTTGTATGGGTTATCTTGCCTATGTGGTTGATACATAGGTTATGGAGCAAACATCGGTTTTAGATGTGCCAGTTGTTAGGGAGTTTTTTGTGTGTTTCCGAAGGAGTTACCCGGTATGCCTCCTGAGAGGCAGGTTAAGTTCAAGATTGACCTAGTGCCAAGTGCGGCTTCGATTGGCAAGGCACCATACCGATTGGCACTGCCTGAGATGTAGGAGTTTTCCTCTCATCTTCAGGAGCTGCTAGGCAAGCAGCTCGTAAAACCGATCAGTTTGTTGTGGGGAGCACTGATATTGTTCATCAAGAAGAAGGATGGTTCGCACTAGATGTGCATTGATTACGGGAGTTAAACAAGTTGACGGTGAAGAACTGTTATCCCTTCTATTGATTGACGACCTCTTTGATAAGCTGTAGGGTGCATCTTGGTTTTCCAAGATTGATATGAGGTCGAATTATCATTAGATGAGAGTTAGAGAGTAGGATGTGGATAAGACCGTGTTTTAGACTTATTATGGTCATTACAAGTTCGTGGTGATGCCATTTTGGGCTCACCAATGCGCCTGTAATGTTTATCGATTTGATGAATTGGGTACGCAGGCCGATGCTCTATCAAACAATTATTGTTTTTATTGATGATATCTTGGTGTATTCTAAGACCAGAGACAACACGAGGAGCAACTTCAAGAGCTTTTGGGAGTATTGAGGTGGGAACGACTATATGCCAAGTTCTCGAAGTGTGAGTTCTGGTTCTGAGAGGTTCAGGTCCTGGGGTATCTTGTTAACTAAACTAGGATTTTTGTCGATCCGACCAAGATTGAGGCTCTGATGTAGTGGGAGGTTTTGAAGTCCCATTCAAAGATTAGAAGTTTATTGGGTATTGGAGTTTTTATTTAGGATTTTCCAAGATTGTTGTACTCCTCACTCGTCTGACAAGGAAGGGCGTGGATTTTTGACCGGACCCTAAGCAACAAACGACGTTTGAGACACTGCGACAACGATTATGTGAGGCCCCAGTATTGACACTTCCGGAGAGTGTCGAGGATTTCATTGCATTTTGTGATGTTTCCATAACAAGTTTGGGGGCGATCCTTATGTAGAGAAGGCAAGTGATCGCGTATGCTTCTTAGCAGCTGAAGCCACATGACACTGTTGGATAAGGTGTCTAAGTCCATAACTTATTTGGTATATACTTGACCCGACCGGCATGGTCCATTTGGGTTGCATCTCATCCAAACTATTATGGATAATTTTATGAGAGTTATACACATATGTTTATTAATATATTATGAGTTATAATATATTAATATGAAGTAACGTTATTTAATTAGTTTTAGTCTTAAATTAATTATGAATTAATTTAGAGATTAAAAGGAAGACTAATTAGATTATGGGCTATTTGTTTTATATAGTGTGGGCTAATACTCATTTGTTAATGGGCTAGGCTTATGTGGAAGTCCATGGATGATCCATGGAGCTTTTAACCCATGGATCCTTGGAAAGGAAAAGACATGGGTTATTAGGGTTTCACCCTAACCATGCACACTATATAAGCATGCTTATGGAGCATGAAATGGAGCCTAAGAGGAAACTAGTGAACTAGTGTGTGTGTGTGCTTGTGTGTGGCCGAATTTATACAAGTGTGTATACTCTCTCAAAGTTTTCCAAGAGTTTGTGGTGTTTTGTGATTCCATTTGAGGCATTCACACTATTGGTGCTTGGCCCTTAAACTCCTTAGAACCAAACTCATCAAAAGGTATGTAATCTCTTCTAACTCTTTTATGTTGAAATGTTTCCCATGCCATGTTAGATAGGTTATAAACCTTGGAAAATTTATTATTTTGCATGTATTTAGACAAACATAGATCCAAGGTTTATTAGGGTTGTATGCACACTTAGGAAGTGTTAGATTGCTCAAAACCCAACAGTGGTATCAGAGCCTAGGCTTGCTTGTTTGATACTTGATGCAAAATAGTGAAAAAAGTCGAAATCGTTGCTGTCTGCATGGTGGACTCGCCGAGTCCATTGGGGGGACTCGACGAGTCCAAGGCAAGATTCAACCTACTCGTCGAGTAGGTTCATGCACTCAACAAGTAGGATCGAGAGAGTGCAGTTTTTCGACTTTTGCTGCTGGAAATGGACCAGGAACATTACCCTAAACTGTTTTGGTGTTATAAAACTTATTTTAGTTGGTGTAATGGTTGTTCTAATCCATTTTCAATAGCATATATCAAAATTCCATGATTTTATGTGTTCATATAATTCTTGAATTTTTGATGATCATGTTCATGTTCTTATGAATTTAGAAAATGATAGGAATTATTTGCTGAATTGTTTAGGATTAATTCTTGATCGTTTATGTGTTTTAATGAAGTTCATAATGTGTCCTCAAGTTATGGATTTCCAAAGGTCACTCTTATTTAACACACACTTAAAACACATAAGTTACATGAAAATGAAGAGTCTTCATTTTTATGAACCTTTAATTCATAAGTTATGAAATGAAGAGTTTTTCAAAGTTACAAAACTTGCCCTCAAGTTTTGGAATTTGTAAAGTTTCACACACTTTAATAAACTTTAATTCCAACCCTTAGAGTTTGAATAGTTAAAATCCAACCCTTATACTATTTATAACATTAATGGTTAATTATTATATATATGTATAAGAATAAGTCGTTTTACCGTTAGTAGGCCTCATTCACGAAGCCGGTCTATAAGGTGGGTATAAGGTTGTTGCCTATAAAATGGCAACTTAATGGGTGTCCATTCTCACCCACCGCTTGCTTGATCGGTGGAGGGTCGTTAGCCGAACGGGTAGAACAATGACTTTAAATCCTCATTAAAAGTATAATGAATATTATAAAGTAACTAAACTCTTTTAATTCCCAATCTTAGTTATTTTAGGAAAAATGTGAACATGGTGCTAGTCCATGGAATTCACACTTTGTACCTTACCAAGTCGTTGGTGGAGCGTGTGTGGTTAACCGGCACACTAACTAGGACTAGTAAGGATCACGAAGGGTGACTTAATGTTTTTCATAGATCAATGGAGCGTGTGTGGTTAACCGGCACATTGATTAGGTGATAATATTAAGGGTACCAAGTGAATTAGCATGGTTATTCACACCTTGTTTTGTGATCCTCGGCATCCCAGTCACAAAACTTGAAGGGCACAATCGAGATTGAAACATGCCATTGAAAAGTTCAATGAATCTCAAAAGAATCTAGGAATTTCAAATCCAATTAAACCTAATAAATCATTTCGTTTTCATGGTGGAAATTGGTGAGTCGTCATTCACCTACCTTTCAAATATATTATTACTTAGATCACGGCATCCCTCTTCTAAGTGTAATATATTGTGATTGGATCCTAGCCTTAATATTATATTTGGGTGTCTTATTAAGGATCCTAAATATCTAATCTAAACTTACTCTCTTCTTTCAGATGTCTTCCAACACTAATGCTTCAGGCTCTAACCCAACTGGTTCTTTCTCTCTCATGAATCTTTGTGGGAGGGTCATCTTTGATGGTTCCACGTTCATGGATTGGATTAGGAACATCAGGATGGTTACTCGTTATGAGGATAAGGAATATGTCCTTGATAAGGAGTTAAAAGAACTTGATGAGTCTACTGCTACTCCTGAGGAGATCGCTGAATTCAGGACTCATGAGAGAGATGCTACTAAGGTGGCATGTATCATGATGGACACGATGACAGCCGAGCTCCAAAAGTCATATGAAGATTTCTACCCTTTTGAGATGCACCAAGACCTGATGGAAAGGTACCATCAGAGTGCTCGTCAGGAGCGGTATGAAATAATCTCCTCCATAATAACTACCCGCATGAAGGACGGTGAATCCGTCACGGGCCACATGCAAAAGATGCAAAGGTATGTGGACCGTTTGCTGAAGCTGAATGTTAACATCCCTGAGGAGTTGGCAATTGACATCATTTTGCACTCCTTGCCTTCTTGTTATGATCATTTTCGAATGACATATCATATGAACAAGGAGGAAGTTACCCTCAGCAAGCTTCAAGGACTCTTGAAGACCGCAGAATCTAGTCTTAAGGGTAAGGCGGTTGTTACCTCTACTACTCCTACTCCAACATCTACCCTTGTTTTAGCTATCGGGCAAGGCAAAGGGAAAAAGAAGAAGCACCCTTCGAAGGGTACTAAGGGAAAGTCTCTTGAAGGCTCCTCATCAAAGACCAAGAGCGGTTCTGTCACTCCTTCTGCCATTCCCAAGGATGTTGAATGCTTTTATTGCCATGAAAAGGCACACTGGAAGCAAAGCTGCCCTAAGTACTTGCAGGATCTAAAGGATGGGAAAGTGAAACCCACCCATGCAGGTATTTACACTATATTGTCTAATTACTCAACATATTCTAACTCTTGGGTGCTTGATACAGGATGTGGTATTCACATATGTTCTGATTTGCAGGGCCTAAGAAGAAGTGAGGATGTGGAGCACGGGAAGATAAACTTAATCATGGGGAATAGGAAGGCTTCACCTGTTTCCAAGATTGGAGTTTATACTTTGTTGCTTAATAATGGGTTAAAATTAGATTTGAATAAATGTGTGTACTCGTCTGATATGGCGAGGAATATTATTTCTTTTCATGCTTTGTACAAACAAGGTGGTGTGTATGAAACTGTGCAATGGTTGCTACAACATTCATGAGTGCTCATAAGTTATGAGTATTGGAATAAACCCACGCTCACTTGTATCACTTCATGGAATTTATCTCGAGTGATCGTGAGATGGTAATATCATATAAATCTTCAAACCTAGAGATATGAGTTGTTACCTATGAGTTGGTTGTGCATTGATTGCACGTAAACACATCAGTAACTTGATGTTATAAAACGTGCTTTTGTGTACAATTCAATAAGTAGTAGAACAAGCATATTAGTCGAAGTTTATCTGTTCCTTCTAGAAATAGAAGCGATATCTGGGCCCCTCGATGATTTTGTGTTGACCCATGTACCAGGCCTGGTCAGAACTAAACCGATGTGTTCAGTGAAGTTCTTCGTCAAACAAATCGGAAAATCGAGAAACAACTGCTAGACAATAAGCAAGACATAGTTCCATGTGTTTGTCCGGTTGATATCATGAGAATAGAGGATTATGTGATCACTTATCTAAAATGGCGCTTCATAGTTCAACAGAATCTTCATAGTTCGAGGGAGTTTTCGAGAGCTAAGATTGCTGGTTGGTTCCTGAAGTTATAGCCAAATACAGTTATTAGACTTATCCAAGTGGGAGTCTGTTGGATAAGGTGTCTAAGTCCATAACTTATTTGGTATATACTTGACCCGACCGGCATGGTCCATTTGGGTTGCATCTCATCCAAACTATTATGGATAATTTTATGAGAGTTTTACACATATGTTTATTAATATATTATGAGTTATAATATATTACTATGAAATTACATTATTTAATTAGTTTTAGTCTTAAATTAATTATGAATTAATTTAGAGATTAAAAGGAAGACTAATTAGATTATGGGCTATTTGTTTTATATAGTGTGGGCTAATACTCATTTGTTAATGGGCTAGGCTTATGTGGAAGTCCATGGATGATCCATGGAGCTTTTAACCCATGGAGCCTTGGAAAGGAAAAGACATGGGTTATTAGGGTTTCACCCTAACCATGCACACTATATAAGCATGCTTATGGAGCATGAAATGGAGCCTAAGAGGAAACTAGTGAACTAGTGTGTGTGTGTGCTTGTGTGTGGCCAGATTTATACAAGTGTGTATACTCTCTCAAAGTTTTCCAAGAGTTTGTGGTGTTTTGTGATTCCATTTGAGGCATTCACACTATTGGTGCTTGGCCCTCAAACTCCTTAGAACCAAACTCATCAAAAGGTACGTAATCTCTTCTAACTCTTTTATGTTGAAATGTTCCCCATGCCATGTTAGATAGGTTATAAACCTTGGAAAATTTATTATTTTGCATATATTTAGACAAACATAGATCCAAGGTTTATTAGGGTTGCATGCACACTTAGGAAGTGTTAGATTGCTCAAAACCCAACAGACACATGATATCATACTCATGATCTGGAGTTGGGGGCAGTAGTATTTGCCCAAAAGATTTAGAGATTATTTGTATGGGGTCCGGTATACTGTCTACACGGATCACAAGAGTTTAAGGTATCTCATTGACCAGCCAAACCTGAACATGAGGTAGCATAGGTGGCTTGACGTGGTCAAGGATTATGACTGCGAGATTCTTTACCATCCGGGTAAAGCAAATGTGGTTGTTGATGCTTTGAGCCGCAAGTCAGATGGATCTTCGGCTGGGGGTATGTGTATGAGGATATCCATTGGTTCTCCACTTTTGGATTTGATCAAAGGGGCACATGCAGAAGGAGTCAAGAACGAGATCTAGAAACATGAGAGGATCAGGAGCGAGATCAACAGATTTGTCACTAATAGTCGGGGATTGTTGAACCGATATGGTCGGGTATGGGTTCTAGTTTCTAGCTGGGTAAGGCAGACAATTTTGGTGGAGGCACATAAGTCTCGCTTTTCGATACACTTGATGCTACTAAGATGTATTGATACTTGAGACTAAGTTACTGGTGGTCGTGTATGAAGAGGGAGATAGCTTGGTATGTTGAGAGGTGGTTGACCTGTAGGATGGTCAAGGCCGAGCACTAGAGGCCGCATGGGAGGCTGCAACATTTGGAAGTTCCCATGTGGAAGTAAGAACAGATCACCATGAATTTTATCACCAAGCTACTAAGGACTGCCAAGGGTTTTGATGCTATATGAGTCATCGTGGATCAATTGACCAAGAGTGCCCAATTTTTGGCCACCCGGGAGAGCGCCTCGACCAAGAAATTGGACGATGTCTATGTTCGTGAGATTGTTGCTCATCTTGGGGTTACAGTTTCTATTATATCAGATCGAGATGTTCGGTCCACTTCACGATTTTGGCAGAAGTTCCACGAGGAATTGGGTACGCTGTTGCATTTCAACACTGCTTATCATCTGCAGACTGACGGCCAGAGTGAGTGGACCATCCAGACACTTGAGGATATGTTGCAGTATTGTGTCATAGATTTTGGGGGAAGTTGGGATTCCTACCTACCTCTTGTCGATTTCTCCTACAACAACAATTATCACTCCAGCATTGGTGCACCGCCTTTCGAGCTTTTGTATGGTCGGAAATATCGTACCCCAGTTTGTTGGGGGGAGTTCGGTAACTGAGTCGTGGGAAGGACCAAGGTAGTCCTCAAGACTACAGAGATTGCAAACAGCTTAGAGTCGGCAGAAGAGCTATGCCGATCAGCATCGATCATAGTTGGAGTTTCAGGTCGGTGATATGGTACTACTGAAGGTATCACCATGGAATGGTGTAGTACGCTTTAGGAAGAGGGGTAAATTGTGTCCCCAGTATATTGGACCGTTCCATGTGATCTATAGCATAGGTAGGATGACCTACCAGTTGGATTTACCGAGTGAGCTCAGTCAGATCCATAGTACTTTTCATGTTTCACAGGTGCGGAAGTACGTATTAGATGAAGATGCAGTGGTCCCTTTTGGTTGATATTTAGGTCGATGAGCACCTGAATTATGTTGAGAGGCCGGTAGCGGTGTTAGAAAGAAATATGAAGGTCTTGCACAACAAGGAGATACCTTTGGTAAAGGTTCGGTGACAACATCGGAAAGGCTTCGAGTGGACATAGGAGCCAGAGGCGGAGATGCAGGAGCATTATCCTGAACTATTTGCAGCATTGGACTTCGAGGAAAAAGTCTAGTTCAGGTGGGGGAGAATTCTGACACCCGTTTCGAGAAGGTTTAATTCTAACCCTAAAATGTTTTAATTCTTTCCATTTTGCTTCGTATGCCGTGCATAGTCGTGGTGTACGTATGACATACTCAAGCATGAGAAAAGAGGGACTCGCATACGTACGCCGGGTACACTGAATAAGTACGCCGCATGTATGCTGTTCAAGAAAAACTAATTTTGAGGGTTGCACCATATATAATCCCTTTATGGCCCCAAGACCTTCACTATGATCAGCCTCCACCTAAAAATTGTTCCTCAAGCTAACCTAAGTGCGAAGAGTGCACCTTGAGCTCAATTGTGTGTTTGGTGGTGTTATTGAAGAAGAAGAAGGTGGTAGAAGGACATTGGAGGTCGAAACAACTTTAAATATGGGATTCTCACCTTTTTAACAACCTTTAAGAGGTAAAAAGCTCCTAGCTTGATCATCTTTTCTTTTAGATCTAGCTATTGCTTCATTTAGGGCATTTATTGTTGGGGTTGCAAAGTTATTCATTCATGACTTTGTAAATGTTTGACTTTTGTAAAACCCACTTGCATGTGGTGCTTTAGCCTTTAAACCCATTTGTTAGTTAGAGTGAGAGAGAGAGACATGTAAACACCTGTATAAATAGTGGGTTCATACCACTTGTAGAGGTGTGCTTGAGAGATGTAGAAGTGAGTGTGTAAGTGTGTGTTAATTATGTAGTCTAGATCAAGATCCTTTTTGTGTAACACCATATACATTCAATATATCTCTTAAACACCCAAATCACCATGTTCAATTGTGCAAACTTTAATTCCGCATGCCAAACCATGTTCTTTGTCACTACAATTGGTATCAGAGCTTGGTTTTCACGATCAACATGACTTTTGAAGAACGATTCTCGGTTTGGCAATTTTTGTCACAATTTGATCAATTTTGGTGAGTCT
This sequence comes from Lactuca saligna, assembly GCF_052625555.1. Taxonomy (NCBI): domain Eukaryota; kingdom Viridiplantae; phylum Streptophyta; class Magnoliopsida; order Asterales; family Asteraceae; genus Lactuca; species Lactuca saligna. Next base: position 120,304,292 of record NC_136420.1, read on the forward strand.
CTCTCTATGATCTCTCGTAATATTTGATTCGTGCGTTGCATTTTTGATTCATGAACGTTTGACTCGTTGGATCAAAATTTTCTTGAAAAACCCCCATTGATGATCCAATAATTTTTTTTTATCAAATCCAATCAAAACAACAAAATCTAGATTCAAATACTATTCATGTCCAAAATTATTGAGCCAAATGAATTTCGTGTTCATTATTGAATCCAAAAAGTTAAATCCGTTATTGTTCATCATTTATTCAAGGTTTAAGCCCAATTGATCCAAATTTCGATTGTTATTGTTCACAAGTGAGTTTAAAGCCCAATTTGCAATCTACTGTTAATTGTTATCAGAACATCTATCCTTCGTATCTCATATTGATCGATATCAAACAATTGTTGATATGTGTGTACGCTTGCACTACCGAGTTGTACATTTGTTTCAAGTTTGTTTTCCGTTCTTCACCTGTTGTTCATTCGTCGATCATTCGTTAATCGATTCTTCTTGATTTCAAATTTCATTCCTTCATTAATCATTTGTTATTCATTGGTAATCTGAGTTTAGATTTTGATGATACGTATGCGATGAAATCAGATTTTTTTTTCGTATCTAAACATTTTGAAATCGGAAATTGATTTTGAGATATTATAAATTGTTGATCAAGAACACTTCATGGAGGTGAAGAATAGTTGTTTGAACACCTTTTGATCTGAAATCGAACCTCAAAACCATTGATTTAGTGTTTATGATTCGTTGACTTTGAAAAGTCAAATTATGAAACACTCAAATCTGACATTTTGGAGCTGATTCTTTGAATTGGAGAATGAAATCAGTTGATACAAGTTAAACAGAGGCTATGAATGTTGAAATCATACTTGATTTGTTGTTTAATTTCGAAAATCTCAACTCAAATGTCGATGTCAATTTGCGAAGACTTAGGTTTCACAGTCGATAATTAGATGTCGATGTTTTAAAGGTTTGGATTTTCGCATATGAGTGAATGAAATCAATGCGAATTTTTTTGTAGCAAAGGCTAGATTGAAGAATCGAGTTGCGAAAACTTGTTTTTGAGAAGGACGATGTTGAATCAAGTATTTGGGAATTGTTTGATTTGGTTGATTGTTTCTAGGAAGTCGATTGAGACTGAAGCGTGAATGGATTCCAATCAGTCATAATGTTAAAAACGAAGTCGACTTGGTTTGATTTTGCATCGAGTTCTTCATTCGCGTTTGTAATTGTGGTGTGAAGACCTGTGAAGTTTTGGAGTTCTGTTGGAATCACATTTAGGTCTCAATACAAATTTCGCATATACGGTTATATTGATTGGGGTTAACGATGCGAAGGCTTTGATTCTATAATGTTGATTGGGTTTTGGTTTTGGATTCGTTAATTTAGAATTGAAGGTTTGTGTTGATGCGAATGACGAAAATTGTGTGGTTAATGGTAAAACTGGATTCACATATCAGAAAGTTTTTCATTCGCATTTGGTTCATTTGATTAATTGGGTAAAAAATGCGAAGGGTGAGTGAAAGACGCGAAGGGTGTGGGAATGAAAATGCGAAGCATTTCCTGTTAATTGTTCAATGAAGAAGAAAACAAATATGTTCGCATTTGGTCCCTGCTCCATTCAAGAAATAATATGAGTGGTCCAACTTCGCAAATGGGATCATAAAATGATGAAATTGCAGAATTTTCAAATCGGATCCCTGCAGTTTGTGCGAATTTTCACATTCTACCCAGTTTCGCAAATGGGAGCGTGTTTTGTATATTTGGCTCTTTTTAGCGCACCGGGTCACTGCAGAATTTTGAAATTGATAATTTCTACCCATTTTTGAGAAATTTTGTCAAAGACGATCCGTGAACGGCAATAAAAATTCAATATTTTTTGGATTTTCCGGATTGAAGCACAAAGTTTATGCCATATGTTAAGGGGGAGTTTTAACATGAAAAATTCTAAATAGAGCACGTTCTTTTTCCTTTGGAGTTTTATAATCAAATTTCGATTATAAAAAAGGGGAGAAGTTTTATATGGAGATTCGAACTTGAATTTTTCATATTACGCGGATTTGAAGACCGAAGTGATCTTGAAGTTTTGAAGCCACGAGATGATGCAATTGGAAGTTCGGAAGTGATGTATTCGAAATGGGTTTGGATTTATTGAAGATTTTTGGGGTGTGTTTTTATGCGCAACTTTTGGGTGATTATTTGGAGTTTGGAATACTCTTAATCATTCGTTGCTGCTTGGTTTGTATGGTCTCACATCCTAGAGCCCAAATTGAAGAGTCATGGAAGAATTGAAGATTGAAGTTCGTTTCGACATGTGTCACCTTTGAGGCTCGAACCGCGTAGTGCTTGATTTTGGAAGATATGAAGTGGGTCATTCATTCCTAACTTTGAGTGGGGAGAATGTTGGGGTTGCAAAGTTATTCATTCATGACTTTGTAAATGTTTGACTTTTGTAAAACCCACTTGCATGTGGTGCTTTAGCCTTTAAACCCATTTGTTAGTTAGAGTGAGAGAGAGACATGTAAACACTTCTATAAATAGTGGGTTCATACCACTTGTAGATGTGTGCTTGAGAGATGTAGAAGTGAGTGTGTAAGTGTGTGTTAATTATGTAGTCTAGATCTAGATCCTTTTTGTGTAACACCATATACATTGAATATATCTCTTAAACACCCAAATCACCATGTTCAATTGTGCAAGCTTTAATTCCGCATGCCAAACCATGTTCTTTGTCACTACATTTATGGTCCCAACCTTTATGATTATTGAGCATGTCATGCTCTTAACCAAATAAGTCGTCCTTTCAGACCCAATGAGGGTTCTAGAGTCATAAAAGTGAGTTCTTGATGCTTAGTTCTTCCCCATGCATGCTCTAGAAGGTCTTTAGGTGTAATATCCGTGATTCGAGGTAATGCTAATTATTTATTTTCTGTAATTAATTGTTGGACTATGAGATTATTGTTGAATTATTGACTTGAGCCTTATTGAGTGGACCATTATATTTTGGGCTGACTTAAGACGTACGCTGGGCGTAAGCCGAGCGTACACGGAGCGTAGTTGCAACATTGGATGCCGGGGGGGGGGGGGGGGGGTTTGATGTGCGTTCACGCAACGTACCAAGGGGTACGTGCAGCGTACGCGAGCCGACCCAAGAGGTTAGGATATCAGTTGCATGTATGTGGTGTTACCTTTGGAGTATGCAGTGTTGCCTTTATTTGAATTGTTGTAGGATTTATTATGTGTTGATATATCGTTTTTTGTTTGTTGCTGATTATTATATACAATTTTATTTCATTCCTTTATGTATGATTTATTATGGAACCATAAACCGTGTATGTCTCTCTAGGATCCCACATAAGACCCCTTCTAGGGCTTCTTTCTAAATAGTATTTTCAAGCTTTCAAAATAATTGAAAATATGTTAAGTACCAAAAAAAAAAATAACAAATATCCACAATATATTAAACTAAAAAAAAAAGTTTCAAAAAAATACAACAAATATTCAACCTTCATTAGACACTAAAGACTAAAGTCCAACCGTCATTATAGAGAGCAAATGATGTATTTTAGCCAAAAGTGAATTGTTACCATCACAATATTAAGCATATAAAATTTAGAGTAAACTACAAATCTGTCTACTTCAAACTAATTTCTTATGCTTTATTTCAAAATGGAATTGTTATGAATCCTTCTTCTAGTTTTGATATTACATAATGATTTAACTTTATATATCGTGAAATTTCAAGATCTAAAAAGCTCGCCATGACTCCAAGATTTGTACATATCACCAAGCTTTACCAAAATGTTGCCTTAACTTATATATATATATATATATATATATATATATATATATATATATATATATATATATATATATATATATATATATATAATAAGTTATCGCTTTAAGTCACGCAATACAAACGACATGGCTCGGGCTTGAAAAAGCTTGAGGTTTGATATTACCGCTAAGTCACACCTTACGTTATTTAGAACCTTTTGAAATATAACTACTTTATTTTGTAATCTTTTTAAAATATTATTTTCGCCTTTTGACTGAATTTTAGAAAGATTGTACATTATATTGACCTTAATTGTAATTATCTCTTATTATTATATTATTTCTTAGCTTATAAATTATTTTATTTTTAAAATGCATGTACGTAAATAACTTTTTATAATTATTTCATATTAAAATAACAATTTTGTCTTTGTTATTTCATATTAAAGTAACAATTTTGACCTTAATCGTAATTATCTCTTATTATATATGGATTTGATCCTTCCATAAAAGTGCATCAAGTGCATTCATCTTTGCTCATGGTGTGTAAAAGATGCATGAACTTGAAAGAATACGAAATAAAACATATTTATACTACCTAAATGTCAAATTCAAAACGAACTATATTAGTGGACCAATTTGATCCTTTCATAAAAGTGCATCAAGTGCATTCATCTTTGCTCATGGTATGTAAAAGATGCATGAACAGAAGAATATGAAAGAAAACATATTTTTACTACCTAAATGTCAAATTCAAAATGTACTATATTAATGGATCGATATGTTTAATAACTCGTTAAGGTTTCCAACAAGGGTAAAAGTAGGCTAACAAGGGCAAAGGGAGGCTCAGTAAATTGGAAGGATCAAGGATGTGGTCTTCAACATTCAATAATTAATACTAAAAATAAAATCATTATAAAATATAAACTATAGTATTATATAAGGGTGAGACAATTATTTTATAAAGTGGCCAGAAACGCAACAAAGTTCAATTATTAAGGACTGAATCATGAAAAAATAAAAAAGGTCAGACGCACGCTTTAACCACGCACACATGGACGAATATACAGGATAAGCCCTCTGTTCTCTATCAATCGCGAAACTTCATTTCATAAACCCTACTCACTCAGTCAGTAACTTCCAATACGACGATGGCAGCCATGGCGTCGACATCGATGAACTTGACGACCACCTTTATTGGACTTGCCAAGCTTCAGAAAACTTCAATTGCCGGAAATCATGTCCCTCGAATGTGGAGAACTATCACTTTCCGCCATCGAGGTTTTGCGACAACCTCACGCTCTATCCATCCACCATTCGCCGCCGTTAGTTTATCCAGAGCAAAGAGATTGTCACGCAACTTATCTGTTGCTGCAACAGCGGCGCCGACGCAACAGGATGAGGATTATGAGGATTCTGATGTCTTCACCAAGATTCCTCCCGACAATCGAATTCCAGCAACGATCATCACCGGTTTCTTAGGTTCAGGAAAGGTAATCCTTTCTTCGTGTATCTGAATCAGTTTCTATGACGTTGATGCCATCGTAGTGTATGAATTTGTAGCACAAGTTCACATTATCTTCATTTTTCTTGTTTTCGCGTGAAGTTAGGTCAATAAGCAGTTTAAGAAAAATTAAAAATTTTAGCTAATGATTGTTTCTGATTTTCCTGAATGTTCGATGAACAGACAACATTATTGAACCATATACTTACAGCTGATCATGGTAAACGGATTGCAGTTATCGAGAACGAGGTACTATCCAATTCCTGTATGACTTCATACAATAAAGTCGAATAACAATTAGTTCTGCATATTTTGGTTTTAGTATCTAGTTTTTCTTCGAAAACTGTTTATAACATCACAGTTCATGTAGCCATGTGTATATTTTCATCCTTTTGTGTTAGGATTTGACTTCTTCTTTCTATTACATTTGCAGTATGGGGAGGTGGACATTGATGGGTCTTTAGTTGCTGCAAAATCTGTTGGTGTGGAAGACATTGTCATGCTTAATAATGGGTGTCTATGCTGCACAGTCAGGGGTGATCTTGTTAGAATGATAGGAGAGTTGGTGAGTAAAAAGAAAGGGAAATTCGACCATATTGTCATAGAAACTACAGGTATGTAGCAGTGATTTGAATTTTGAACTTCATCTAATTGTGGGCATTCTTTCTGGCATAATACTCAATAGATTTGAGTCATTTTATGTATCTTTTTGCAGGATTGGCAAATCCAGCACCAATTATACAAACATTCTATGCTGAGGATCAGATTTTCAATGATGTTAAGCTTGATGGTGTTGTTACTTTAGTCGATGCCAAACATGCTAATATTCATCTTGATGATGTTAAGCCAAAAGGAGTTGTCAATGAGGCGATAGAGCAAATTGCTTATGCTGATCGTATAATAGTCAATAAGGTGTCTGTTACTTTCACTTTATCTTTCCATCATTTTGAAGTTAATAATGTCCATTTAATAGTATGACTCAAGTCTTTGAATGTTGCTTTTAGACTGATCTTGTTGGAAGTGCTGAAGTTGCTGCTTTGATTCAGAGGATAAAGGTACAAAAATTGTTTATTTAGTTAGTTAAATCTGTCCTTTTTTATTAATTTTTTTTATGTTACTTTTCTACTTTAATGATTCTTAAATACAGGGCATAAACCGCATGGCAGAATTAAAACGTACTGAGTTTGGAAAAGTGGATTTGGATTATGTTCTTGGGATAGGTGGTTTTGATCTGGAAAGGTTATTTCTCTCTCTCTTCATAAGTGATTTTGTTCTCTCTTTTTTTCCCCATTAAGTCCTCCTGTATACATAAAGTCAGTTTCTTTTCTACACCGAATAAACCGTTTGAATGAAAACTAAATGACCATTTTACCCTTACATTCCAAAAACCAAAAATTACAATATCCATCAATATTTATATGAGGAGTTGGGTGGAAAAAAGAAGGGTTCATGGGCTTAATAATTAACCACTTTATATTTTTTCTAGAATTGATGATGCTATTGAAGATGAAGCTTCAAATGAAGATGAACACCATCACAACCATGAACATGACCATGACCATGAAAATTGTAATGATCCTGATCATGATCACCATCATCATGACCACAAACATGGTAAGTTGACTTAATTTTAATTTATCTATGCTTTTACACACACATAATTTGATAATGATATGATACTTTTTTTTTTTTTTTTTTTTTTTTGGTTTTTTCCAGAACATCATGATCACACTCATGATCCTGGTGTCTCATCTGTCAGCATAGTTTGTGAAGGGAGCTTGGATCTTGAAAAGGTGTGGTGCTTTCATATAGTTATAAATTACTTTTATTTATATAGTCTTTCAATAGTAATAATGTTTCTAAAACTCTAAAACTTTAATTAAATTAGCGATATATCCCTTTATGTGTAAAGTTCCATTTTTGTAGAACATTATAATATGGTTTTCTATTTGTAACTTTATAAGTAACAAACAAACTGTGTGAACGATTGATTCCATTCCATTCCATTCTTTGAAGCCAACCAAACATGATAATGGAATGTAATGACACATTCCATTCCTTTATTGATTCCATTCCATCATACCAAGAGCCTGACAAATGTGATGTGTTATGCAGGCTAACATGTGGCTTGGGACATTGTTAATGGACAGAAGTGAGGATATATACCGAATGAAGGGGCTTATGTCAATTGATGGGATGGATGAGAGATTTGTGTTCCAGGTGATTGATTATTATTATTATTTCCCATTATAAATTATTGAAATATTTTCAGATAATTTGTATAATTAATTAATATATTTGAGTTTTGAAACAGGGAGTACATGACATATTTCAAGGGTCACCAGATAGGCCATGGAACCCTGAGGAATCAAGGGTAAACAAGATTGTGTTTATAGGGAAAAATTTAGATGCTCAAGAACTAGAGAAGGGTTTTAAATCATGTTTAATGTGAGAGCTCATAACTTACTGAATCAAACATCATATGATTTGAACTTGAACTTGATACGGATAATTGGATATGGTTATACTTTTTGTCGTGGTTTTGTTGTATGATGAACTATATCGCTTCCCAACTAATTGTCTAACTAACTTTTTACCTCAAGCTCAAATGACTAATCTGTCCCTTCCTTTTTTAGTTACGTGCTCTACTCCAATTTCTTCTAGAATAGGTGTATTGTCACATTACCCCTGCTCCAATATATGTGTGTGTGTGTTTGTGGGGGGTGGGGTGGGTGTTTGTGTGTGTAGGTAGGGGTGTGGTGGGTTGGGGGTGTTGAGGTGGGGCAAGGTAGTGGTGGGAGTGGGCATGTGTTGATATTTTATAATTTTTTTGGAATTAGAAATATGTGGAAAACAATGATTATTGAGGTGCTTTTAGTTGTGGAAAAATGGGCTGTTTTTCGGAAAATTTTCCAAGAAAAATGAGAATTTTGAAAACGCGTTTAGTTCGTCTATTTTTCTAAATTTTCACGGAAAATGAAAATTTTCTGTTTTCTAAAATTACAAAAAAGTTGTAAATTTTTGGAAAACAGATAATCATTGTTTTCCATATTTTTTAATTCTAAAATTTTCCTAAAATATAAATACGTACTCCTATCTCATCCAACTCTACATACCCTCACTGTAATACCCTCAACCCACCACACTCTTACCTACCTACACTCACCCCCACAAACACACACACACATTCCCACAAACACACACCCCCATCCACCCCCACCCTCACCCCCCATAAACACACACCTACAAACTCACACACACCCCCATAAACACACACACACACACCCATAAACTTTTGGAAAACCGATAATCATTGTTCGGTTTGTCTAGGGGTGTGGTGGGTTGAAAGTGTTAAGACGAGGGTTGGTAGTAGGGCTGTAAACGAACACAAACGAGGTTTGTTCATGTCCGTTCATTTAAGTTAGCCGAACAAATAAACAAACATGAATGGATAAGCAAATGAGTTTTCTTGTTCATGTTCTTTTAACAAATTACATTGTTCATGTTCACTCGTCTATGTTCGTGAACATGCTAAGCGAACATAAACAAACGAACATAAATGAACAAAGATAAAAAAAACATAATTGAAGATATATTAACATAAATAAACATATAATACACTAATGTAATCAAACACAATTAGGCATATGTGAACATAAAATGAATTTATATGAACGAATATAAACGAATGTAAATAAACAACATAAATAAACGTTTACGAACATAATTGAACGAACGTAACCATTGTTCATGTTCGTTTATTTAACTAAACAAATGATAATTTGTGTTTATGTTCGTTTATTAATAACATAAACGAACTTCCCGTCGAACGGTTCATGAACAGTTCACTGAACTGACGTTTACAACCTTAGTTGGTAGAGGTGAATGGGGTGAGAATGAGTGTGTTTATATTTTAGATTAATTTTGGAATTAGAAAAATGTGGAAAACAATGATTATCGGTAGGGATGAGCAAAAACCGAAACGAAAACCGAAAAACCAAAAAAATCGACATAACTGAAACCAAAAAACCGAAACCAAAGCAATAACGTACGGTTTAGGTTTGAACTTTACAAAAACCGAAAAATAACGTTTTGGTTCGGTTTTGATGTATAAAACCGCTCATGAAAACCAAACCGACCCACATATATATTATTTATTGTGTTTTAAACTTTTAATTTTAGACTTTAGACTTTATCTCTTTAATACTTTATGTTTATTTTCAACAAACTTTTAATTTTGTTAAAATTTGATCTTTTGAACACTTTTATATGCTTTTAGAATACTAGAATTTGTACTATTTATTTTAGTATATTTGAAGTAGATACAATACAATTTATCGTAACGTACTTTCACCGGGTTTGAGCCAAAAAACTAGAAAAAAAATAGGAGCTCATAAACCCACGGTTTAAAACCGAAAACCTATAAGCCCAACCCGGAAAACAAAAAAAACCGAACCATGCAAAAACCAAATCTATATGGGTTTAAAAACCAAAAAACCGACTTTCTACGGTTTGGTTTGGTTTTAGCTAAAAACCGATCCAAACCGACCCATGCTCATCCCTAATTATCGGTTTTCCAAAAACTTTCAAATTCTTTGTAATTTTAAAAAACGCGTGAAAAATTTAGAAAAATAGATGAACTAAACGCGTTTTCAAAATTCTTATTTTTCTTAGAAAAGTTTTTTGTTTTCCGATTCAAACTTCGGAACGATTTCATGGATTTGGATTGGGATTTGGGATAACTACATCCTGGACGGAGAACAGGAGAGCATCTGGGACGAATTCCAGTTTCAGGTCCTGGGGATGGGGATACCAAACCCCGCCTTATTAACATTCCAATTCTCACTCTGCTATACACTTGTTAAAAAGAAGCCATGGGGTTGCCCTCTCTTTAATTTATGTCCATTGAATATGGGATGGTGACATGGGGTGTCGATTTAAAATTGTTGATTTTTTCGTTTATAAGGATGTAAGTTTCGTTTTTTAATTTTTAATTTTTTTTGTTACGATACAAATATCTAGATATAAAACAAATACCCGTGAATAATTGTATTTTGTTTGTTAAAAGCAAGTCATTCGTTTATTATTGTACAAATTGTTTATACTAAAACCGATCTTTACTTGCTTTTCTAACACAATGATTGTAAAGTTTATCATAAATTTAAGTTTTTTTAAACAACCCATCTTTACTGATAACCTTTTGCAATTATGTCATATGCTGCAAATATAAAAGTGGATCGAATAGTCTCTTTCAAAAAAAAAAAAGTGGATAGAATAGGCACATGCAAAGTAGCTCAAAATGTTTTAAAATCAATTTTACCAATTCACTAAAGTTTATGACATATGCAAGGTAAAATAAAAAATACCATTGTTTTGTTTCTCAACTAACATAACGAGCGTGTTTGGCAAAAGTAGCTGTTAACTGGAAGCGGGTAGCGGTTAGCTGGTAGCGGGTAGTTGGTAGCGTGTAGCTGGTAACTGGTAGCGGGAAGCTGTAGCTTTTATTTGTTATATGAATGTTTGGCAAAAGTAGCTGGAAACTTTTGAAATATATAAAATTACATAAAAAGACAATTTATTAAAATAAAAAATATATAAATATATTTTTAAGGGTAATTATGGAAATTGATTTCAAAAGCTCCGGAGCGTTTTGTTAAAAGCTACATGAAGTAGCTTTTAGAATCGAAGCGTTTTGTTAAAACTAAAAGGTAAACGCTCGTACTGCCAAACGAAGCTTTTTGTTTAAACTAGAGCGTTTTGTCAAAAGCTAAAAGCTAGAAGCTCCCAAACGCTTCCAAAAACTCCGTACCAAACACGCCCAACATCGTAGTTAAAAATATAGATATACGGATATGTGACCCCTAAAATAAACCAGAATTCTCACTTGCTTGGGTTAGCAGGTACTTTACATACTGCTGTTATAAATTAATTTACTTTTCTCGGCCTTAAATCTTTTTTAAAGTTGTTAATGTTTTTTAATTAAATATAATCCTATTGTATATTATTTCATGCCTAACATGCAAAGGTTCACACCTAGTTCATAACAAATGGTATTCCTCATAGACCAGATTTTTACTTTACTCAAAAAGTTTGTATTTATTTAATTAACGTTTTTTAATTAAATAAAGCAGCCATGCATGATGGAAATAAAGATGAATACGATCGAGAGGATTTTTGTCATTACTTGAGAAGGAAACTTGGCTTGAAATGAGTCAACTACTATAGCATGGACCCGAGTTCCTGGAACCTACTCAATTTTTAGGATCTGTGTCAATTTAATTTTCAAAGGCTAGCTCTTGTGTGTTCATTAGTAGTGATGAGGGCACCATGGATGTGTAGCTTTTTCTTCGGCTTCTTTCTCATCTTCTCATCCATCTCTGCTGAATCTAATTACTTTTCCCCAGCAAAAGTTTCATCCACATGGACCAACAATGAATCATTTATATCCTCCATCAATTTCAGAGATGGCTCAAGGATCAGAGTCATTCTCAATAAAGAAAAGAAATTCCGTTGTGGCTTCTTCTGTAATGGAACCTGCACATCTTACCTCTTTGCGATTGTGGTTATCAATATAACAACCACCCGAGACAGTCTGGGGGTGATTTGGTCAGCAAACCGAGACATTCTGGTCAGGGAAGGCGCAATTCTGAATTTCACTGCAACTGGAGAATTGATGTTACAGGATGTCGATGGAAGCATAGTTTGGACTACAAACACTACCGGGAAATCTGTTGCTTCCATGAACCTAACTGAAGATGGGAATCTGCGGTTGTTGAATGTCCATAACTTGACAGTTTGGCAATCTTTTGATCACCCAACAGACTGTTTGTTACCTGGGCAAAAACTATTTCAAGGACAGAAGCTCATACCTAGTGTTTCCTCAACCAACTGGACGCCTCAAGTAGACTTATACTCTCTGCAATTCAACGAAAAAGGTTTGTTTTTTTTTGTTGGATCGAACCCGCCTCAAGTCTATTATAATAACACGGTTAATGGCCTAAATGAAAGTTCTCTTGAGTTCAGAGGTAGGAGTTTGTGTTTGGTCATTTCTTCTTCTAGGCCAAATTATTGTCCTAGTCTGATTGATATACCTCCATTCCCATTTGAGTATATAAAACTATTGCCAGATGGGCATTTGAAAGCGTTTGGATGGGAGAGAGACACCGATCTATTGGGTCATCTTGGAGGTTGTTCTTATCCTTTGGCTTGTGGGAGAAATGCCATTTGCTCGGCTGATCAACAATGTAGTTGTCCAATATCAAGCACCTCTCCTGCGACGGACTATTTTAGAGCAGTGAATGATCGCCAACCCAACAAGGGTTGCTATCAAGTTACTCCTCTCACATGTAACGCTACCCAAAACCATACTTTCATTGAACTCAGTAACGTCACGTACGTCACATTTACCTCAGACATGGAAGATGTGGATATTGAGACTTGCAAACAAGCGTGTCTGAATAACTGCTCATGCAAAGCGGCACTAATAATATTCAACTATGGTTCCAATTCAAGTGGGGATTGCTATTTACCTTCTGAGGTTTTTACATTGACGAGTCTTGATGCAGCGGTAGTTCCACAAAATGTTTTGGTTTTTATAAAAGTCGTGAATTCGTCTATACCCCAATCCCATGGTCGATCGTCAAACAGAAAAATTCTAGTTGCAACAATTATCGGTTCCACAATTGGAAGTCTTATGCTTCTTATTGTGGTCGTAGGTTTTACTAAATTCATAGTTCAAAACAAAAATATGAACAGTGAAAGTGAAGAAGAGTATCTAGATCAAGTTTCAGGAATGCCCACTCGGTTTTCCTATGATGAACTGAAAACAGCCACGGAGAATTTCAGTAAAAAGCTTGGGGAAGGGGGATTTGGATCAGTTTTCGAAGGAACTCTCAAAGATGGGTCGAAGATTGCAGTAAAATGTCTTCAAGGTCTGGTGCATGTTAAGAAATCATTCTTGGCCGAGGTTGAGTCCATTGGCAACATTCACCATGTGAATCTAGTTCGACTTAGAGGGTTTTGTGCTCGGAAATCACAACAGCTTCTCGTGTATGAATTCATGAGTAACGGATCATTAGACCAGTGGATCTACTATGGAGACAGGAAGCAGGTACTCCCATGGATAAGTAGAAAGAAAATCATTCTTGATATAGCTAAAGGTTTAACATATCTTCATGAAGATTGTAGACAAAAAATCATCCACCTCGATATTAAACCTCAAAACATACTCCTAGATGCAGACTTCAATGCCAAAGTATCGGATTTTGGGTTGTCAAAGCTCATCGACAGAGATCAAAGCCAAGTGATGACTACAATGAGAGGAACCCCTGGCTATCTAGCTCCAGAATGGTTGAGCTCAATTATAACCGAAAAAGTGGATGTATATAGCTTTGGGATCCTTCTTTTGGAGATCTTATGTGGAAGGAAGATATTTGATAGATCTCAGCCAGAAGAAAGTTGGCACCTACTTCGTGTCTTTCAGAGATGTTGGGAACAAGAGACGTTGTTAAACATAGTTGACAGGTATAGTGAAGATATGCAGGAACATGGTACAGAAGTCATGGAGATGATGAAACTGGCTTCATGGTGTCTACAGACAGATTTTACTAAGAGGCCTTCAATGTCAACGGTGATTAAGGTGTTAGAGGGAGTAATAAGTGTTGAACTGGACTTGGATTACAACTTCTCGTATCAAAGAATGCAGGAAACAACAGATGGACATGAGAAAAGCTCACAACCAGTGTTGCCACCTAGCATGTCAGCTCCAAGGTGAGTTAGATATAGGTTCTTTGTATGGATCGATCCTTTTAATGCTTGTCTTTTCTTTCTTAAAGAACGTTTATAATGGAATTCATCTCTTTATGTTTTGGTTAGGATAATTTTATTAGTGTATATTTTGTATATCTTTGTTATCTCATTCGTGTAGCCCAACATAGCCCTTTTTGTATCTTGTATATATTTACGTTTAATGAAAGATATTGATTCATGGGAAAATCATATCAAACATGGTATGAGAGCTGTGATAGCCTACTTTCCTTCTCTCCTCAATTGTATCCTTCTTCCTCCCTCTAAGCGGCGGCTAACCCTAACACCACCGGCCACCATTTTTTCTCCATCACTTTTCTGCACCATTGTTCCTTTTCTATTCTTACCCTGATCATCATGAGTAATCAAAAACCATACAACATTACTAGCATCAAGGATTACTTTCCATTAATCCCCGATCTCAACGAACTTAATTACGACTCCTGGCGTGAGTTGTTCCAAACTCACTGTCGCGGATTTGGAGTCCTCAAGCATCTCACCGGAGAATCCAAATCCAAGGATAATGATGATGAATGGTACAATCTTGATGTCTTAGTCAAGATGTGGATGTATGGCATTATGTCCCAACCTCTCATGAACGAGCAACTTGTAACATCCACACACAAAATTTGAGCCAATTTAAAACTTTTTTAAATCATTTAAAACCATTCAATCATTACAATTTGTTTTCAAAATAGTTTAAACATCAGAGTTTCCAGAAATCATAATCATTAATCGAGGAAGTGTACGGTCACGCCTTCGCCTTCCTGCGGCCATCCGCTGAACCTGAAACAATAAACTGAAACTGTAAGCCCAAAAGCTTAGTGAGTTACCCCAAAATACCCATACCCACAACAATACACATATAATCATAAACAACATACTATGAGTCCAGTCAACCATTGGGTTGGGATACCCCAGACCCTCAACCAACCGGTTGGAATGCCAACATATTATGGGTCCAATCATCCTCGGGATGGAATACCCCAGGCCCACAACCAACAGGTTGGAATGCCCACATACTATGAGTCCAATCATCCTCGGGATGGAATACTTACGGCCCACAACTAACAGGTTGGAATGCCCAGGTCTATTGGATTTCGCACAAAGCAGATAAGCCTCAACTGCCAAACAAACATGTGCACAAATAACAATCTATAGACAGACAAACCAATCTAACAGATCATAACAACATAACAACATCCCATCTACGAGGATACCGATCTAACGGATCATAGCAACATATAACATCCTGTCTATCAGGATACTGATCTAACGGATCATAACAATATATATATCATCCTATCTACCAGGATACCGATCTAACAGATCATAACAACATATAACATCCTATCTATCAGGATCCCGATCTAACAGATCATAACAACATATAACACCCTATCTACCCGGATACAAATCTAACAGATCATAACAGCATATAACATCCTATCTACCAGGATACCAATCTAACAGATCATAACATCTTAACAACATCCTGTCTAACAGGATACTGATCTAACATACAAACGCTTTACGCCCAATCATTCCGGATAATGCTTTCATCCTCTGTATTACCGCGACTGCTGGCACAGAGTTAGCCGATGCTTATTCCCGATTCTCAAACCCAACGCCACTTGGATCAGTATTGAAGGTCTTTTCCGAGATAGTAAAGATTACCACACCATTGAGCTTGGCAGTGAACTCCGCAACATGTCCATTGGTGATCTCACCATCTCGCAATATTGTCAATGAATGAAGAGCATCTCCGATTTACTTGCAAATCTAGACTCTCCTGTTCCAGAGAAAACTCTTGTCACATATCTCAATGGAGTTTCACCCAAATATGAAAATATGGCTACTCTTCTCCTACCACAGAGACACTCTCCCTATGTTTATGTAGGCTAGATCAATGCTCACGGTTGAAGAACTCTGTCTCAACCGAGTCTGTCCATCACAACCTCTCCATATAGACCACACATAAGCTCCCATCGTGCTCTAAACCACTGCCACCAGTCAAGCATCTCACAACCACAAGTAAAACAACAACCATGGTGGTTGTCGTCAATAGTAACAGCGCCGAGACAACCGCCGACTGGTTGCATCTTTTTTTCCTAGAATCCTCCTGCATTGCTGCCTTCACAACCCTTTAGCTGGCCCATGTCTGCTCCGTGGTCTAATAAGAGGCAACCCATTATCTTTCAACAGCAACAACAACATCTGCACCGACCCACAACACATGCACATGCTTTCAACATCCTCGGCTCACCTCTATAACATCCTTTGCATATTCATCAGAATGCTTTGACCCAGATAGATGTAACCCAAATCAACTTTTCGGGTTCGACTCCTCCTTGGCAGTGGTTCCCTCCTAGGAAAACTATTTAAGCTACTAATATTGTTCAAGCTTATAGTTCCATGACCCTTAATGATGCAAATTGGTACATGGATAGCGGGTTACCTTTCACCTTGCATCTGACACATGTAAACTCAATTCTTTTATTCATAAGGTCGGACGAAATGGAAACGGGAAAAGGGAGAGGGAAGCTTCCCTCTCACTGAAACACCATCCCTTGGGTGAGGGAAGCAACCCGCGGGAAAGAGGTGGGGGGAGGGGGTGTCGCACCCTCTCTCCTCATTCTATTGGGCATTTTTTTTAATCTTTTTTAATATTTATAAAATTATATACCTACTAAAAAATATATAAAGTATATAAAAATTCATGGTTTTTAATTCCCTACAAAATAAGTATAATATATGTATGAAATATATTTTTTTTTATAAAAATAAAAAAATAGTAAGGGGAGCTTTCCATCAATTCCTTGGGTTTTAGGTGAAGGAAAGGAAAGTATGAGAAATGATGGTGTGACCCACAAAAAGTGAGGGAAACATCCCTCCCATACTCTCTAGTCTAAGAGTTATTTTAACTTAGTCATTCTTGACAATGGTCAATCTACGAAGTACATTTCTTTTAAAGTTAAAAAAACATTTTTCAAAAGTTTTTAATTTTCTTTTAAAAGTTTTTAATTAGTCTTGTTTTCAGTTAAATAAAAAAATAATATTAATAAAATTAAATAAAACATACATATTTTTCATATTTTTAATTAGTTAATTAATAATTATAAATCCAATTTCTCAAATTTTTAGTTAGTGTTCTTTTATTTAAACTGTTTCAAGTGTTTGAATTTAGTTCATTTTGATTTTGTCTTTTATTTATTTTGTTTCTGTAGTTATTTTTTAAATCTAAAAATTAAAAAAAATCCAAAAACAAGTATGTGTAGATCTTCCAAGCAAGGTGTTTCTAGTGTATATCTTGTATCAGCTTCATAGAAATCTAAGGGGGAGAATGCACTCACGTATCGAAACGGAGTCAATAATTCAGTCATTATTGAAAATGGTAATTTAGCATGCTGTTCTAACATATCAAAACATAATCCCAACTTCCCAGTGCTGCTAAAGGATTGGCTGCTAGGAGAGATATGTTGGTCGAGACATAAGTAAGGAAGAGGAAGAGAGCTCTTTCAGCAAAGGGCAGGGAGACTGAGGTTGCTGACCTGGGTACTGGAAGTCAGGAGAATCATGAGGTGTATGGCAAGTGTAGACGAACTCACAAATTTGCTTGTCAAAAGTTCAAGTGTTATAGGTGTAGGGAAAGAGGGCATGTGCAACGGGATTGTAAGAAGGTTCATAAATGCTTTCACTGTCACTAGCCAGGTCATTTTCGGTCACGTGTCCTGATTTGGGGACCGAGGGAGTCTAGGTTCCCACGCTCATCATTCCTCAGGAGGTTAAAGTCGAACCGCAAGAAATCTATGGTATGTAATTTGAATCCCAATTCTGTATTGATATTATGGTTAAATTGTGCTTGATCGGTTTTGTATCTACCATGGAACCTTGCTGGGTATGGGTAAGTGGTATCCTTAGGTTAGTTCTCTGTTTTTCCTAATTAATGTACTGGGAATCTTCACATGCCTTTTTTCATGACAAGCATTATGGGTGGGTCGTATCTTGTTGGGCGTGGTTCAGTGGTTCAACAGGTTGTTCGGTTCCTTTGGTGGATCCAGTTTAGGGGTATGGATTGGAAGATGTATGGTTAAGGTAGTAGGAATAGTTCACCAACGAATTCAGAGTTCGGGCGTAATAGCATTCGTTCAGGTAGGACCGGCAGTTGCCCATGAGAGAACCTTTAGGTTCAATCACTATCGCTGCTAAGGAAGGAGCGGTAGCAAGGAGATGGTGGTGTCAGTCGCATGAGTCTTTGGGTCATTGGAAGTGGCAAGGAATTTTATTACCACCAAGGATTGTAGATAAATAGAATTCAAGGATTCATTCGAGGATTAGAAGTTAGGGTAAAGATCCTCCAATTCAGAGCAAGGGTTATGGTTTTAGTCTCCAGTGTTAGGGTTTTAAGGATTTGGTGCAGTATCCTGAGAAGTGATCGAGATTAGCAGATTTGCTAGGATTTCTGGGAGCATTCTTCGGGAATTCAAGAGTTGGACAATCATCGAGATCGGCTAGTAATGGGACGATGTTATTGGTAGATGCAGGTTATAGTCGGTTCCTGATAATCAATATGGGTTGGGGACCTAACATAATTTGTGGGATAAGAGAGTTTCGAAAAATCTAGGTGGGGGGGAATTGATCAGAATCTTCGGGAGCCGACTCGGGTGTTGAACTAGGGTAAGTTTCACTTCCTAATTTAAGGGAGGCAATAGTTTAAGGAGGTCATGAGTATAATAGGGGGACGGTTCATGCCTCGGGCACGCTAGGAAAGATTTTTGGAGATCATTTCTCTATTCCAAGATGAGAACCACTAGGGACTGAGGTGGAGTCGGACTTACATATCTTTAGGTGGATGGGACCGATGGGCAAGGCCGTGTGTTTACGACACTTCAGGTAGGACTTGGTAGAGATCGTAAGGTCGGGGTCTTAGACCTAGAGTTATGGATTGAATACCGAGATGGTTCTTGGTGGGAACTCGCGTTGGGAATCATGGGTGTTTATGTGCAAGGTTTTCATTTTAGTAGGATAAAGTAAGGAATATGTATGCCAAGGATATCCCTTGGAGGGTTCAAGGTTAAAAGATGGTCTCAGTCTAGATGGTAGATCAAATTCGTGTGGCTGTGGTTTGATTTGATTCTATTTGTGTGGGTGTTAGATAATTTTAGGATTTCGGAATTTCCAGCAACGATATGTTGATTAAGGAGTTTAAGGAAGAACTGTCTTGTTCAATACTAGAAGGTTCATCTCTCAGTTTGTCTCATGTTGTTTGTTATTCTTGGGAAATGGTTGTCAACAGGATGAACTTTCCCGTCGAAGGAATATTTGTCCCTTTAGCCAAGTGTGAGGTTGTCGGCAGCAACATTTGGTCTATGAATCCGTTTTCTAGTGGGAATTTTCGATAGTCAAAAGTTAAGAAGTCGGTTTGGGGAAAAGTAGAATGGAATTAACATCAGTAAAATATGGGCGGTCTGTCAGGGAGTCAGACCAATTTGAGACTTCAGATTTCAGGTTGAGTGGATGTAGTTATTTAGCATGGGATTGTTTGAGCTATTGTATGGACAGAGATGTTGCACCTCGGTTTGCTGGGGCAAGGATAGTCACACGTTTATAGGGTGGAAAGAAATGGTACTTTAGACCATGGGGATGATTCAACAGATCAGACAGAGATTGCAAACTGATCAGGGTCGGCAGAAGAGCTATGCCGATCGACGCCGAACTAAGTTGGAGTTTCAGGTCGGCAACATGGTGTTACTAAAGGTCTCACCTTGGAGAAGTGTGATATGCTTCAGGAAAAAAGGAACATTCCTGGTATATTGGGCCATTTCGAGTGATCACCAGGGTTGGCAAGTTTGCTTATATATTGGATCTTCCTGAGGATCTCAGTCAGATTCGCATCACATTATATGTTTCGTGGTTGAGAAAGTGCATGTTGGATGAGGATGCGTTGGTTTCCTTGGATGATAATCAGGTTGATGAGAGCCTGAATTATGTTGGGAGGCCAGTAGCTATCTTGGAGAGGAAGGTACATGTTTTGTGTGGCAAGAAGTACCTTAGGTGAATGTACAGTGGCAACATCGGAGGGGCTCCGAGTGGACCTAGGAGGTGGAGGCTAAGATGCTGGAGCATTATCATGAGTCGTTCACGGCAGCAGACTTCGAGGATGAAGTCTAGTTCAAGTGGAGGAGAGTTGTAACATCCCAATATTCATGCAATTTCAAATTCATCCTTATGGTTTTAATTTATTTCAATTTTGCTAACCCTAGCCCTTGTGTGTGTTGAGCCCTATATAATCCCTTTATGTCAATTTCATCCTTATTGTTTTAATTTATGTCAATTTTTCTAGCCCACACCAAAGATTCTCAAAATATTCCTTCTTCTTTCTTCAAAACTAAGAACACACACACACACACACACACACACACTTAAGCTCAACACACACAAGGGCTAGGGATAGAAAAATCGATTCAAAGTTATCGGGCTAACAACATCAAAGTTATATAAATTAAAAGCATTAATGAATACATAGGTATACCAAATACATAAAATATGACTTTTAGGTTATTAATACATATAAATAGGTATCTAAATACAAGAATGGTCAACTTCTACACTATACTATACCATCCATACATGAACTAGTGCAATATACTAATACCTACACCAAAACATGTATAATATGCAACTTATTAACCAAATGTGTATACTTTTGTGTATAATTGGTATAATACATCCATACACACCCAAATACACAAATAATTGGGGTATTACCTTGTTTCTAAATCCGGACAATACATAAATAATTAAACCAATACATCAAACAAATACATTAATGATAAAAGCAATACACTGCTTGTAAATTTAATATCAAATACACCTCATAAATTAAAAGGCAAAAAAAATGAAACTTATACACCTTACCAATCAATGGTACAAATTTGGAGTGTCCATCTACACAAAATATTACTTGCAAGACTCCTTACTTGGTTGTCAAATTAAAGATTGATTACACTCTTTCTTTCAACCAACACAACAATCAAACTTACCAAAATCAAACTAGTTTTTATAAAAAAGGATATCTTCTTCTACCATTTTTTCCCGTTTCTGGATCTTCAACCAAAGAAGAAGGTTGTTGCCTTTCTCTATCCTAGTAATGATCACAACCTTGTTTCTTCTTCTTCTTCCTTTTCATTTCAAGAAGAAAAACAACCTCATCACAATCATTCTTCTTCATTCCTTCCTATCAAAAAATTGAACTCAAACACCCACTTAAGCCCTATCGAATTTTGCAAAAAAAAAAGAAGAAGAACATGGGAGCTGCTGGAGCAGCCCCCATCCACTCCCCTCCAACCATCAGAGAAACCCTCCATCAACTTCAAAGCAGCCTCCCACCACTACCACCTTCATCCTTCATTGTTTGCTCCCTCAGATCTGAAGGATCTAGTATGCTTAAGATTCATATTAGAGTGATATTGCTAAATAATATATGTTACTAATGGGTCACATTAACAACAACTTGATACAATGGATTATTTATTAGAAATTGATTTTAATAAATATTCAATAAAACTCTTATAATTAAATTGGAAATTATTTGTTTCATGGAAATAATAATTTTCATTAGCAAGTAACATGATATTATTTCATATAGTATGAATTAATAATTCATGCTCAATTTTTTGGACTAGTTGAAAAAAGAAGTGTATGGCTTGTTTAATCATGCTTTAAAGGCATGGGAGATATGGTTATCACAATGGGTACAAGTTTGCTTAAAGCGCTAATGACTAATGGTTAATACCTTCACTTTTTGCATATATATAATAGGCTTTCATTTGGCTAAGAGTGCTCATCCTTCACTTCTTGCATGTGGCCAAAACTCTTCTCTCCCTCTCATTCTCTCTAGTTTTGCTTTGAAGACTTGGAGATTACTTGCATTTATACTCTCTTGAAGTTCATACTTTGGTTATGAACTTCAAGCTTAAGAGTTTAAGAGTTTATGGACTAGCATCTACATCAAACAAACTGAGTCATTGTTGGTGTCTCAAAGGTTCCACCTTCTTCATAAACTTCCAAGCCTCCCAAGAGGACCCAAAGAACTACAAAGGTTGTTATTTCTTCATCCTTCTATGGTTGTTGTTTTGATCTTTCTGTAACTTGCAAGAAGATCCTTGGTAGGTATAAAATGTTTATGTTATTTCAAAATTAATATCTTCTGTTGCCATATTTATCAAGTCTACGGAACTATTTTTGAACTAAAACTCAACAGTTGGTATCAGAGCCATCTTGCAAGTTTGGTTAGATTTATTGATTTTTGGAAATCTTAGTTTTTGGAGAATATGGATAACTTATTTTTGTATAAAAATAAGTTCATACATATTTTCTATGACAACTTTTTGTTATTTTATGTGACAAAAGTTTCATGCATCTTATATCATTTAAAGTTGTTTTAGAAAAACAAAGGTTGTTTGATGTGTATATTGATGTATATGATGTGCATAAAATAGCCAATGACCAATGTGTTGTTATGTTGGTTATTTTTGTTATAAAATGGTTATAATAATTTATTTATTCATATGGTATGTAATAATTAAATTGATTAAGTTTTCTTGGTTATTTTTGTAAAGTAATAAATTAGTTTTTAGAAATAATTTATTTGTACAAAAATTTAACAAGAAATGAAGTTGGAACCATTTTTGAAGACAAAAGAGCAATTTTCAAGTCTAAAAGGTGTGCCGGATTTTCAGTGACATTTTCTGAAAAGTGTCACTAATATTGTTCATAAAGGGCTGTTGGCTTTTAGCGACAGTTGTTGAATTTTAGCCTTCAAAAAGTTTTCCAATCTTTTGTAAGCAATGTGTGTTTACTCAAGTGGGAGCTTCTACAATAACATTACAAGAAGTTTTTGGTCCCCTTATATGTCCCTTTAGGAATGGATTTGATATTTTATGCTGGCTCATAAAAATGTCATTAGTTGGTTATGTTTATGCATATAAAATTTTTTATGCATGTTTGTGTTGTTTATTTTATGCATTATTTAAAGTAGTTGATAAAATTAGTTTTTCACATGCTAAAATAATTTTAGACAAAATAAACATCACATGGAGTTTGGCTTTTTCAAAATTGGATATAAGATATAACAGGTTATTATATTTAAAAATAAAATCCATTTTTTTTTTTAAATTGTTAATTGTAACGTCTGTGTTTCTGGGCTTGCCATTTTTAGCAATGTAATAGTCTAGGTTAGCATTTGTAACCCAATTTGAAATAATAAGAACGTATTATTTGAGTATTATGTGTTTCATGCTTAATTGCTTAATTATGTGATATGATTAATTAAGAATAAAATGAGCGTCAAAATTTAAGTGTAAAATAAACTCGATATCTTTGGATAATGTTGTAGTAGTTGGAATGAGGTTTTCGAATATATATAGAACGCCCAAATCTGACTTCGTATGAGGAAGTTATGATTTTCTGAAGTTTCGACTTGCCAGTATGCAGCTCGAATACTCGATTTGAGATTGAGCGGTTTTTAGCCGAAACAATCTAAACAAGAATCGAAGATCTCGTTGTTAGTAGCGAAACGATGAAAAGTTAGGCAAGAACGGACGTCGGACGAAGAAGTTATGAATTTATAACGAAGTTTTTCTGTCTCGGCCTCCTAAAAATAAATAATAAAAATAAAGTCAAAATTAGCCGACGGAGTCTAAACGCAAGTTGTAGAGCGTAGTCTCACCTACGCATGGATATAAAGAACGTCGAAAACAGAGTTTGTATGAAGAAGATATGAATTTTCAAAGTTTATTAAATAATTAATATTTAAATTTATTTATTATATCCGATATTATCTGAAGGGGAGTCACCGAACTCATCCGAAGTACGCCCAACGTACTGGTGTACACCCAGCGTACCACTCGAGTGTTCGGAGTTCGTATACGATGACGAAGAGGGCCGATGACGTACACAGTGACGCCTCCGGAGGAGTACGCCCCGTGTAAGGCTCCCGTACACCCAACGTACTACCGAGGATCAGCCCTATAAAAAGGGATGCAAAGCCAACTTCTTTCTTTTACAAACTCTTCCTTTTTCTCTCATCTTTTGCCTCGTTTAGCGTGCCGTTTATACCCCGAAGCCCCGGTAATATTCCCGAGCCCCGAAGATCCCAAGAAGTGCGATTCCCGAGCTGAAGCTCTACCCGCGAGGAACCCGGTTTTGTGAAGAACTTCCAGATCTACGGAGAAATACTACTTCTACAAGTTGTAGTGCTGCCCGATCATCTTCAGATCAAGTGAGTGTGGAGTTACCTTCTTCTAACGCATAATTATAAAGTATTTTATACGAAATACATGTTATGTGTATATTTGGTTGTCATATGTGTGAATGTATATTCACTTTCTTCTATCTCATAGATCCGATTTATTCTCTATGAAATATGTGTTATGTGTGTGTGTGCCTCATCTGTTATGTGGAATATGTATTGATTGAACATGCTATACATGTTTTAAACTATGTATAAAAATATATATTTTTATCTACTTATATGTTGGGTAGAACATGGGTAGATAGTTGATGTGTGATAAACAGATGAGAGGCCTCGATATTGTTGTTGTTGACCTAGTTATTCAGCGGAGTATGGATAACGACCACAGACTCCTTCTAGACAGTTTTGTGGAACGCTAGCAGGTTCATAACCTGTAGGTGTTGTGAACGATGTGTTCACCGGTGTACTCTATCCCCCTCATGGTTGCCTTTAGGATATCTATTGTTGAGGAAACCCCTTAGCAGTAATGTCCGTCCCGATGAAAAATCCTAGATTATGTCCCTTGAGATAGATGTTGTTTTAGGGACGTAAAGTGAGGATAACGGGAATGGGTAATCGGGTTATTGTTGGTTGGTGAAATTAAATATAATTTATTTATTGTGGGTTGAAAACCCTATATGCTCACCAGGCTCCCAAGCTTGACCCACTTAGTTTTATTTGTATTACAGGAAGTGGCGCAAGGGCATAAGATAGATGAATCATCGAGTTGTTTTGTTTACAAGTCTGTATATGTATATATTTGTTGAATGACTTGTAATGTTATTGTTTATGCTTTATGGTTTGTATCGGAACATGACACCCCTAGTTTTGATTATATAATTAAAATGCATCTCTTGATGAAATGCTTTGATAAATATTATTTTATCATATTTTGTTTTTGGGAACAAATTCTGCAACTCTTTTAAATCAAAAGGATTACTCTGAAATTATTTAAAAAAAAGCATAAACGAAATCGGTCTCTTCTGGTCGTGATTTTGGGGATGTCACAGTTGTTATCAGAACATTAGTTTAAGCGAACTAGGAATTTGTAGGATTTCTAGACTTAAACTTAGAATGCTAGTTGAAGTTTTGAGATATGTGTCTGTTATGTTTTAGACACGAGCACTAGTTTATTTTAGGAAAGTTTCCTAAAATGCTTTTATGTGCTAAATGTTATGTGTTGCCATATATGATATTATTTGTTCGGATCTACGGTTTGTTGCCAACCGGATCTGAAGGTTCATGTGTTTAGGATTTTAAGTGTATGTATATGATATTAGAACTAGCATGTAATCATTTCGGAGTGATAATGATGATTTGAATATCTATCGTGAATGAAGATCTAAATTTCACCTTATTTGGTGTATAGATCAAAAATGGTGAGAACAAGAAGCGGTGTTGGAAACGCAAACGAGAATAGGAATCAACCGCATGTAATTCAACAAGTAGCTGTTGAAGCTGCTGCACCAGAACAGATCACCATGGCTGGAGTGCAAGCCATGATTCGGGCTATGTTAGCCGAACAAAGGAAGGAAATGCGACAAATGTTGCATGGAAATAGGGACGAACCTATCATACCTAACGTGGAACCTGAACCGATTCCCGAACGATCGGAGGAAAGGAACAATAGTCACATTGTGAGTCAAATTGGGACTCAAGAAGAACGAAGGAACAATCCGGAAAGGAGAAACAACAATGATGGGCTAATGTACAAGAATTTATTAGGCGCCAAACCGCCAAGTCTTTCTGGGAGCCCAAAGCCTGTTGAAATAATGGATTGGATCTCTGAAATGGAGATGGTATTTGAAAGTTGCAACTGTAGCAACAAACAAAAGACTGTTTTCGCAGTTAGAAAACTGAAGACTGGAGTCTTGAGTTGGTGGAAGCTGTTGGCAGATACTATGCCACGAGGGGAAGCCCTGAAAATGTCATGGGAGGAGTTCTTGGAACAACTAAGGGTGCAATATTTTTCAGAGATAGATCTGATTGATCTTAACAATGAGTTCCAAAACTTGAAAAAGGGAAGGATGAGCATAGATGACTATGCTACTGCGTTCACTGAGAAAATGAAGTTATTTTCGTAGCTAGTACCAACGGAACTCTCCAAGATTGAAAGGTTCGCCAATGGACTGCCTGCCGACTTTGGTCCCACAGTTAAGATGACAACTACTCTGAAAACGGCTGTTCGAGCAGCTAAGAATGTGGAGGCCCAACAGAAGGAAAAGGGTCTGGAGAGGATAAAGGTTGGTGAAAAGAGGAAGTTAGACGGAACTTCAGGGTCCAACAAGAAAAACAAGTTCTCGAAGTCTGGTTCGAGGGGAGGTGGAGGTGAAGCCAAGTGGTGCGACAAATGTAAGAAGAAGCATCATGGAAAATGTGAGGTAGTGGCCACATGCTAAAAATGTGGAAAGCCAGGGCACTTTGCCAATGAATGTACCCTCTCTAAGAAAGTTTGCTATGGTTGTGATAAGGAGGGACACATGTCGAGGGAATGCCCGAAGAAGAAGGAGGCAGCTAGACCCAACATTCCGCCAAAGCCGAAGGCGAGAGCATTCCAGATGACACTGGAAGCTGCTAAAGATGAAGCTGATGTCGCGTCAGGTACCTTTCTCGTTAACAATTTGCCTGCCCAAATTTTATTTGATTATGGAGCCAACTACTCCTTTATTTCGCATGAATTTGGTAGAAAACTAGCTTTGCCTGTTGATAGAATAGATGATGCTTTGTTAGTCGAAGTTGCTAGTGGCAAATTTGTACCTGTTAGCCATCGTATGAAAAACATCTTAATTGATCTGAATGGGAATAAGTTCCACGAGGAATTATTTCCTATCGAACTTAACGGTTTCGACATCGTATTGGGAATGGATTGGCTTAGCGCCAATTACGCCGAGATATTGTGCAAGAAGAAGATAGTAAAAGTAAACCCGCCTGGGAAGGAATCGTTTATGGTGTATGGAGATAAACGCAGAGTAAATTCAGGGAATCATTTCTCTAATGAAAGCTAGAAAATGTTTGACTAAGGGGTGTACATCATACTTAGCATTCGTGATCGATGCTAAGAAGGAGAAAAAGGCGTTGCAAAGCATTCATGTCGTATGTGATTATCCAGAAGTATTTCCCGAAGATCTTCTAGGATTACCACCCGATAGACAAGTGGAATTTAGAATAGACCTGTTACCAGGGACGACACCAATAGTAAAAGCACCTTATCGATTAGCACTGACGGAGATGAAGGAGCTGATGATGCAACTCCAGGAGTTATTGGACAAAGGTTTCATTAGACCTAGTTTATCACCCTGGGGAGCTCCGGTGTTATTCGTGAAGAAGAAAGATGGAAGTATGAGAATGTGCATCGATTATAGAGAGCTGAATAAGGAAATGATAAAGAATAGATATCCGTTGCCGAGGATTGATGACCTGTTCGATCAACTTCAAGGTTCGAGATATTTCTCGAAGATCGATCTTAGGTCAGGATATCATCAGCTAAAAGTAAGAGAGCAGGATATAGAGAAGAGTGCATTCAGAATGCGTTATGGACACTACGAGTTCTTGGTTATGTCGTTTGGACTGACCAATGCTCCAACAACATTCATGGATTTAATGAATAGGGTTTGTAATCCGTTCCTGGATAAATCTATGATTGTAACAACGCAAATTTTCAAATAAAATTTTCATTTAAAATAAAGTGATTTCATTCAACCAAAATTATTTATTCCATGTTCCATATCAAATACATAAATAAAAATCCCCAAGATCTCAAATAGCAGCAGTGTGTATACATCATGCCGGCGCCTTCCCACGGTCCTCGCTAGTACCTGAAACACATACATAACAACTAGTAAGCATAAATGCTTAGTGAGTTCCCCAGTATACAACTTACACACATACGCCTTTCCAGGCCCTGACCTCCCGGTCCACAATACATTGCCTTCCGGCCCGTAACATAATCGCCTTCCGGCCTAACTCATATTGCCTTTCGGCCCGTATCATATTGCCTTCCGGCCCATAGTATATTGCCTTCCGGCCCATAACATTTACAGCACATAATACATTTAATATAATACACATAGCACATACATCATACATCATACCTGACCTTCCTGTCACATAACATATCGCCTTCCGGCCCGTATAAACATACATATCATGCATAGCATCTACCTTTCTATTTATAGCATAAATAACACATATCATATACGACCTTCCGGTCTCACAGTCATACCCTTCCGGGTGAAGTATAGTGAGAAGACTCACCTCGTAGTATGTAAACTATAAACTCTTGAAACCACTCGCACTCGGTCCGCCGATCTGCAGTCTCCATATAATACCATATACCCTTATTAATAATATTATCAAACAAGACAACTGACCCTACGAAATTACATGCAGGTCAACTCTGGTCAACGGTCAACTTGACCGGACTCGTCGAGTGCAAAGGCGACTCGACGAGTCTAGACGTCCTCTCCAACTTCCCTGTTGTTCCCCTTTCCACTCGTCGAGTATCCCTCCTGACTCGAAGAGATCCTCGTGGAAGAATCGCGGGGCCACCCCGACTCCACTCGCCGAGTCTGAAGACAACTCGACGATTTCCAATGAATCCTCAACTACTCGCCGAGTCTGAAGAACAAGTCGGCGAGTCCCAGTAAATCTTCAAGCTACTCGCCGAGTCTGATCATTGGACTCGGCGAGTCCATGCCATGCAGTCGATCATCTGCCTCCTGAAATACGCATGGTCCCGAGGCATGCACCCACGGGACTTTCTGGACCTCTAAGCATCCTATTACTGGGGTATAAACGATTGGGTAACAACATAATAATCTATCTAATCCCCAAATGGGTCTCATAAACCCTAGATTCGTGTACACCACCAAACAACAGAAATGGTCCGAGTATTACCTGAAAAACGTGCTCTCTGTGTCCCCAACCTTCAGAACTCAATCCTCTTGATCTTCCTTTGACCAAAACCTTGCCGCTTCTTGCCTAACAATCTCCTCAAGATCCCAATAGCCTTCCCTTCTCCTCTAGTCGTCCACAGATGCTTAGGTTCTTCACAATCGGCCAAAAAAACGCACAATGACGGCCTAAGAGGCATTATATACGTTCCAAACTAAACGGCTAGGGTTTCTGCTGAACAGCGTCGACTCGCCGAGTCCATATCTGGACTCGTCGAGTCCAGTCGCGCATCCGCGACCAAGCCTGTGGTCCTACTCGGCGAGTCAGGCACCAACTCGCCGAGTCCCATCCTAAAATGTCCCAAAAATAGTTTTAAAGCAATACCTGAAATTCCGGGCTGTTACATCTCTCCCCCACTAGAACTAGACTTCGCCCTCGAAGTCTCACTCTGCGAATAACTCCGGATGTTGCTCCCGCATTTCACGCTCCGGCTCCCAAGTCATCTCCGATCCCTTCCGGTGTTGCCACTGAACCAACACCAGAGGTACCTCCTTGTTCCGCAGAACCTTGATCTTCCGATCCCTGATAGCTACTGGTCTCTCGGCGTAATTCAGGCTCGCATCCACCTGAATATCATCTAACGGAACCACCGCCGATTCATCGGCTATACACTTCCTCAACTGATACGTGAAAGGTATTGTGAATCTGTCCCAACTCTTCTGGCAACTCCCACCGATAAGCTACCCGACCTACCCTTGCAATTACACGAAATGGACCTATGAACCGGGGCCCCAACTTGCCCCTCTTTCTGAACCGGATCACTCCCTTCCGAGGAGAAACCTTCAGGAGAACGAAGTCGCCAACCTGGAATTCTAGCTCGGACCGGCGTCTGTCCGCATAACTCTTCTGTCGGCTCTGGGCGGTCAATAACCTCTGCCTAACCTGCTGAATCTGCTCTGTCGTCTGGAGTACGATCTCTGTACTACCCATCACTCTCTGTCCCACCTCTCCCCAGCAAATGGGAGTCCGACACCTCCTACCATACAACAACTCAAAAGGTGGCATACCAATGCTCGAATGA
The DNA here is from genome assembly GCF_052625555.1 of Lactuca saligna. Taxonomy (NCBI): domain Eukaryota; kingdom Viridiplantae; phylum Streptophyta; class Magnoliopsida; order Asterales; family Asteraceae; genus Lactuca; species Lactuca saligna. The sequence goes on from NC_136420.1 coordinate 120,334,643, forward strand.
TGGCTGTTGTTGTACGAAAATTCAGCCAAGGGTAAATGCGCATCCCAGCTACCCCCGAAGTCTAGTACACACGCTCTAAGCATGTCTTCCAATGTCTGAATCGTCCGCTCGCTCTGACCGTCTGTCTGGGGATGGTATGCGGTACTAAAATGCAGTTTAGTACCCAGCTCCTCATGGAATTTCTTCCAGAACCTGGAAGTGAAGCGTACATCACGGTCTGAAACAATCGAGATCGGCACTCCATGCCGTGATACTACCTCTCTCACGTATAACTCTGCCAACTTCTCCGCTGACGAACTCTCGCTAATGGCAAGGAAGTGTGCACTCTTCGTCAATCTATCCACAATCACCCAAATTGCATCGACTCCCCTAGCAGTTCTCGGCAATTTGGTGATGAAATCCATAGTAATCTGCTCCCACTTCCACTCAGGAATCTCCAAGGGCTGCAACTTACCATGCGGTCTCTGGTGCTCGGCCTTAACCCTACGGCAGGTCAAACACCTCTCAACGAACCACGCGACGTCTCTCTTCATGCAAGGCCACCAATATTCCTTTCTCAAGTCCAAATACATCTTCGTAGCACCGGGATGGATCGAGAATTTCGATCTATGAGCTTCCACCATCAAAGTAGCACGCGTACCGCCCACGAATGGTACCCAAATCCGACCCTGAAACGTCAGAAGTCCTCGTCCATCCTTAACGAACTCTGAAATTAACCCAACGACCCTCTCTTTCTTCTGCATCTCGGATCTCACAACCTCGGCCTGCGCCCCACGAATAGCATCCAATACCGGGGTCATCACCGTCAGTCTCAGACATACATCTCGCAATGGACTGCTCTCCCCCCTACGACTCAATGCATCGGCTACCACATTAGCCTTGCCTGGGTGGTATAGGATCTCACAGTCATAATCCTTAACCACGTCCAACCATCTCCTCTGACGCATATTTAGGTTGGGTTGATCCATCAAATACTTCAAACTCTTATGGTCCGTGTATATAGTACAACGAACCCCGTACAGGTAGTGACGCCAAATCTTGAGAGCGAACACTACTGCCCCCAACTCTAATTCATGCGTGGGATATCTCGCCTCGTGAGGCTTTAGTTGCCTCGATGCATAAGCTATCACATGGCCTCTCTGCATCAACACTGCACCCAGTCCCGAAATCGATGCGTCGCAATATACGACAAAATCCTCCATCCCCTCCGGAAGAGCTAATACCGGGGCTTCGCACAGTCTCTGACGAAGTGTCTCGAAGGAAGTCTGCTGCTCGGGCCCCCATGAGAATGTAACACCCTTCCGGGTCAACCTGGTGAGCGGTACTGTGATCTTGGAGAAGTCCCTAATAAACCTCCGATAGTACCCCGCCAACCCAAGGAAACTCCTGATCTCGGAAGGTGACTTCGGTGCCTCCCAACTCATCACTGCTTCCACCTTGGCCGGATCGACCAATATCCCTACCTGATTAACAACATGTCCAAGAAATTGGACCTCCCGCAACCAGAAATCACATTTGGAGAATTTTGCATATAGCTTCTCCGACCTCAGTACCTCAAGGACCTCCCTCAAATGTCCCTCATGCTACTCTCTAGTTCGCGAATACACTAGGATGTCGTCGATAAATACGATCACAGACCTATCCAGCATCGGCCTGCATATCCTGTTCATGAGGTCCATGAACACTGCCGGGGCATTGGTGAGCCCGAAAGGCATCACCACGAACTCGTAATGCCCATACCGCATCCTAAACGCTGTCTTCTGGACGTCCTCATCCCGCACTTTTACCTGATGGTACCCTGATCTCAAATCGATCTTGGAAAACCAAGATGCATCTTGCAACTGATCGAATAGATCATCGATCCTCGGTAACGGATAGCGGTTCTTGACCGTCACCTTGTTCGACTCCCGGTAATCAATACACATCCGGTGTGAACCATCCTTCTTCTTGACGAACAGAATTGGTGCTCCCCACGGCGAGCTACTCGGCCGAATAAATCCCTTCCCCAGCAACTCCTGGAGTTGTGAGGACAACTCTTGCATCTCTGGAGGTGCAAGACGATAAGGTACCTTCGCAATAGGCGCAGCCCCCGGAACCAGATCGATACCAAACTCTACTTGCCTCGCAGGAGGTACTCCCGGCAAATCCTCGGGAAAAACATCTGGAAACTCGCGCACCACTGGAACCTCCTCCACTGCCCTCGGTCTCTCGGAAGTCTCCCGCGTATCCATCACATATGCCACAAAACCTCTACATCCCTGCTGTAGGCATTGCCTCGCCCTAGCGGCCGAACAAAAAGCTGATCCCGAACGGGTACCCTCGCCGTATACCGTAAGAACTCCCCCACTAGGGTCTCGTATAGTCACCAGCTGACGCTCGCAGTCGATGACGGCGCTAAATCGGCTCAACCAGTCCATGCCCACGATGACACAAACATCCCCCATCGCAATAGGAATTAGGTCAATCGGAAACGCAACCCCGAAAATCTCTAGCACGGATCCCCGAAGAACCTCCGTGGCACAAACCACCCTCTCGGCCGCAATAGAAACACTCAGAGGCCGACTTAACGGCTCACGACTAATGCCGATATGCTGACTAAAAGCTAACGATACAAAGGATCTACTCGCACCCGAATCAAATCACACTAGAGCAGGCATAGAGTTCACAAGAAAAGTACCTACACATACATCAACATAAGCATAACATTTCGACTTTAAAGTAAATACGTGAATGATAGCATACCTGCCACAACATCGGGCGCAGCGCGGACCTCCTCCGCAGTCAGCTGAAAGGCTCTCCCGCGAGCCCTCGGGGCCTCGACCTTCGCCGGTCGGGTCTCAGTAGTCCCGGTAGTAGGTGTAGATCCCTGCCGAAGCTGCGGGCACTCAGCCTTCCGATGGCCTGTCTGGTTGCAGTGAAAGCAAACCATAAACCCCTTAGGGCAATCCCTGGCAATGTGTCCCTCCTTGCCAGACTTGTAGCAACCACCAGCTCGACACGCTCCCTCATGACCCTTGCCGCACTTCGCGCAAGTGCGGCCCTTCGGAACTCCCATCCTCGAATCAGCGGACTTGGTCCGCTTGGCTGCCGGCTGAAACTGAGCCGGTCGCCGGTCCGCCCGCCGAGACTCGGCCTCCTCCCTGGCCTGGGTCTCTAACTCGATCTCGCGCTTCCTGGCGTTCGCCTGAAGCTCAGTAAAAGTACGATAGGTGGAGTTTGACACAAACTCCCGGATATCCCTCCTCAACACGCCCAAGTACCGGCTCATCCGTGACTGCTCTGTAGACACCAGCTCGGGGCAGAACATCACCCTTTCGTGAAACTTCCATGTGACCATCGCAACGGAATCAGTACCCTGCTTAAGGGTCAAGAACTCCTGAATCAATCGTTCCCTCTCCACTGGGGGAACATACTCGTCCCTAAACATCTCAGTAAACCTCTCCCACGTCACCGCTGTAATCTCCACCAGAGTGAAGTTCATCGTCACGAACTTCCACCAATCCTTCGCTCCCAGATGGAGCTGGTTCAAGGTGAACCGTACCCTTAGGTGCTCCGGGCATGAGCAAGTATAGAAGCACCCCTCAATGTCGGCGATCCACCTCATCGCCGCAATCGGATCCTGCGTCCCATCGAACTCAGGGGGTTTCGTGTTGCTGAACTCCCGGAATAGCAACGAATCACCCCCTTGAGGCCTAGCAGCTGCCACAGCTGCGGTAGCGGCAACGACTGCAGCATCAGTCAGTGCGGCGTACCGCTCCTCAAACTCCTCCATCAGGGTGGTCTTAATGGACCCAAACATCTCCGGGATCTCAGCCCGAACCGCCGCATCTACCTCCTCTTGAATCATCTGACGAATCTCCTCGTCACTCATACTGCTCGAACTCGCTCCGTGGCGTGTCGTAACCATGATGTCTCTGAAATACAACATAAAATTATAAGAGACTCCATCAAGTACAATTGTACTCGATCACGCAACCCTACTCCATCTCCGATATCCAGGGATTCTTACTTGGGTCTTCCACCGACCCGGTGTCTTCGGTAGTACGGGCCCAATACTACCGACCACACCGTGTCAGTATTCGTCCCAAATCTTCCTCCCCAAACCCCGAATAGTGAGTACTCTACTTCTCGTATGCACTATCTACCTGCACGCTACCGAATATCTCATACAAGCAACCTCCCTAGACTAAGGCATCACAAAACAGGCCATTCTAGTCCTATCATGTATACCTAGTCTTCTAGCATGCATACAATTCATAATTCAGTGCATAACATAACATTGTAAGGTATTCTGGGGATCTTTACCGTTCGGGCGTTGGCTGATCGTACACACTGCGTCTTTCCTGTTTACCACTTTACCATTGATAAAAGTTTATGTATTTATTATTTTTAAAAGATTTTTCCTCAAATCCTCGGTTTGAGTTCAGTTACACCCGAAGGTACACCCGAATCCCTCAAATCAAGGCTCTGATACCAATTGTAACAATGCAAATTTTCAAATAAAATTTTCATTTAAAATAAAGTGATTTCATTCAACCAAAAGTATTTATTCCATGTTCCATATCAAATACATAAATAAAAATCCCCAAGATCTCAAATAGCAGCAGTGTGTATGCATCATGCCGGCGCCTTCCCACGGTCCTCGCTAGTACCTGAAACACATACATAACAACTAGTAAGCATAAATGCTTAGTGAGTTCCCCAGTATACAACTTACACACATACGCCTTTCCAGGCCCTGACCTCCCGGTCCACAATACATTGCCTTCCGGCCCGTAACATAATCGCCTTCCGGCCCAACTCATATTGCCTTCCGGCCCGTATCATATTGCCTTCCGGCCCATAGTATATTGCCTTCCGGCCCATAACATTTACAGCACATAATACATTTAATATAATACACATAGCACATACATCATACATCATACCTGACCTTCCTGTCACATAACATATCGCCTTCCGGCCCGTATAAACATACATATCATGCATAGCATCTACCTTTCTATTTATAGCATAAATAACACATATCATATACGACCTTCCGGTCTCACAGTCATACCCTTCCGGGTGAAGTATAGTGAGAAGACTCACCTCGTAGTATGTAAACTATAAACTCTTGAAACCACTCGCACTCGGTCCGCCGATCTGCAGTCTCCCTATAATACCATATACCCTTATTAATAATCTTATCAAACAAGACAACTGACCCTACGAAATTACATGCAGGTCAACTCTGGTCAACGGTCAACTTGACCGGACTCGTCGAGTGCAAAGGCGACTCGACGAGTCTAGACGTCCTCTCCAACTTCCCTGTTGTTCCCCTTTCCACTCGTCGAGTATCCCTCCTGACTCGACGAGATCCTCGTGGAAGAATCGCGGGGCCACCCCGACTCCACTCGCCGAGTCTGAAGACAACTCGATGATTTCCAATGAATCCTCAACTACTCGCCGAGTCTGAAGAACAACTCGGCGAGTCCCAGTAAATCTTCAAGCTACTCGCCGAGTCTGATCATTGGACTCGGCGAGTCCATGCCATGCAGTCGATCATCTGCCTCCTGAAATACGCATGGTCCCGAGACATGCACCCACGGGACTTTCTGGACCTCTAAGCATCCTATTACTGAGGTATAAACGATTGGGTAACAACATAATAATCTATCTAATCCCCAAATGGGTCTCATAAACCCTAGATTCGTGTACACCACCAAACAACAGAAATGGTCCGAGTATTACCTGAAAAACGTGCTCTCTGTGTCCCCAACCTTCAGAACTCAATCCTCTTGATCTTCCTTTGACAAAAACCTTGCCTCTTCTTGCCTAACAATCTCCTCAAGATCCCAATAGCCTTCCCTTCTCCTCTAGTCGTCCACAGATGCTTAGGTTCTTCACAATCGGCCAAAAAAACGCACAATGACGGCCTAAGAGGCATTATATACGTTCCAAACTAAACGGCTAGGGTTTCTGCTGAACTGCGTCGACTCGCCGAGTCCATATCTGGACTCGTCGAGTCCAGTCACGCATCCGTGACCAAGCCTGTGGTCCTACTCGACGAGTCAGGCACCAACTCGCCGAGTCCCTTCCTAAAATGTCCCAAAAATAGTTTTAAAGCAATACCTAAAATTCCGGGCTGTTACAGTCCATAGATGACATTATGATTTATTCGAAAAGCCAAGAGGAGCATGGAAGACACTTGCAAGAAGTGTTAGAAGTCTTGAAGAAGGAGAAGCTGTATGCAAAGTTCTCCAAATGTGATTTTTTGATTCGAGAAGTCCAATTCTTGGGTCACGTGGTCAACCAAGAAGGGATAATGGTTGATCCAGCGAAGATCGAAGCTGTGATGAAGTGGGAACAACCAAAAAGTCCCACGAAGATCCGAAGCTTTTTGGGATTAGCCGGATATTACCGAAGGTTTATCCAAGACTTTTCTTCGATCGCTAGTCCATTAACAGCTTTGACCCACAAAGGAGCTACTTATGCTTGGAGTGATAAGCATAAAGAAGCGTTCGAGAAGCTAAAGAAGAAATTATGCGAGGCACCGATACTTTCTCTACCCGATGGGGTTGATGACTTCGCTGTTTATAGCGATGCGTCTGGTATTGGATTCGGTTGTGTTTTGACCCAAAGAGATAAGGTGACCGCGTATGCATCTCGACAGCTAAAAGAGCATGAAAGGAACTACCAGACTCATGATTTGGAGTTGGTAGCGGTAGTTTTCGCTTTGAAAATACGGAGGCATTACCTCTATGGCACGTGCAAACTTTTCACTGATCATAAGAGTCTCCAATATCTCTTTAATAAGAAGGAATTGAATATGAGGCAAAGACGTTGGCTAGAATTACTTAAGGACTATGACTGTGAGATAGTTTACCACCATGGTAAAGCAAATGTTGTTGTTGATGCTCTCAGTCGAAAAGTCAATCTTGAAAGAAAAAGGCCAAGATCGTTGAGAATTGAAGTTGTCTTGATCATTGTGGAAAGTATAAAGGAAGATCAAGAAGAAGCTTCTGAGAAGAATGACTGAAAGGAGGAGCGTTTAGGCAAAATGTTGGTGTTCGGTATAAACAGTCATGGACTGAAGGTGTTCCAAGATTGGATTTGGATACCTAATATAGGAGGAGTCAGAGATCTTCTGATGGAAGAAGCTCACAAGACTATGTACTCGATTCATCCCGGTAGCACTAAAATGTATAGGGACCTGAAACCCTACTACTGGTGGCCGATGATGAAGCTTGATGTTGCAAAGTATGTGTCTGATTGTGTGACTTGTGCGAGAGTCAAGACACAACATCAGAAACCGTACGGGAGTTTAGAACCATTGCCTGTGCCTATGGGTAAGTGGGAAGACATTGCTATGGATTTTGTCACTAAACTACATGATTTGGGTGGTCGTTGATCGATTCACTAATAGTGCGCATTTCATACCAGCCAAGGAGAAATGGTATATGGAGAAACTTGCGAATTCTTATGTGAAGGAAATTGTGAGACTTCACGGTGTTCCACTAACGATTATGTCGGATCGTGATAGTCGTTTCACCTCAAGATTTTGGAAAAGTCTACAAGAGGAATTGGGTACCAAGTTGTGTTTAAGTAGAGCTTACCATCCACATACTGATGGTCAGAGCGAACGAACAATGTAACACTTGAAGATATGCTAAGAGCATGTACCTTAGAATTCCATGGTAACTGGGATGAACATTTACCTTTGGTAGAATTTTCCTATAATAATAATTTTCACTCGAGCATTAAGATGGCACCTTATCAAGCTTTGTACGGACATAAGTGTCGTACGCCATCTTGTTGGCTTGAGGCTGGGGAAAAGCAGTTTATGGGACCAGAGATAGTCCATCAAACTACTGAAAAGTTGAAAATAATTAGGGAAAGAATATTAGCAGCTCAGGATCGTCAAAAGAGCTATGCTGACAACAAGCGAAGACCGATGACTTTTGAAGTTGGAGATTCGGTTTTGCTTAAAGTCTCACCGTGGAAGGGACTTATAAGATTTGGTAAAAGGAGAAAGTTAAGTCCAAGGTTTATTGGACCGTTTAAAGTTATTCAGAGGATTGGGAACCAAGCTTACAAGATCGAAATACAAGAAGAACTAAATGGAATTCATAATACTTTTCATGTGTATTATTTAAGGAAGTTCATGGGAGAAGTTCCCGACATGATTCTACTTTCGGAGTTGAGAATCGATGAGAACAAAAGGTTGATTGAAGAACCAGAGGCAATCGTTGACCGAAAGACTAAGAAGTTGTGACGCTAGATGGTCAAGTTAGTGCTTGTCGGATGGAAACACACGAATGGGCCGAATCTCACCTGGGAGACGGAGAGTGACATGATGGGTCGCTATCCGCATTTATTTGTTGATGTGTGATTCCGGGGACGGAATCATTCTAAGGCGGAGAGAATTCTAACGCTTGTGTTTTTGGGCTTGCCATTTTTAGCAATGTAATAGTCTAGGTTAACCTTTGTAACCCAATTTGAAATAATAAGAACGTATTATTTGAGTATTATGTGTTTCATGCTTAATTACTTAATTATGTGATATGATTAATTAAGAATAAAATGAGCGTCAAAATTTAAGTGTAAAATAAACTCGATATCTTTGGATAATATTGTAGTAGTTGGAACGAGGTTTCCGAATATATATAGAACACCCAAATCTAACTTCGTATGAGGAAGTTACGATTTTCTGAAGTTTCGATTTGGTAGTATGCAGCCCGAATACTCGATTTGAGATCGATTGGTTTTTAGCTGAAACAATCTAAACGAGAATCGAAGATCTCGTTGTTAGTAGCGAAACAATGAAAAGTTAGGCGAGGACGGACGTTGGACGAAGAAGTTAAGAATTTATAACGATGTTTTTCTGTCCCGGCCTCCTAAAAATAAATAATAAAAATAAAGTCAAAGTTAGCCGACGGAGTCTAAATGAAAGTTGTAGAGCGTAGTCTCACCTACGCATGGATATAAAGAACATCGAAAACGGAGTTCGTATGAAGAAGATATGAATTTTCAAAGTTTATTAAATAAATAATATTTAAATTTATTTATTATATCCGATATTATCCGAAGGGGAGTCACCGAACTCATCCGAAGTACGCCCAACGTACCACTCGAGTGTTCGGAGTTCGTATGCGATGACGAAGAGGGCCGATGACGCACGCAGTGACGCCTACGGAGGAGTACGCCCCGCATAAGGCTCCCGTATGCCCAACATACTACCGAGGATCAACCCTATAAAAGGGGATGCGAAGCCAGCTTCTTTCTTTTACAAACTCTTCCTTTTTCTCTCATCTGTTGCCTCGTTTATCGTGCCGTTTATACCCCGAAGCCCAGGTAATATTCCCGAGCCCCGAAGCAAGTCCTGAAGCCCCGAAGATCTCGAGAAGTGCGATTCCCGAGCCGAAGCTCTGCCCGCGAGGAACCCAGTTTTGTGAAGATCTTCAAGATCTACGGATAAATACTACTTCTACAAGTCGTAGTGCTGCCCGATCATCTTCAGATCAAGTGAGTGTGTAGTTACCTTCTTATAACGCATAATTATAAATTACTTTATACGAAATACGTGTTATGTGTATATTTGGTTGTTATATGCGTGAATGTATATTCAGTTTCTTCTATCTCATAGATCCGATTTATTCTCTATGAAATATGTGTTATGTGTAGGCCTCATCTGTTATGTGGAATATGTATTGATTGAACATGCTATCCAGGTTTTAAACTATGTATAAAAATATGTATATTTTTATCTACTAATATGTTGGGTAGAACATGGGTAGATAGTTGATGTGTGATAAACAGATGAGAGGGCTCGATGTTGTTGTTGTTGACCTAGTTATTCAGCGGAGTATGGATAACGACTACAAACTCCTTCTAGACAGTCTTGTGGAACGCTAGCAGGTTCATAACCTATAGGTGTTGTGAACGATGTGTTCACCGGTGTAGTCTATCCCCCTCATGGTTGCCTTTAGGATATCTATTGTTGAGGAAACCCCTTAGCAATAATGTCCGTCCCGATGAAAAATCCTAGATTAGGTCCCTTGAGATAGATGTTGTTTTAGGGACGTAAAGTGAGGATAACGGGAATGGGTAATCGGGTTATTGTTGGTTGGTGAAATTAAATATAATTTATTTATTTTGGGTTGAAAACCCTATATGCTCACCAGACTCCCACGCCTGACCCACTCAGTTTTATTTGTATTACAGGAAGTAGCGCAAGGGCACAAGATGGATGAATCATCGAGTTGTTTTGTTTACAAGTCTGTATATGTATATATTTGTTGAATGACTTTTAATGTTATTGTTTATGATTTATGGTCTGTATCGGAACATGACATCCCGAGTTTTGATTATATAATGAAAATGCATCTCTTGATGAAATGCTTTGATAAATATTATTTTATCATATTTTGTTTTTGGGAACAAATTCCGCAACTCTTTTAAATCAAAAGGATTTACTCTGAAATTATTAAAAAAAAAACATAAATGAAATCGGTCTTTTCTGACCGTGATTTTGGGGATGTCACATTAATAACGACAAATTTTGAAATAGTCTATTACAAGTTTAAAATGGTGATTTTTTTAACTTATACAAACTCCAACTATGTAATTAATAAAATAGAGTTTAATTAAAGATATAAAAGGTTCAAATGCATTCAAACTTAATACCGGTTATTAAAATTGAATTGCGTCAAATTATATAAAAACTAGCCTTTTATATAGAATCTTTAAAAATGCTTTTATTTTGAAAATTGATACCATGGTTTATTATATGTATGTAATAAACATGATATCATATGTTTTTAAATTAGAATTATAAAACATATAAAGACCATTTTTACAAACCTCAAATCTATGCAATCATTTTGAAGAATACTCACACGTCTCTTGTATGCGCTAGTGGGATAAAGGATACCTAACCACTTAGTGTTATCTTTTGATGGCCGGGGTGTATTCGCGATTTCTATAACCAAGTTATAGGCTGATTACACAAGTTTTTCAAATTGGACGATTTGATCGGAAATCATTTGTGATAAAGGATACCTAAGCAAGAGAGTTCTGAGGCATAGATGTGATCAAACATGTCTAATTAAATTTTTTATTAGCGATCCCATAAATCTAGGATTATATAACAATATATAATCGATAATCGATATCTACTAGGTTGAATTCAAATGGATGTGATAAATGACACTTAAACATTTATTTGTTTTGCAACTTGGATCCTAGACTTTGATAATTAATGTTTTTGGAAACAAAAAGGGTATTAATAATTGAAGATTAAATATTGAAAATACTAAATGAATTTTGTTAAAATTTTTTAGTTAAATAATCCATTCTCATTATCATGAATTGTCATTTTTTAATGACTAAATGAAATAGTAACATTCAATAGACACAAATTCAATGAATGAGTTCATGTCTTAAGAGACAATCTCACGAGAGATATGAAATTATATACACTTAAGGGTCCTAGTCCAAAACTATTCTCTTTGAGCAATTAATCTGAACATGATACCTAGTAAAGGCATCACCGTGATGCTTAAGCTGTTTCTAACATCAAGCTAGGAATAGTTATTCATGAATTCTAGAAAGTCTTGGATAATATAAACATATATCTGATGATATAATAGGTCAAGCAATATTCCAATAAATACAATGGTATTTTATTTAAAGCTAGTTTAAACATTGGAATAATGAAAGGCTAAAAGAATCACCTTGTGTGATCCAGGAAGCCCATGTTTTATGGACTAAACACATTTAAGCCCAAGAAATCTATTAGAGCCCACATAGATGGATCTTGTTTCGTTTATGAAGAAACTGGTCACTGGAAGAGGATTTACTCCTCTTTTTGGGAAAGAAAGTCTGGAAGAGACTAGTGCTTCTTGTATGTACTAGATAGAACTCATACTTTTCATATAACACTTAGGTACTTGGTACTTAAATGTTAATCTAATATTTGTAAATGGCTTATAAATATTCATTGTAGAGGAACCAAGTCGAGCACAATCAAGTTGGAACTACACTCTCGGGGTTTAGTTTATTATTTATACTTAGAACATAAATTACTTTTAATGTGACACAATATTTGTTTTGGAACAAAGTAAGTTTTAATTTAGCATGTCTAAATTTATGTCTCAGTTATTTTATTCAAATGTTTGATCATTACTCAATCATTTTTCATAACGATAATACACATATTCTGAATGATTAACTTCTATTTATGAGACTAGATCTCTTAATAGAATTATGAAGTAAATATTAACATTCTTATAAAAAAATTAAGTTCTATATGCAAGCACTTTTTGACTTAAACTTAGTTTAAGTCAAACTCATCTTTGACATTGTTATGTTTATTATATAAATGGCATTCACATATTACAACTTCAAGAAAGGGATATTTGAAGGCAAATAATGTAGTTTATTTGACATATGTGAACCTTATTTATATGTAAAAGATTCCTAATGATATTTTCACTAAAGTGTAGAGAAAAATAATTAAGGAACTATACACTTTGGTGTATGGCTTCCTTTGTAATGAATGTCAGAGATTAAGTATAAGATACCAAATCAAATTTGTTAACAACGATAGTAGTTTCAATTATATTTTACGTGGTAAAACATAATTGTGAAATCTTGTTGAGGGTTTCAAAAAAAGTTGACATACAAACCAGTAAGAACTATCTAAGGCCTTAATGATAATAAAGGATGAATTAAATCCTACTTGGTATGGTTTACTTTCTAATTGGTAAAAATATCCTCCTTTAATCTTTTTGGGATAATACTTCAATCACTATTAATTGTATCTGGAATACAAATACAAACTAATAAGTGGATTAGACACTTTTTAAGATTCAGTATGGAACGGCTCCATCCATATCTTATTAATTTTTTTTTTATGGATTTAAAGCCTATGTTGGACTAATGATTCTAAACCCAAAATCTACTAAATACATATATGTATAATACTCTAAATGTGGCTTAGATTATCATATGAAAACCCACCAAGAATAAGTTCTTTTATTCTTGTGAAAGCTAAGTTAGTAGAAAGCAAGCTTCTAATGACAAAGCAAGTGGGAGGTATATGGAACTTGAAGCATATCAAGAACCATAACCTTATGTAGTAATAGTTGGCTCTAGTTTTAACAAGGATTTTTAAACTTGAATAATAGTTATTTACAAATACAAATATTTCGCATTAACGGTAGAAATCATCTATGACTTGAGAAATGTGGAATCTCTCATTGATGAGCTTTTATTGATGGTTTCCAGAAAATCCATCAAATATCAAGATGCAATGTCAGATCTTGAATCTGATAAATGACTTCGAGTCATGAACATGAGATGTAATCTATGTATAAGAATCAAGTATGGGCTTGATTAAAATTTCTCCCTATAGCAAGGCTAGAAGGAGTAAATGATTCTTCTAGAAAGAATAAATTACATGGATAACCATACACATTTGAAGTAAGACTTGTTATATAGGGATTTTATCTTACACTCATGTCATTGACTTTGGTCCTCATCATACTCATGACATTGTCTGTGATCAAACCTTTTTTCACAAGTAGCTATGATTATGTAACAATGAAAATTTTCAAATAAAATTTTCATTTAAAATAAAGTGATTTCATTCAACCAAAAGTACTTATTCCATGTTCCATATCAAATACATATATAAAAATCCCCAAGATCTCAAATAGCAGCAGTGTGTATGCATCATGCCGGCGCCTTCCCACGGTCCTCGCTAGTACCTGAAACAAATACATAACAACTTGTAAGCATAAATGCTTAGTGAGTTCCCCAGTATACGACTTACACATATACGCCTTTCCAGGCCCTGACCTTCCGGTCCACAACACTTCGCCTTCCGGCCCGTAACATAATCGCCTTCCGGCCCATAACATATTGCCTTCCGGCCCGTATCATATTGCCTTCCGGCCCATAGTATATTGCCTTCCGGCCCATAACATTTACAACATATAATACATTTAATATAACACACATAGCACATATATCATACATCATACCTGACCTTTCTGTCACATAACATTTCGCCTTCCGGCCCGTATAAACATACATATCATGCATAGCAACTACCTTTCTATTTATAGTATAAATAACACATATCATATACGACCTTCCGGTCTCACAGTCAAACCCTTCCGGGCGAAGTATAGTGAGAAGACTCACCTCGTGGTAATGTAAGATATCAACTCTTGAAACTACTCGCACTCGATCCGCCGATCTGCAGACTCCCTATAATACCATATACCCTTATTAATACTCTTATCATTCAAGACAACTGACCCTAAGAATTTACATGCATGTCAACTCTGGTCAACGGTCAACTTGACCGGACTCGTCGAGTGCAAGGGCGACTCGGCGAGTCTAGACGTCCTCCCCAATTTTCCCTGTTGTTCCCCTTTCAACTCGTCGAGTATCCCTCTTGACTCGACGAGATCCTTGCGGAAGAATCGCGGGGCCACCCCGACTCCACTCGCCGAGTCTGAAGAACAACTCGGCGAGTCCCAGTGAATCTTCAAGCTACTCGCCGAGTCTGAAGAACAACTCGGCGAGTCCCAGTGGATCTTCAAGCTACTCGCCGAGTCTGATCATTGGACTCGACGAGTCCATGCCATGCAGTCGATCAACTGCTTCCTGAAATACGCATGGTCCCAAAATACGCAATCATGGGACTTTCTGGACCTCTAAACATCCTATTACTGGGGTATAAACGTTTGGGTAACAACATTATAATCTATCTAATCACCAAATGGGTTTCATAAACCCTAGATTCGTGTACACATCAAAATAACAGAAATGGTCCGAGTATTACCTGAAAACGCACTCTCTGTGTCTCCAAACCTCAGGACTCGATCCTCCTTGATATTCCTTTGGCCAACAATCTTCTTCTTCTTGCCTAACCAATTCCTCAAAGTTCCAATAGCTTTCCCTCCTGTTCTAGACGTCCACAAACGGTTAGGGTTCTTCTCAATCGGCCAAAAGACGAACAATGACGGCCTAATAGGCGTTATATACGATCCAAAGCAAACGGCTAGGGTTTCTGCTGAACAGCGTCGACTCGCCGAGTCCATATCTGGACTCGTCGAGTCCAGTCGCGAACCCGCGACCAAGCCTGTGGTCCTACTCGGCGAGTCAGGCACCAACTCGCCGAGTCCCCTCCTAAAATGCCCCAAAAATAGTTTTAAAGCAATACCTGAAATTCCGGGCTGTTACAACTCTCCCCCACTAGAACTAGACTTCGCCCTCGAAGTCTCACTCTGCGAATAACTCCGGATGTTGCTCCCGCATTTCACGCTCCGGCTCCCAAGTCATCTCCGATCCCTTCCGGTGTTGCCACTGAACCAACACCAGAGGTACCTCCTTGTTCCGCAGAACCTTGATCTTCCGATCCCTGATAGCTACTTGTCTCTCGGCGTAATTCAGGCTCACATCCACCTGAATATCCTCTAACAGAACCACTGCCGATTCATCGGCTATATACTTCCTCAACTGTGATACGTGAAAGGTGTTGTGAATCTGTCCCAACTCTGCTGGCAACTCCAACCGATAAGCTACCCGACCTACCCTTGCAGTTACACGAAATGGACCTATGAACCGGGGCCCCAACTTGCCCCTCTTTCTGAACCGGATCACTCCCTTCCAAGGAGAAACCTTCAGGAGAACGAAGTCGCCAACCTGGAATTCTAGCTCGGACCGGCATCTGTCCGCATAACTCTTCTGTCGGCTCTGGGCGGTCAATAACCTCTGCCTAACCTGCTGAATCTGCTCTGTCGTCTGGAGTACGATCTCTGTACTGCCCATCACTCTCTGTCCCACCTCTCCCCAGCAAATGGGAGTCCGACACCTCCTACCATACAACAACTCAAAAGGTGGCATACCAATGCTCGAATGATGGCTGTTGTTGTAGGAAAATTCAGCCAAGGGTAAATACGCATCCCAGCTACCCCCGAAGTCTAGTACACACGCTCTAAGCATGTCTTCCAATGTCTGAATCGTCCGCTCGCTCTGACCGTCTGTCTGGGGATGGTATGCGGTACTAAAATGCAGTTTAGTACCCAGCTCCTCATGGAATTTCTTCTAGAACCTGGAAGTGAAGCGTACATCACGGTCTGAAACAATCGAGATTGGCACTCCATGCCGAGATACTACCTCTCTCACGTATAACTCCGCCAACTTCTCCGCTGATGAACTCTCGCTAATGGCAAGGAAGTGTGCACTCTTCGTCAATCTATCCACAATCACCCAAATTGCATCGACTCCCCTAGCAGTTCTCGGCAATTTGGTGATGAAATCCATAGTAATCTGCTCCCACTTCCACTCAGGAATCTCCAAGGGCTGCAACTTACCATGCAGTCTCTGGTGCTCGGCTTTAACCCTACGGCAAGTCAAACACCTCTCAACGAACCATGCGACGTCTCTCTCTTCATACAAGGCCACCAATATTCCTTCCTCAAGTCCATATACATCTTCGTAGCACCGGGATGGATCGAGAATTTCGATCTATGAGCCTCCTCCATCAAAATAGTACGCGTACCGCCCACGAATGGTACCCAAATCCGACCCTGAAACGTCAGAAGTCCTCGTCCATCCTTAACGAACTCTGAAATTAACCCAACGACCCTCTCTTTCTTCTGCATCTCGGATCTCACAACCTCGGCCTGCGCCCCACGAATAGCATCCAATACCGGGGTCATCACCGTCAGTCTCAGACATACATCTCGCAATGGACTGCTCTCCCCCCTACGACTCAATGCATCGGCTACCACATTAGCCTTGCCTGGGTGGTATAGGATCTCACAGTCATAATCCTTAACCACGTCCAACCATCTCCTCTGACGCATATTTAGGTTGGGTTGATCCATCAAATACTTCAAACTCTTATGGTCCGTGTATATAGTACAACGAACCTCGTACAGGTAGTGACGCCAAATCTTGAGAGCGAACACTACTGCCCCCAACTCTAAGTCATGCGTGGGATATCTCGCCTCGTGAGGCTTTAGCTGCCTCGATGCATAAGCTATCACATGGCCCCTCTGCCTCAACACTGCACCCAGTCCCGAAATCAATGCGTCGCAATATACGACAAAGTCCTCCATCCCTTCCGGGAGAGCTAATACCGGGGCTTCGCACAGTCTCTGACGAAGTGTCTCGAAGGAAGTCTGCTGCTCGGGTCCCCATGAGAATGTAACACCCTTCCGGGTCAATCTGGTGAGCGGTACCGCGATCTTGGAGAAGTCCCTAATAAACCTCCGATAGTACCCCGCCAACCCAAGGAAACTCCTGATCTCGGAAGGTGACTTCGGTGCCTCCCAACTCATCACTCCTTCCACCTTGGCCGGATCGACCAATATCCCTGCCTGATTAACAACATGTCCAAGAAATTGGACCTCCCGCAACCAGAAGTCACATTTGGAGAATTTTGCATATAGCTTCTCCGACCTCAGTACCTCAAGGACCTCCCTCAAATGTCCCTCATGCTGCTCTCTAGTTCGCGAATACACTAGGATGTCGTTGATAAATACAATCACAGGTCGATCCAGCATCGGCCTGCATACCCTGTTCATGAGGTCCATGAACACTGCCGGGGCATTGGTGAGCCCGAAAGGCATCACCACGAACTCGTAATGCCCATACCGCGTCCTAAATGCTGTCTTCTGGACGTCCTCATCCCGCACTCTTACGTGGTGGTACCCTGATCTCAAATCGATCTTGGAAAACCAAGATGCCCCTTGCAACTGATCGAATAGGTCATCAATCCTCGGTAACGGATAGCGGTTCTTGACCGTCACCTTGTTCAACTCCCGGTAATCAATACACATCCGGTGTGAACCATACTTCTTCTTGACGAACAGAATCGGTGCTCCCCACGGCGAGCTACTCGGCCGAATAAATCCCTTCCCCAGCAACTCCTGGAGTTGCGAGGACAAATCTTGCATCTCTGGAGGTGCAAGACGATAAGGCACTTTCGCAATAGGCGCAGCCCCCGGAATCAGGTCGATACCAAACTCTACTTGCCTCGTAGGAGGTACTCCCGGCAACTCCTCGGGAAAGACATCTGGAAACTCGCGCACCACTGGAACCTCCTACACTGTCCTCAGTCTCTCGGAAGCCTCCCGCGTATCCATCACATACGCCACAAAACCTTTACATCCCTGCTGTAGACATTGCCTCGCCCTAGCGGCCGAACAAAAAGCTGATCCCGAACGGGTACCCTCGCCGTATACCGTAAGAACTCCCCCACTAGGGTCTCGTATAGTCACCAGCTGACGCTCGCAGTCGATGACAACGCTGAATCGGCTCAACCAGTCCATGCCCACGATGACACAGACATCCCCCATCGCAATAGGAATTAGGTCAATCGGAAACGCAACCCCGAAAATCTCTAGTACGCATCCCCGAAGAACCTCCGTGGCACAAACCACCCTCTCGGCCGCTATAGAAACGCTCAGAGGCCGACTTAACGGCTCACGACTAATGCTGATATGCTGACTAAAAGCTAAAGATACAAAGGATCTACTCGCTCCCGAATCAAATAACACTAGAGCAGGCATAGAGTTCACAAGGAAAGTACCTACACATACATTACATAAGCATAATATTTCGACTTTAAAGTAAATACGTGAACTACAGCATACCTGCTACCACATCGGGCGCAGCGCGGACCTCCTCCGCAGTTAGCTGAAAGGCTCTCCCGCGAGCCCTCGGGGCCTCGACCTTCGCCGGTCGGGTCTCAGTAGTCCTGGTAGTAGGTGTAGATCCCTGACGAAGCTGCGGGCACTCGGCCTTCCGATGGCCTGTCTGGTTGCAGTGAAAGCAAACCATAAACCCCTTAGGGCAATCCCTGGCAATGTGTCCCTCCTTGCCACACTTGTAGCAACCACCAGCTCGACACGCCCCCTCATGACCCTTGCCGCACTTTCCGCAAGTGCGGCCCTTCGGACCTCCCATCCTCGAATCAGCGAACTTGATCCGCTTGGCTGCCGGCTGAGACTGAGCCGGCCGCCGATCCACCTGCCGAGACTCGGCCTCCTCCCTGGCCTGGGTCTCCAACTCGATCTCGCGCTTCCTGGCGTTCGCCTGAAGCTCAGTGAAAGTACGATAGGTGGAGTTTGACACAAACTCCCGGATATCCCTCCTCAGAACGCCCAAATACCGGCTCATCCGTGACTGCTCTGTAGATACCAGCTCGGGGCAGAACATCGCCCTCTCATGAAACTTCCGTGTGACCACTGCAACGGAATCAGTACCCTGCTTAAGGGTCAAGAACTCCTGAATCAATCGTTCCCTCTCCACTGGGGGAACATACTCGTCCCTGAACATCTCAGTAAACCTCTCCCACATCACCGCTGTAATCTCCGCTAGAGTGAAGTTCGCCGTCACGAACTTCCACCAATCCTTTGCTCCCAGACGGAGCTGGTTCAAGGCGAACCGTACCCTCAAGTGCTCCGGGCATGAACAAGTGTAGAAGCACCCCTTAATGTCGGCGATCCACCTCATCGCAGCAATCGGATCCTGCGTCCCATCAAACTCAGGGGGTTTCGTGTTGCTGAATTCCCGGAACAACAACGAATCGCCCCCTTGCGGCCTGGCAGCAGCCACAGCTGCGGTAGCGGCAGCGGCTTCAGCATCAGTCAGTGCGGCATACCGCTCCTCGAATGTCTCCATCAGTGTGGTCTTAATAGACCCAAACATCTCCGGGATCTCAGCCCGGATCGCTGCAGCTACCTCCTCCTGGATCATTTGACGAATATCCTCGTCACTCACACTGCTCGAACTCGCCCCATGACGTGTGGTAACCATGATGTCTTTGAAATACAACATAAAATTATCAGAGACTCCATCAAGTACAATTGTACTCGATAACGCAACCCTACTCAGTCTCCGATATCCAGGGATTCTTACTTGGGTCTTCCACCGACCCGGTGCCTTCGGTAGTACGGGCCCAATACTACCGACCACACCGTGTCAGTATTCGTCCCAAATCTTCCTCCCCAAACCCCGAATAGTGAGTACTCTACTTCTCGTATGCACTATCTACCTGCACGCTACCGAATATCTCATACAAGCAACCTCCCTAGACTAAGGCATCACAAAACAGGCCATTCTAGTCCTATCATGTATACCTAGTCTTCTAGCATGCATAACAATTCATAATTCAGTGCATAACATAACATTGTAAGGTATTCTGGGGATCTTTACCGTTCGGGCGCTGGCTGATCGTACACACTGCTCCGTTCTTGTTTACCACTTTACCATTTATAAAAATTTATGTCTTTATTATTTTTAAAAGTTTTTTCCTCAAATCCTCGGTTTGAGTTCAGTTACACCCGAAAGTACACCCGAATCCCTCAAACCAAGGCTCTGATACCAATTGTAACAACGCAAATTTTCAAATAAATTTTTTCATTTAAAATAAAGTGATTTCATTCAACCAAAAGTACTTATTCCATGTTCCATATCAAATACATATATAAAAATCCCCAAGATCTCAAATAGCAGCAGTGTGTATGCATCATGCCGGCGCCTTCCCACGGTCCTCGCTAGTACCTGAAACACATACATAACAACTTGTAAGCATAAATGCTTAGTGAGTTCCCCAGTATACGACTTACACATATACGCCTTTCCAGGCCCTGACGCCTTCCGGCCCGTAACATAATCGCCTTCCGGCCCATAACATATTGCCTTCCGGCCCGTATCATATTGCCTTCCGGCCCATAGTATATTGCCTTCCAGCCCATAACATTTACAACATATAATACATTTAATATAACACACATAGCACATATATCATACATCATACCTGACCTTTCTGTCACATAACATTTCGCCTTCCGGCCCGTATAAACATACATATCATGCATAGCAACTACCTTTCTATTTATAGTATAAATAACACATATCATATACGACCTTCCGGTCTCACAGTCAAACCCTTCCGGGTGAAGTATAGTGAGAAGACTCACCTCGTGGTAATGTAAGCTATCAACTCTTGAAACTACTCGCACTCGATCCGCCGATCTGCAGACTCCCTATAATACCATATACCCTTATTAATACTCTTATCATTCAAGACAACTGACCCTAAGAATTTACATGCAGGTCAACTCTGGTCAACGGTCAACTTGACCGGACTCGTCGAGTGCAAGGGCGACTCGGCGAGTCTAGACGTCCTCCCTAATTTTCCCTGTTGTTCCCCTTTCAACTCGTCGAGTATCCCTCTTGACTCGACGAGATCCTCGTGGAAGAATCGCGGGGCCACCCCGACTCCACTCGCCGAGTCTGAAGAACAACTCGGCGAGTCCCAGTGAATCTTCAAGCTACTCGCCGAGTCTGAAGAACAACTCGGCGAGTCCCAGTGGATCTTCAAGCTACTCGCCGAGTCTGATCATTGGACTCGGCGAGTCCATGCCATGCAGTCGATCAACTGCTTCCTGAAATACGCATGGTCCCGAAATACGCAATCATGGGACTTTCTGGACCTCTAAACATCCTATTACTGGGGTATAAACGTTTGGGTAACAACATTATAATCTATCTAATCACCAAATGGGTTTCATAAACCCTAGATTCGTGTACACATCAAAATAACAGAAATGGTCCGAGTATTACCTGAAAACGCACTCTCTGTGTCTCCAAACCTCAGGACTCGATCCTCCTTGATATTCCTTTGGCCAACACTCTTCTTCTTCTTGCCTAACCAATTCCTCAAAGTTCCAATAGCTTTCCCTCCTGTTCTAGACGTCCACAAACGGTTAGGGTTCTTCTCAATCGGCCAAAAGACGAACAATGACGGCCTAATTGGCGTTATATACGATCCAAACCAAACGGCTAGGGTTTCTGCTGAACAGCGTCGACTCGCCGAGTCCATATCTGGACTCGTCGAGTCCAGTCGCGAACCCGCGACCAAGCCTGTGGTCCTACTCGGCGAGTCAGGCACCAACTCGCCGAGTCCCCTCCTAAAATGCCCCAAAAATAGTTTTAAAGCAATACCTGAAATTCCGGGCTGTTACAGATTAGATCAACAAAATATTATTTTCTATAAATTCACATTCTTAATATGAGATATAGTAAATAGATTTCAAGAAAGACCACTTTTCTTTATAGACATCTACTGGAAGATATCTATATAGATTAGCCTGGAGGTTTTCTTAATCCAAGTTATTCTAACAAAATGTGAAGAGCTTGAGATCCACTTGTGGATATACAAAAAACATCTAAATGTTATAATCATCATTTTATGTAAAACCACAAGGTTTGTTTTTATGTCAAAATGAATAGAACATGTGTGTTTACTAAGAACTAGTGGGAGCATAGTGAAATTCCTAATATTGTATGAATGAGTCATACTTAATCATTTGAAATCACTTTCTGAGTAAGCAAAGTCATTTTCACCTTGACTCGGAAAGTGTTTCTAAAATGAATGACTTAGGAAAGAGAAGATACATTCTTGGAATGTAAAATATATAAGGGATAAATAAAAGGAATGTTAAAAGTTTCATGTCCTTATACATATATTAACAATACCATGAAAGGGATCAAGGCACAAGATTCTTTTGGAGAATTCTTGGCATTATCATATGGCACCATTTTGATCTAACCTCAAAAGTACATTTCTCATAGGTTTGAACTAGATGAAATGATTTATATTCTATTTGCTTGGAAAATGAACTCATCATTTATGCCATATTATGTATAGGACATGATATTTGATCATGTTGTAAGCATGTCATAGGATACTAACTGAATACATGGTTAAGTCACTAGATGATTAAGAGAGTATTCTAAGATTACTTTAGAAGAACTAAGAGAATGTATAAGAGACAATCAGTTTAGAACAAATATTTTTGGAAATATCTACACAAGATGCTAATTTCTAAATAGATATAAATAATTATGAATTATAATTGGAATTTTGACTTCATTATGGAATGAAGAGTAAGTTTTGTTGGAATGAGGTCCAAGAAAAACATAATGACACAATCTACTATAAAATAAGTATATACTACTTTATAAGTTGAATTCAAATATAATTGGATGAATGGAATCATTGAAAAACTATATTGATTTTTTCCATTTGAGGATTACATAGAAATCTTTATGACTTTGAGAGTATACTTAATCAAGATAAGAGACTCTATGCCACGAAAGAACACCAATCATAGATATTTAACTATACTTAGAGTAAAGTTTTAAGTATGGAGATGAAAGTATTCACAAAATTCACACAAATCAAATTTTGACAGATCTACTGATTAAGTCATTCTTTTGAGCTAAGTATGATTGATCACACTTCAGCTATAAGACTTTGTTATTCTAGAAATGAGCTTTTTATTTGGATTTAGTATTTGGATATTGGAATATTATTACAACAACTATTAGATAATGTTATGATATATTGGGATATCATAATCACATTAATACTTGTTGTGTTATATATTAACATGTTTAATCCAATGAATAATGTTATTGTTCTAAACGTTCATAGTTGGTTATAATTGTGGAGATAATTATGAAGTAAGACTAATATGAATTGGATTGGATGACTCTCACTAGATGAAAGTAGGCAAGTGGTTAAAACCAAGTTTCATAGGTACTTGTCAGAGAACTAGTATTGAATTGAACCATATCAAGATCATCTCATGGATCGCTATCATGAATGATACTCGATTAAAAGGTAATATCTTTGTGTCCTTAACACCTGAGATACATACTGGGACTTAAGTGTGGGGAGTACTATTCTTTGATATTAGTCAAATGTTGTTCCTTAAGTAGGTAGTTATAAAAGCCATTTTCAGGTATGGTGTGAACTATACAAGAGGTTTATGTAGTCGAGATGAGATTTGTTCCTCTTATGTGTTGAGAGTTAGACATCTAAGGCTCCTTAACAAAAGTTGAACAACCAATGAGATTGATTTCGATCCGTATCTCACGTTCAACATGATGTCTGTACGAAAGACCCACACTTTCATAATATTAAAACAGTTGTTACTCAAAAACATGCTACATGCATATTCACAAATAATATTTTAGATGGATAATTTATTTACAAATGACTGGATACAAACCGACTAAGTTTAAGTTTAGTACAAAACTAGCTAGGATATTGTATATTTTATACATCCTATAACTTAAATAAAAAATTAATAGTATAAACTATTTTAATTCTTCCAACAGTATAAAACTATACCGGATGCTTATTGCCTGCAATATATTAAAACATTGAGAGGGTAAGCGGTGACGCTTAGTGAGTTCAATAATAGATACAATATAATGTTATGCCATATATATATATATATATATATATATATATGTATGTATATATACATATATGTATGTATATATATATATATATATATATATATATATATATATATATATATATATATATATATAGACACACACACACACATCAATATGGCAGAAACAAAGAGGAACAACAAAGACATATGTGACATCATGTGACAGACGTTCATATCAATCAAATACTTTATTCAAAGATATAATTTTCAATGCTTGATATACATCAATAAAGTTCAGCCCAAACGGCATAGGAGACATATAAATTTATGATTATCATTTTGCTAGCATATACATGCTTTTAGCCCTACCTAGCACATTACCAATATCAAAAGTTATATGAGTCATGCTTTACATGGTCAAAGGCACAAAGCCAATACCAAAAATATTACAAGACATGCTCTACATGATCAAAGATATATTCATGCTTTACATGGTCAAAGGCACAAAGCCAATACCAAAATTATTACAAGACATGCTCTACATGATCAAAGATATATTACTACTACGAGACTTGCTCTACATGGCCAAAGACTCAAAGTCAATACCGGAATATCACGGGAAAATAACCCGGAATAATAACACTGAAAATCAAATAGCACATATAACACATAACATACAATTGTTCCTATATATTGAACTCACCTTGAAATAACTGGGGGTTAAAATAGTAATTTGGGCAGCACTTCGGATCTAAATATAACTTTCCTCGTTGAAAACCGAGAGATTTATTGAAAACCGAACCTTGCGAAGATAGAGCTTCAAAATGAAAAGATAATTTTCTCGGGCTCTCCGGGCACTTCGAGACGTGTTTCGGTCTTTAAAAATGATATCGGGGCTTCGGGGGATGTCAAAATACTAAAAATATGGAAAAAGGGGTCAAAAATGACAAAAATCCCATTTTACCCGGGTTGGTTCGCAGCCTCCCTTTTATAGGGTGCGAAGGTCGGCCGATCTTAAGGGGGAGTCAGCAGCGAAGACACGCAGCAAAAGTAGGAGCGAAGCATGTGGCGCGACAGCTGGCTCAGATGCGAGGAGGTGGCAGCAAGGGAGAGAGATACACAGCTGGTGCGAGGCATCTTACGAGGCGTCTTAGACGTCGCCTAGGACGCCGAAAGGCACGTCGGATGCCTAATGGATCTCATCTTTGGACCAATCAACGACGGACACGAGTGGACACGGGTCGGATTCGCGAGAAGGGTGGCGTGGCAAGTACTATTCATGCGAGTTTATCCGAAATTCTCGGATTTTGAGCCAAAATTTTCCAAAATTCATAACTTTCACATATGAATTCCGTTTTTGACGTTCTTTATATGCATGCGTAGGTAAAATTAAGCTCTACAACTTTCATTTAGATTTCGTTGC
Organism: Lactuca saligna; assembly: GCF_052625555.1. Taxonomy (NCBI): domain Eukaryota; kingdom Viridiplantae; phylum Streptophyta; class Magnoliopsida; order Asterales; family Asteraceae; genus Lactuca; species Lactuca saligna. Next base: position 120,360,335 of record NC_136420.1, read on the forward strand.
TTAATTTTGATTTTATTTTTAATAATATTATTTTTAACAGACCGGGACAAGAAAATCCGTTAAAAATTCATAACTTATTCATCCGACATCCGTTTTCGTCAGACTTTTTACCGTTGTACTACTAATGACGAGACCTTCAATTATCGTTTAGGTTGTGTTGGCTAAAAATCAATCGATCTAAAATTCGAGTTTTTAGCTGTGTACTACTAAGTTGAAACTTAGAAAAATCATAACTTCCTCATACGAAGTCAGATTTTGGTGTTCTTTTTATCGAACTTCTTGGTTTAACGAATACTACGAATTTAATTTAGATTGATAAGTCTAAAAAGTAGTTTATCAAAATCTCACTTTTTACGTCCTTCGGCGTCGTGCCGGTTTTGTCGCAGATCTTCGATTGTCATAACTTCTTCATTATAACTCGGATTTCGATGAGGTTTTCGCCTATATGTTTCTAACAAGATTCTATACAACTTTAAATAATATAATTTCACTTATTTCAAATTTTATATTTTCGCTAAATTTCACTATTTGGCTTTTAACTAATATCTCATAAGAAGCCCAATATTTTATGAGTGATTCTAAACATAGTTTTACTGTATTTCTAGTAAAAACCTTCTGTTAGAACTCAACATTCAAATTCACATAATATTATTCATTTTTATAATTTACAATACACGATAACTGAACATGTATGTTACAAATACCTCATCCTTTTGAGGATTTCGTCCCCTAAATTAAAGCGATTAAAATGAATGGGGATATTTTGCTTTTATCTCACTCTTATTTTCCCAAGTATAATTTGGGCCTCAATGGTGTTTCCATTTGACAAGCACCAATTCCACTTATTTATTACGTAGATTAGTTGCTCTTTCATTCACGATCTCTTCAGGCTCTTCTATATATCTTAACATATTATCCAATTTCACCTCGGATATTGGAAATATCTCATCATAGATGCTCAAGCATTTGCGCAGATAACTCACATGAAAGACATCATGAATACCTGCCAAATCTTCAGGTAATTCCAAGCGGTATGCTTGCTTACCAATTCTCTGGATAATTTTGAAAGGACCAACAAATCTTGGACTTAGTTTTCCTTTCTTTCCAAATCACATAAGACCTTTCCATGGGGATACCTTTAGCATTATGAAATCATCCACCTAGAATTCTATGGTTCGTCTCCTCTTTTTTGTATAGGACTTTTGTCGATCCTAGGCCGCTTTCATTCTTTCACGTACGATTTGAATTTTGTCGGTGGTATCTTGAATCATTTCAGGGGCTCCAAAGATTTTCTGTGCTACTTCACGCCAACATAATGGAGTACGACATTTTCGACCATATAATGCTTTATATGGTGGCATTGTAATTGAAGCGTGATAACTGTTATTATACGAAAATTCGACAAGCGGTAAGTACTTATCCCAGTTACCATCGAACTCCAAGACACATGCACAAAGCATATCTTCTACTGTTTGGATTGTTCTCTCCATCTGAACATCTGTCTGGGGATGATAAGTTGTGCTAAGAGTAACTCGAGATCACAATTCACGTTGCATACTCTCCCAAAAGTGAAGAGAATATCACGATCGGAGATAATCTTTAGTGGCACACCATGTCTTTCCACAATATTGTCCAAGTATACTTGTGCGTATTTCTCCATTGGAGTCATTTCACATATGGTGAGAAAATATGCATTCTTAATTAGCCGGTCGATAATTATCCAATTGCTATCATTCGCATTTTTCTTCTCCTCTTCCAAGGTATTAAATTTATAAGCCGGATAAGTAGAATATCCCTTCGATATAAATTTACGAGTTTTTAAGAAAGAAATTTATTATTTTCATCGTAGACATAAATAGAATCCCTCCTTTTGGTATAGATGCACACCATCTCTTCATAGAAAAAGAGTTCTGTGTGGTTCTTTGACAACCAATCCATGACGAGAATAATATCAAAGTTGGTCAAGAAGATAATAATCAAGTTAGCAAGAAGATTATAACCTTCAATTTCTATGTCACTATCTCTATAAACTTTATCAACAAATAATGATACCCTTCTTACGGTATCTACATGAAATAATTGGACAAATGTGTCACACCCCGAAACCGATGGCGGAAATGTTCCGGAGTGGAGGACGTCATGTAGTATCGCAACCAATGTACATAGTAAGCGTAGTAAACACAACCATTACATTACATAGAAATGTTTACATTGTTTGAAAAAAAGGTGTTACAAGTGTTATACATATATATCATATGAACAAAAGCTAAGACGAGTCTGCTAAATGCTTCGTCTTCTCCAAAAGATCACGGTTTACCTATCTAATGTGGACCTAAGAATACAAGCAGTTTGAAAATCATCATAAAGCTAGTGAGTTCATAAGCGGTTTATTTTCGTAAAAGAACAAGTTTCCTTTGGTTTTTCTGAAAAAGTCATTATCCAAGAAAATCCCAAATTTTCTTACAAGCAAAGTTTAGTTATCTGTTTGTTACATAGTCAAGTTAAGTTTGGTTATCCATTTATTACACAATTATGTTAGGAACAGTTCGTAATCAATGAAAATCCCATATTTTCTTTTATGTAGGTTTGGTTATTCGTTTATTCTACAGTTTGGTTATGAACAGTTTGTTATCCCAGGAAAAACCCTTATTTTCCTAAATGATGTGGTTAGTTCTTGGTTTGGAATGCAATGTATTAGTATCTATCATACTTGTAGTATTAGATAAGTATTCTGAAAGCCTGGTTATCCTATACACGAATGTCGAATATCTACTATACTTGTTCGAAATTTCGAATCTTTGGAGACACTTAGAGACGTACACTAGCTGTATATTCGAAGTTTTTGTGACATCCAAAGGCGTGTTTTAGATGTATTTCTGAAGCTCTATCGACATCCCATGGCGTATGTTTTTGAAACTCAGTCGATATCCAAAGGCGTACTTTCGAATTATTCCCGAAACTCTGGTGACACTCAAGGCGTACACTAGTTGTATTTCCGAAGTCTTGGTACCATCCAAAGGCGTGCCCTAGCTATACTTTCGAAGTTCTGGTACTATCCGGAGGCATATTTTATTAGTAGTAACCTTAGTTTATGATTAGCATTAATCTTTCGTAAAATTATAAAATGAAACATAGATTATAACATTTTATAAAGAAATCTCCAATTAGTATGAAAGTTAACTCTGCAAGTCAAATTGTTGGTTAATACGGTTTTGGATATTAAAAGTGTCACACCCCAAAACCGAGAACGGCAGAAACGTTCTGGGGCGGAGGACGTCATGTATGCATCACAACAATTACAAAGTAGTAAACAAGCAACAACATCATCCATTGCATTAATAGTATAATTACAACTGTTTTCTTTCATAGTACAAGACAACAAGATAACTAATCAAAATAAAAGATGAGTCTTGACTGCTCCGTCTTCTCTAAACCTTGCATCGGCACCCGTCTATTTGTAACCTGAGAATACAAGTTATTTTGAAAGTGTAGGTCAACATTTAAGCTGGTGAGTTCATAAGTATTTAATGTCATTGCTTTGATTAGTTGTTATAAAAGACTGGTGAATGATTGATGAAACATTTAGTATAAGTATGAAAAACTCTAGAAAATCCCTTATTTCCTACTAGTATAAAAGTAGTCTTCTACCAAGACTCGAATGTTTTGAAAGTACGCATCACTTGAAAATGTGACGGTTTTCCCCTCTTTAACTATTATTAGTTAGTCCCTTAAGTATACCTGAAATGGTGTCAACCTAAAACATCCGTAGATTGTTCATTTACCTCTGTTGCTAACAGCCGGGTTTAGGAATAGTTAGTCCCTTATGTATACCTACGACGGTATCAACCTAAAACATCCATAGATTTTTCATTTACCTTTGTAGCTAACAGTGGTTCTCGGAATGGTTAGTCCCTCAAAGTACCCTTTAGTACTAGGATATAAAGTCCAATCTATCTTGTCGATGATGTGATTGTATCACAAGGTAAAGATAGAAAGGCGAACTATATAACAATATCTAGACATCTAACATGTAATAGTAATTTGCCATATAATGTCTATGTAAAAGTATTCATGTATAAGTATTCATGTAAGAGTATTCTTTCATATAGCATGTAGTCTAGACTCATGAATGAACTGACTCTGGTGTAATTTCTTGTAGTAGGGAAAATGTTTTGTTTACTCTAAACTATTCCTATAATAGTTTACTAGAATGTAATTGATGAGTATCCAAGTAGGCTTATACACCCTTGCTACCCAAGAGTATCGGAACTAAATTAACTGATGGAACATTTATGACCATATATGTATACATGATATATAACTAATATTTAAACGATCTTCGGAGGAGTACCCGATATCCCACCAGACCACATCCAAATCGAGGAAAAGGAAATAGGGTGGATAGCCTTCCTAAGTCTTTTAAACATTTCTTATATAACTATACATATAGAGGCATGCAATTTATAATATAAAAGCATAATGAAGTTTTGTAAATCCGTTGAAAAGTCTAATAAAGAATTTGTGACTTGATGTCAGTTTATAAAATGATTGAAAGTATTTTGTTTGATAAGACAGTTTAAGTACACGGAAAACCACTGTTTGAAAACACCTTTGTAACCGAGTTTGAAAGGAAGCTTACAGTATGTAAGACAGTTTGATAACGAGCTGTAATCATGTAAAAACGTTTAAGAAAGTCATTTGAAGTAATATGTTTAGTAAAACCGTTAAACTTGTAGTAAATCCATTTGTATACTAGTTATAAATCCCATATGATTGATTTATTAACAACAAGTACCCCAAAATATTGATGTTTTTCGTGCCAAAATAATCGTACGTTTGTAGTACCAAAGATGGACACATATACATACAGTATAAGCAGAGTCTTTGATATATATATATATATATATATATATATATATATATATATATATATAACAACACTTTTCATTTCAAAAGCTATGATGTTATCGTGATACATTTTGTATACAAAAGTTTCTTATAAAGTTTATAAATCACATATGATTTCGTTGATAAAAACCGTATAATGAACTTTATTATAGAACACACGACAATAATCGAGTTTTTAACTTGTATTCCCCCCCCCCCCCCCCCCCCTTAAAAGCATATAAAAGTGTTTATAAAACATTTAAAAGTGTAGTTTATAGGGGTATGAACTCAGTTGATTGATTGAAGAAAGCGTGACGAAAACCGAGCAGAACTTCTACTCGAGAAAGCGGATCTCTCGAGATTCTCGGGAAATCTCGGGAGTGTAAAACTTTCTTCCCACCTTGGATATGAAAACCGGGCCTTTTGGATGACTCCGAGGGTTGAAACGCAGAGCTTCGGCGCGAGAAAGGAAGGAAATTAGAAATTTTGGCCGGCACCCTCGCATCTCTATTTATAGGGGTCTGAGAGGTTGCGTTACGCGGGGCGTACTAGAGTATGTGCTGCGTACTCATGCGTCATGCATGAGCGGATCTTCGGTCGAAACATTGGAGCGACGTGGACGAATCGGAGCCTAGCATCCGAGTACGCTCGGCGTACGACGGTACGCTGGGCATACGAGGGATCGGACCGGTGACTCCTTCTTCGGATAATACCGAGCTTTAATTTAATTTATATTTAAATTAATTAACAAACTTCAAAAATTCGTATCTTTCTCATACGAACTCCGTTTTCAACATTCTCTATATCCACGCGAAGGTGAGACTACGATCTACAACTTTCGTTTAGACTCCGTCAGCTAGTTTTAACTTTATTTTTAATAGGTCGGGATAGGAAAAGTTCATTAAAGTTCCATAACTTCTTCATCCGACGTCCGTTTTCGTCAGACTTTTTACTGTTGCGCTAGTATTGTTGAGCCCTTCGATTCTCATTTAGATTGTGTTGGCCAAAAGTCTCTCGATCTCTATTTCGAGTTTTTAGCTGTCTACTTCTATATCTGTAACTTAGAAAAATCACAACTTCCTCATACGAAGTCAGATTTGGACGTTCTTTTTATGTACGTTTACGGTTTGATGATATCTAAAACTTTCATTTAGATACCTAAGGCCAAAAACTATTGTATTGAAACTTCGCGTTTTACGTTTATCAGTATTGCCGGTTTTGCCGAGAATCTTCGGTTGGTCATAAGTTCTTCGTTATAACTCGGATTTTAGGGTTCTTTATATGTATGAAAACCTTGACACGATTCCTACTACTTTATTAAACCCAAATAAGATTTTGGAAAGTTAAATTTTGACCTAAATTTGACTTGCGTTCCATCATATACTCGAAATATCGGGTTGTCACAAAAAGCATACAAAATATGAACATTTGAACTGAAATAATAACTTTGAGTACAAGATTTCCTTGTACTTTTGCTTGTATTCCCCCTGAAAACATTTGAAAAACACGGAAAAAGGAGTAGGGGTATGAACTCACCAATCGATGGATGTGTTGGTTTGGATGCTAAACATCAGTTTAGGACTTGAACGCGTGTAAGGTTCCTATGTAATATGAAGAGATACATAATTGTATCTAATTAGATTTTGAACTACTATTTAGAATAGTGATGAGATTATGCTAACCTTTAATCTACAAAGATCGATTAGATCTTGAACAAGTATATAAACATAAAACAGTATGAACGCAATAATAAGAACAAGTCAAGATGAAATCAAACGTGTCGAATGATTAAACAAAATCCTCAGAAGAGCTCTATTAGGAACATCAAATGTAGAGGATTGGAAGGTTACAAGAACGATTAAAGAAACCTGTTATCGTCTAGATGAATCGCTATTTCGTAGATCTCTAAAAACATTAACCTAATATGCATGCAAGCATAAACTTATATACAAAACATAAAAGGTTCTCGGTTGGACAGGACCAAACCGGAATACAAAATAACTTATGCTATCGAGCCCAAAAGACGCAATCTTCAAAATAATCTTCAGCCCAACAATCTCCCCCTTTGCGTCAATTTGGAGTGAGACCTTCACTAGTTACTTGGGCCAGCAGCTGAAGCAGGTACCTTCTTCTTCACGGTGCTAAACAGACATTTGGTGATGGAGAGAATGGTCTGTCTAAACCGAATGTACCAATTAATCATATCTTTGAAGTACTTGATGTCATCAGCCGTGTTCCCTTTACACCGTTTGATAATGAATAACACATGCTCCAGACAAGTTGTGGTGTTAAGGTGCTTGTCAGCTAAAGCGAAGAGACATTTCTGTCCTTCCGCTCTAGTGAACATAACCGAGTTGCGTCTCGGGTCGATCATGCCCAATTGCATTTGGTTGAGATCACTGGACGATCCCACAGGAGCAATCTTTGGTTTCTTCTTGAAGAATGTGGCGACCTCCTGATCCATTAGGGCAACCTCCATGATGTAGTAGGCTAACATCCTTTTGACATGGTCTAGAATGGGACCATATTCGGCTTCATTAGTCAAAAGGATATTATACAGGACAATCCAATCATGAGGATTTAGATTCGGTAGATATGCCAGGGAGATAATATGAGCAGTTCTTGCAGATCCCCGAATCAACTTGAACCGAATGTTTATAAAACGACCTTCGGTATAAGGTTTCAGCACCCGAACGTTTACAATCTTCTGGGCGCTCCAAGTGAGATATTGAGGACGAGCAGCCGCCAGATAGAAGTCAATGAGCTCCCTATCAAGCTCAACATTCGGGTGAGGGACTTCAAAGATGTTTGAGAAGACGTGGAAGATGAACGCCTTTCGAGTCAGCGGCATATCGAACTGCGAATCGACAGTGTTGTTGCAGTCGAACGAGATAACCGGCTCGAGCCATAAAATGCTAGGAGTTTCTATGGCCTCTTTAATCAAACGTTCCCTGGTCCAGGCAGGGAAGAGAGTCTTCCGACTCTCAAGGAGATCGTGGGCTTCCTTTTGTTTGCGTTCAGCTTCTTCAGCCTCTCGCGCCACACGAATGGCATCATCGTCAACCTTGCGACTGTTCTTTCTTTTTAAAATGTCAGCAATGGTCTCCTTGTCTCCTTCTTCATCTTCTTCCTCAGCTAAGTTTTTGCCTTTGTTCTTCACACCCGAACCTAAAGCTTGAACAGTCGGAGATGGTTCGGTCGTGTGAGTAGCTTTGGAGGAAGGAGGTGGTTTCGATCCTGTCTTCTCATCTCCCCCTTGTTTCGGAATGGACATGAAACTCGGTAGCCCTTCGACTTTGTTGAGAAGATCGATGGCCAGAGAGAGTTTTTCAGCGAGGGAACGCCTCACCGAAAAGTTTAGAATGGGATCGTGTGCTTCCAGGATGTTGGATATTGCGGCGTGGACATCCGAAACACACGTTTTGATCACCTCCCTTTCGGATCGAAGATCTTCCATTTGTTGTTGGGAGTTGGAGAGTTGTGTGCTCTTGATCTCGAGGGCAGTTGTTTTGCTCGCAAGATCGTCCATCAACGAATGCTCGGTTGCAAGATCCTCTTGTAGCTTGGCGAGGCGAGCATCGATGGAGGCACGAAGTGCCGAGTTGTCGTTGCTTAGGTTTTGGCGAAGAGTAGCGAACGAAGTCAACTCCGATGAGACAAAGTTGGCCAATTGCTGAACAATTGGTTCCAAAGATGTCTTGGTGGCATGGGCGCTTTCCTGCAAGGACTTCAGCAGGTCAGAAGCGTTAGAGAATAGTTTATCGACTTTTGCGGTCGCCGCCTCACAGGCTCTAGTGGAGGCATCAATCGCAGCAGTTGCTGAGGCCACCGAATCATGTTGAGCCCTGGAGAAGGCATCAACAATTTTCTGAAGGGCAGCTTCAGAAAGAGAGGACTGCTGGTTGGAAGAGGAGGCGAGAAGTAGGTCAATCTTCTCGTTAAGCTCTTTGAGATGCTTCTTTGTCACTGAAGCATCATCTTCCTCGTCACTCTGAACTTGAAACGGACTATAGTAGACCGAATCAAAGATCATGTGTTCACCACCAAGATAAGGGTTTTCACCATCAGAGGCATTTTCAGGAGATGAAGGGGGGGTGAAGTTGGGGGTGTTGTGGGTTTGGTAGGATCAGGTTGAGTGGGTGTTGGTATAGTTTTGGGTGGTGGTTGAGTATGGGTAGTTTCGGTTGCATGGGTTTCGGTTTGTGGTGGTTCGGTTATGTGAGGTGATTCGGTTGCAGTGGTAAAGATTGGTGGAGGTGAAGGAACTGGGGAATGGGGAAGTTCCATCTCTGGGGTAGGGGACCGAGGTGGTGTGTTGCCTCGTTGAGGAGATTCGTCTCCTTGAGAGCCGTCAGAACCCGAAATCTCACCCTCAGAGTCACTCGAAGAAGAGGGAATTACAAGCTTTCGCTTCTGTTGAGTCTTCCTCCTCTTCGGCTGTGGGGATTGTGCAGCCTTCGGTTGTTTCCTCTTTTTGGGAGAAGGTCCCTTTGGAGCTTTGGACGTTTGCTTCCCTTTGTCTGCCTTTTTGCCCCTGCTCACCGGTTTGTTTGCATCGTGAATCGACCTGAGCATATCTGGTGTCAGTTCCCTTGGACCAGATGGCCTAAGCTCCTTGATCTTCCGAATCAACCTGCTGTCAGATGGCACGTCGCCATACATTGACTCCGGGATGGAGCCAATGAAGGAAAATTTTGATGCATCTGAGACGATGATCTTCTTGGTATGGAACGTACCGATAGAAGACATCGATGCACCGTCAGCAGTAGGAACATCAAATTTATCCATTGCCCATCGTGTAATCAAGATCCAGTACCGGGCCAACGACACCTCAGAGTGTCGGGATGATGAGGAGAGGCTCTGAATAAGCTGTTGCCATAGGACAAACCCATAGTCCAGGTTAATCCCGTTGTAAACCCCGTACATTATTGTTAGGAAGAGACGACTTGCACCGTCAGATCCTGAGCTCCTTTCTGACAAGCCCTTGAAAAGGACGGTAAATAGGCCATTCCACTGTGGCGGCAGGCAAGACTTCTTAAACTTAGCGACAGAGGTGAGAACCTCTGTGTATCCCATGTTGTAAAACATGTTATACAGATGACCAATCTGAATCGTCTCCGGATGAACTCGTGAAGGGTCAACAGCAAACCCTAGCAAGTGACAGAAGCGTTGGCGAGAGACTGAGGTCTTGTGTTCTGCAATCTCGAAAAACACCCGGTCGACGGCCTTGTCGTAGTATGCAGTCGCGTAAACCTGCGATAGGGCCACCATTGGCACAGATTCAATTCTGGAGAGAGTCGGAGCAAGTTGGGAATACTTCAAACATTCTATGACCGGCGACATATAGGAGTCGTACGCCAGTGGGTTAAGATCAATGACCAGACATTGTTGTGGGCGAATGGGAAGGATCTGTGAGGTAGCATGAACGGAAGAGGAATCAGCCATTTTTGCAGGTATGAAGAAGATGATGAACAGGAAACTGTTTGGGAGTATTTGCGCTTTGGAAATTTTGAAGGCGGTAAAGAGGTAAAAGGTGGTGTAGAGGGCTATTTATAGTGGGTGATAGGAGAGAGAAAAATCGTTTCAAATCTCTTATGGAAATTTGAACCGGGTTGTGGAGTGATAGATGGATGACAGTTGAGGCGTGCGATGATCACGTAGGAGAGAGAGTGTCAGGTTCCTAGGATCACGCCGCCCAACAAGCGCCGTTTCAGAGAGAAAAGCCGTTACTATTTCCACACGCGCATTTAATGCCACAGGACAAGAGAGACCTTAAGGTTAAAGGTGGATTCCCGTTAAATTACGATCAAACATTTATTAAGAAATGTTGAAAGGCTTCTTTTAATTAGGCTAAATAAGGGTGGCTTGGAAAAAATATAAAATCTCAAAAGAAAATTAAAAACTGGATCCCAAGGGAAGAAATGTTATGGTGTTTAACAATTTCATAGGAATCACACAAAATAGAATTTGAGATTTTAGTAGGGTACATTCGTCAATCCTTTAGTGAAAACTTGAGCAACTTAATTGTTCACCGTCAATTCATTAGGTGTTGAATTTTGGGTTTCACTCAGATCGTAGTGACACAAGACTAAGATCATAAACACAGATGTTGTGTAACCATAAACCTCAGCGGTCATTTCTGAGAGTCTCAAGGGTTACTATGATGGAACGAGTGTAGTGGAGAAGAAAAATGGAGATGGTGTAAGAGAACGTAGTACCTCTGCTGCGAAAATAAGGAACAAGCAGGAAACTCTTAACTCATGTGAGAAAAGAGTGAGGTAGCTCACGATTAGAATAAATGAGTTAGCCTTATTGGGAAGACAATGTTTGTGTATACCAGGTCATGAAGGCCATTATTCAAAATCTTATGAGGCTTGAGACACATACAACAGCATGCTTCTAGGGACACTTAAGTAATTCATCAAATTTATCCCCATAAACGAACACGAACACACAAGAAATTAAAAAATATTTTTGGAGTTTTTGAGATTAAAAAAAATAAGTAAGACGAAAAGAAAAAAATGAAAAACCGAACCCGAACGTTCGGTTGGTTTCGGTTTAAGAAAACTTCGAAAAACCGAACCCGAACCTTCGGTTGGTTTCGGTTTAGGAAAATTTTGAAAAACCGAACCCGAACCTTCGGTAGGTTTCGGTTTTGAAGAAATTTTGAGAAACCAAGGAATTTAGACAGGCAAGGAAAAAATATTTTTAACACAAGGAAAAACAAAATTGTTCAAGAAATATATAACAGAGAAAGACTACCTTTGAAGTAATGAGCAAGTCAGATAGTTGAACCGAACCCGAACGTTCGGTTGGTTTCGCTTCTTACGTTTGAGGTTGAGATGTAGTGTGAGGTACTGACTCTGATTCCATCATACCTAGCCCTTGCAATATTTTATTGAATAATGCTTCAGGAAGAGCTTTGGTAAAGACGTTAGCCAGTTGATCAGTGGTTCTTACGAAGTGAACTTCGACGTTTCCATCTTCCACGTGATCTTTGATGAAGTGATACCTCAGTGCTATGTGTTTGGTTTTAGAGTGTTGCACTGGGTTATGACAGATCCTAATTGCACTTTCAGAGTCACAATATAGTGGGATCTTCTTCATATTGAGTCCATAGTCTCGAAGTTGACTTTGGATCTAAATCACTTGTGATGTGCAGGATGCAGCTACAATGTATTCCGCTTCGGCAGTAGACAACGACACACACGTTTGTTTCTTGGATTTCCAGCTGACCAACTTCCCGTCAAGGAATTGACAATCACCAGTTGTGCTTTTACGGTCGAGTCCACATCCTCCAAGGTCAGCATCAGAATAGGCTTGAACGAAGAAGCCTGAGTTGGATGGATACCATAGACCTAAGGAGGTGGTTCGCTTGAGATAGCGTAAGATATTCTTCACTGCAAGCATGTGAGGTTCGCGTGGGTTTGCCTGAAATCGAGCACAATAACACACAGAAAACATGATATTAGGTCTGCTAGCAGTTAGATACATCGGTGAGCCTATCATTTGACGATAGAGCGTGATATCGACAGCCGGTTTGTCTAGAGATGGGGTAAGCTTGGTGCCGAATGCCATTGGGACTTTAACTTTTGAGTCTCCCATCATGCCAAACTTTTCTAGGAGAGTCTTCGTGTAAGCTTCCTGATTAATAAAGATGCCTTCGGGTCCCTGTATTATGTTTAAACAAAGGAAAAAGTTAATAGGACCCATTGAGCTCATTTCAAACTTAGTCTCCATCAGCTTTCTGAATTCAGCTGTTAAGCTGGGATTCGTGGAGCCAAAGATGATGTCATCGACATAAATTTGAACTATCATAAGGTGGTTACCTTCCTTTTTGCGAAAGAAGGTTGGGTCAACCGAACCTTGTTTAAATTTAGACATCTTCAAAAATTTTGTAAGCGTTTCATACCAGGCTCTCGGAGCTTGTTTGAGGCCGTACACAGCTTTATCCAGAATATAGCAATGATTTGGATGCTTTTCGTTCACGAACCCAGGAGGTTGCTCCACATACACAGTTTCTTCGAGTTCTCCATTGAGAAATGCACACTTGATGTCCATTTGGAAAACCTCAAAGTTTTTGTGAGCAGCATAAGCCAGAAATATTCTAACAGATTCTAGCCTAGCTACTGGAGAGAAAGTCTCTTCATAGTCTATCCCTTCCTCCTGACAGTATCCCTTTACCACCAGACGAGCCTTGTTCCTTATAACATTACCTTCCTTGTCCATTTTGTTCCTAAAAACCCATTTGAGACCCACAACCGAAGCATCTGGAGGAGTTGGAATGAGGCGCCAGACTTTGTTCCTTTCAAATTCGTTCAGTTCATCCTGCATTGCTTGAACCCAATCAGAGTGATCTAGGGCAGTGTTAACTGTCTTCGGTTCAACTTTTGATACGAATGAGTTAAACATACAAAACTCAACCTTTGAAAATAAGGATGTCTGTTTTGCCTTCAGTTGTGATCGGGTCAGAACCTTTTCAGATACATCACCAACTACTTGAGAGATAGGATGATCTCTGGTCCATTTGATAAGAGGAGGGTAATTCGGATCAAAGGTTGGGTCTAGTTCAGCATTAATCATTTCTTCTGGCTCAGATTGGCTATCGTACTCAAGCGTCATATCATTATGTTCCCCCTCAATTGATGAGCTTTGAGAAACATGAGGTGCAGGTGTCTCTTGTGGTGCTGAGCTTCCAGGCGTTGAAGCACCTTCGGTTGGAGAGGTTTCATCGGTTGGAGAAGCACCTTCGGGTGATGAAGGACCTTCGGTTGAAGTGGTAGAATTTGGCTCCCCCTGGACTTGTGAGCTTGGCTCCCCCTCGACTTGTGGGCTTGGCTCCCCCTCGAGTTGTGGGCTTGGCTCCCCCTCGACTTGTGGGCTTGGCTCACCCGCGACATGAGCGTTGTTGGAAGGAGAGTCATTAGTGGTCGATCCTACTTCATGCATTCTTCTTGCAGCATCTTCGACAATCTGCTTCATATGATCAACTTTGTTGTCTGCTGCACCTGCTTCGGAGAGTGAAGCTTTCTCTGGTTCGTCAAAGAGCTCCAGAAATGTCTCGTATAAATTGGCGACCGAGACTGTGACCTGGCCAGTTAGAGGAAAGATTTCCCCAGCGGTGTCTTCTTTGGCCTGTAGCTTCTTGACATAGCTATCGTCAAAGGTCACATAGTATGTCTCTTCAATCCTTCTCGAACGCTTGTTTAGGACCCTGTACGCCTTGGATGTGAGCGAGTAACCCAGAAAAGTTCCCTCGTCGGCTTTGACATCAAACTTGTTGCGGTGTTCTTTAGAATTAAAGATGAAACACCTTGAGCCGAACACATGGAAAAATTTCACATTGGGCTTTCTGTTGTTTAGTATCTCATATGGAGTGAGCGTGAAACGCTTGTTGAGATAGGACATGTTCTGTGTAAAACAAGCAGCCGAAATAGCGTCAGCCCAAAAATAAAGAGGTAAGGAAGCGAAACTTAGCATAGTTCGGGCAGCTTCACACAAAGATCGGTTTCGTCTTTCGACTATTCCGTTCTGTTGCGGTGTGTAGGGAGCTGAGAAATTGTGACTTATTCCCTTTTCTTCAAGAAACTCTTCAAACTCCTTGTTCTTGAATTCGAGACCATTGTCGCTCCTGATGTTGCGGACGACCTTCTTGAGCTGTATTTCAATTTGCTTGATAAACACTTTCAGCTTTTGAGTCGCTTCAGATTTGAGCTTTAGAAAGAATACCCATGTAAATCGTGAAAAGTCATCAACAATAACAAGAATATACTTGCTACCACCGATGCTTTCGATAGATGAAGGACCACACAAATCGATATGAAATAATTCGAGTGGTTCAACAACTTTTGTGTTGATTATAGATGGGTGACTTTGACGACTTTGCTTCCCCATTTTGCATGCAGCACACAAATGATCTCTGTTGAATTTGAGCAATGGAAGACCCCTAACATGACCTCCAGTGACAAGTCGGTTGATATCTTTAAAATTAAGATGAGAGAGTCTTCGGTGCCACAACCAGCTTTCGTCGGATTGAGCTTTTGATAACAAGCATATAGCTGGGTTTCCTTTGATGGGTTTAAGGTTTAAGGGAAACATTTCACCCTTTCGCTCTGACTTGAGAATCACTTTCTTTGTCCTTTTCTCTATGATTTCAGAACCTTCATCATCGAATGAGACTTTAAGACCTGTACCTCCAACAAGCTGAGATACACTAATGAGGTTGTGTTGGAGTCCTTCCACATAAGCCACCTTCCTTATAGTAAAGTCCCCATTTGTTATCATCTCGTATCCCTTTATGGTGCCGAAAGAATTATTTCCAAACTTGACGTTGCCACCATTTGCAAGAGATCTGTATTCCCTAAGCTCCTCTTTCCTCCCTGTCATGTGACGTTAGCAGCCACTATCGATGTACCATTCTTCGTCGAACTGCTCGTCACTTATAACCTGCAAAAATTAGGTAGATTTAGGAACCCAAAGTTTCTTGGGTCAACGTGAGCTTTTCATGGGAACTGGAACAGTAAGAGAGATGTCAACTAGATATGTTCGTTTTATAAGAGTTGTTTCATATTTCTTTTTAATGGTAAAAACTTTTATTTTGTTAGGATTGGGTGTGTTCGGTTTGGACTCTGGTTTGGATTCATTGACCTTCTGCTTTCCTTTTTGTTCAACTGACGAATGAGATTTTTGAGAACAAGCGGAATTAGCTTTAGAGCAAGATGGAGATGAATCGGTGGAAGTAGAAGAATTAGAAGAACGAGAAGAATTAGAATGAGAGGGTTTGGATTGAGAGGATTTCCTGGCTGGAGACTCTAGGTGACCCTTTTGCTTTTGATCGTTGGGGGGACCGACCTTAGAGTTTTGTTTTCTTTTGACTATCAACCGAACCTTTTCCTTCGGTTGATATTTTCTCGTGAACCGAACCTTGGCTTTCGGTTGTTGTGACTTTCAGGCTTTCCTACAGGATTGTTTTCATACTTTAGATTCTTGTCTTGGTGTGAGAAATATGCATTCTGGGAATGCCAGAATTGTTTCCTTTCAGAAATGTTCTTCCTGTATCTATTGTTCCTTTCTCTCTTCCTATTCCTCATCTGTTGAGGTTGATGATGAACATTCGCTTTCGTTTTCGGTGTCTCCTTGGCTGGTTCCTTTTGAACTGCAGGAGTTTTACTTTGAGCCGAAGGAGCAGAGGGAATGTCTGTAGAAGTTCCACTTTGAGCTGAGGGAGTAGAGGTAGTGTGTTCTTTTGCCGAACGATCATCCTCCTGAGGAATATCTTTTGTACCACTGGTGCTTGGCTCATTGAAATTATCCGGCTTATTCAAGGGTTCAAGTATGTACCTTCCTTTGCTCTTCTAGGAAGTTCTTTCAGATAAACCAATGGTTTCGTTTGCATTATCTATTGGAGCTTCCCAGAAGTACTCATCGCAACCATCAGCATTGTCTTCGTTTACAATAGCTGTGAGTTCAGCTGTTTGATGTTCGGTAACTCCTGTCACCTTGTATACTTGATTCGGAGTGGTCCTGACCTTTTGATACACAACTGCTTTCTCAACTAATATCGGGGACTTTTGATGGGACAATCGAGCGAACTCCACTGAATTTTCAGAAATAAGATTCTTGTGGTTTTCAAGTTCATTTTTAATAAATTCTGAGCAGTCAACCGTGTCCTCTACAGAAATTTCACTCATGTTTTCGTCCTCGTTAAGCTCAGATGCATTTTAAACATCAATTTTGTTTTCTGAGCTTACGTTGGCGTTTAAAGAGTCAAATTTTTGCATGGTTTCGGTTCTCAGTTTGAGTCTGTCATTTTCATCCAAAAGGTTTTTAAGCATGTCCTTGTGGTCCTTGGATTTAATGAAGGACTCAATTTTGTCCAGTCCATACATGTAGGTCGGATTGACATCATCAGACGATATCACACTCTCACAATTGTAGGCTTCGGCATCGATTTCATCCTCCTTAAATTCTAGGAAGGGCAAAATCATGCGATGGATCTTTTGGCCTATTTCACAATCCAAGTGAAGTTGTGTAATATTAGAATACAAACGTTTAGCAATTAAACAAAAAACATTCCGCTGTTTTAACAATTTTAAATTGTCTCTTTGCAAATAAATGTTTTCGTCTTTAACTTTAACTAATTCCGACTCCTTTAACTCGATCCACATTCTCCGCTCCTCACTCTTCGACGCCACCATGCTTAATTGATCAGTTAGGTTAGAATTGGTGACTCGAGTTTGAGTTAAGCTACTATCTAGATGAGAAATTCTTGTATTAACGTTTTTTAGTTCTTTCTCATATGAGAATGGTGGTACTTTGGATGAAATAAAAACAGATTGTACCTTCTTTATCAGTTCATCGAGCTCATTGAACTACTGGCTAAGTGGTTTGGCCGTAAAGCACATGTCCTCCTGTACCTTCGGTCCATCGCTTCCTCCATCGGTGTTGTATCCCCTCATTTGAGATATGTCAGTCACCATGAAGCATCTTCCTCCACTGCTTTCCTCCTTAGCCACATAAGCCTTTCCATGGGTAGGCTTCCTCACTTCATCGTCTTCTGAGTCGGTAGACCAAACTTCCGTGCTACCGAACTCGTCATCTTTAACCGAACCCTGCACAATGAGAGCATTAATAGAGGGGTTAGTGGTAGACTTCTTCTTTCTCAACTCGTCCAATCTTTTCTGCAACATAGCTTCCTCATCATTTCCATCATCCTTTTCAGCCATCTTCTTAAGGACACAGTCCTTAGCATAGTGGTTTTTCCCACCACAGTAGAAACAGCTTACTCTGGAATCGCCATCCACCTTCGGTTCCTTCTTGTGCTCCTTAGCCTTCGGTTCATTGTTCACCTTTTCAGAGCTGTAACTCCCCTGCCAGTTTCGGATTTTGTTGCTGGGGAATCTCTTCTTTATGAACCTCTTGGGATTGGACACCATCATGGCATAATCCTCAGATGTGAGATCATATTCCTCCAAGTTGAGGTCTTCATCCTCCATCACAGCTTTACTTTTAGATACGATGGCCAACGAACCAAGACTAGAAACGACGTTCTTTTCTTGCACCGCAATCTTCTCTTGGGACTTAAGAATACCCACCAGTTTCGCCAAAGAGTATGATTTAAACTGCTCATGGGCTTTGACTATGGAAACTACTGCTCTCCATTCAGACCTCAGTCCGTTCAAGAAAGTAACCTTCTGTTCGATAAGCTTCCTTTCAATATCGTGTTTGATCATCTTGCTGAGAAGATGATTGAAGCGACCAAACGTTTGGGTCACCGTTTCTTCGGCTCCTTGCCTGAATTCTCCAAACTCAGATAAAAGCAAAGTTTGAATGGAATGTTCAAGATCCTCGTCTGTAGAATACAGTTCACGAAGTCTATCCCAAACTTCCTTTGCTGTCGTGCATGAGTTGACCAACCTGAATGTGTTGGACTGAAGGGCGAATCTGATCAACCTTAACGCCTTAATATTGCACTGGAATTTATCCTTTTCATCTTGTGCAATATCCTTACGTCCTTTAGCAGATCATTGTACTCCTTTTGTGTCTTGATGATTCTGGACGATGCAGAATGAGAAAATGGTCCATTAATGATGGCTTCCCATATGAGGTACCCATTATCCTCTGATCCAATCACGTAGTCTTCAAAGTGATGCGCCCATACTTCATAGTCATGGGTGTATAAGATTGGAATCTTTGTCGTCGAACCGATGCTGTTGGAAATATTAATAAGGTTTGATTGCGTCGCGTCCATTATAATCGTAAAAACCTGTTCAACGATCAGACTTGTAATAAAGCAGATTATGGCAAAACAATAAATATCAAGATACGTCAATAAAGAGATGACGGCTCAATAAATATTGATGATTGCGGAAAAACCCTAATGGAAATCTTTTTCACAGTAAAGATGTGTATTGATTACACAACCTTCTGCTTTGATACCAATTGATGAGATTATGCTAACCTTTAATCTACAAAGATCGATTAGATCTTGAACAAGTATATAAACATAAAACAGTATGAACGCAATAATAAGAACAAGTCAAGATGAAATCAAACGTGTCGAATGATTAAACAAAATCCTCAGAAGAGCTCTATTAGGAACATCAACTGTAGAGGATTGGAAGGTTACAAGAACGATTAAAGAAACCTGTTATCGTCTAGATGAATCGCTATTTCGTAGATCTCTAAAAACATTAACCTAATATGCATGCAAGCATAAACTTATATACAAAACATAAAAGGTTCTCGGTTGGACAGGCCCAAACCGGAATACAAAATAACTTATGCTATCGAGCCCAAAAGACGCAATCTTCAAAATAATCTTCAGCCCAACAAATAGAATATACACTCTGAGGTGCGAAAACACTTCATTTCAAGTGTTAGGAGTGACCCGGGTAGCATCTAAGGGTGTGTAGGGCCTAGATAAGGAGTTTACTCTTCAAGAGTAAGCCCTTAGAGGTGTTTACGGTCCAAATACCATGTCCCCATGAGTTTACAGCCGTAAACTCATGGGTGGTGTGCTTTTGGATGTTTGAAGGCCTTACAATGCACAAAGGAAGGTTCTAGGGTTGATTCCATAGCTTAGGAAGTGATCGGGACTTGATTGGCCTTGGAAAAGGAGTTTATTGTTCTTGAATGGCACTTGGGGAGTTTACTACCATAAACACATGAGTTTACGGCCGTAAACTCATGTTTTTCCATGAATCATGTGTTTTGGTGGTTGTAGGTTAAGCATACAAGGTGTTTAGGGCACTTAAACACCCCATTGAAGGTGTTTATGGTTTTGGGAGACCTTCTTAAACTGTAAACTCAAGTGTGGCACATTTCTATATGTTTTGGTGCATCAAATGAAGGAGTACAAGGTTCTAGGCACTCATGGAAGCCTTTGGAGGTGTCTAAGGGGCATTTTAACACCTTAAAAGGTGTTTAAGGTCCATGAAGATGTGTTTACGGTTCAAGAAGGTTCTTGGACCATAAAATCATGTTTACCACACAAATGATATGATTTTGGTGCTCAAATCTCGTGCATGCAAGTCCTTAAGCCATATCTAAGCACTAGAAGGGATTTGGAAGGGTTTTAGGGCTTCAAAACCCCTTTAAAGGAGTTTATGGTTTTGGGAGGTGTTCCCAAACCATAAACACATGTTCTTGATGGTTTTGGGTAGTTTAAACAAAGACTTGCTAGATAAACAAGCTAAGAAACATGCTAGGATTGATTACTTACCAAATTTAAGCTTGAAAGTGGTGTTTTTGGCCAAGTTTCGAGTTTTAGAGAGAGAGTAGAGAGAGAAAGTTGTGAGGTGGGTAAAAGTCTTTAAAGGATGCCCAATCAACCTTTATATAGGGGTTGGGTTTGAGACCCGGTGGAAATCTACCCGATACCGACGTTAAACCGGGTTTAAAATTCTACCCGATTAATTTGCCGTAATTACAACTTAGTCGTAAACAAAATTTTCCAAATAAATAACGAGGTTATTTTATGCTTTTCTAATGGGTTTGGACACTCATGAGTCCATAATAAAAAGTCCCCAATTTAATTAATTTAAACCAAAAGTTAACCGAAAAATTGGAATACGACCGGTTTTATTAATGGGAACGGGTTACGGTGACGGAATAAATTATGGGTTGTCACAAAATACGTAACAAGCAATTTGAAATGAATACACAAATTCTCAAGACACAAAAGAATCTGAGACAACAGAATCAAATCTGATGTGAGGAGGTTGAGGGTTGACGAGAATTGTATCAGTCATAACATTCAGGTACCGACGTGCTTCCTTTGTGGTAATCTAAAATGTACTATTTTTAATCTTTTGATTTATCAAATTATTATTAAACTTTCCAAATTTCTTAGTTAATAGCGATGCTCAAAATTGTACCCCCTTTTTATTCTCTATTGAACCTTCAATTCTAATCTTTGAGTTAAAACTTAATTCTCATTGCAGACTTCTGCTACTTCTGGGTTTATATACTAAACCCAAGGTAAAATCTTTACTTTTATTATAACCACAATTCGAATGGTCATAGTCTAATAACTTTCCGCATAACGCAGGAAACATACAACAAACCAAAATCTCGTCTCTAATTGTATAATACTATTATGTAAGTAGCCTTCCTTCATGTTCTAATGTAATATAATCATATTCTAGTATGTAGCACTTCTTGCTACAACATTCTTTACTATAACAGTGATTGCGATACTTTTATTGATCGCCTTGATTATCTTTCATTTCAATTTCGTGGATTAGGTTAGATGTTACATCGATCTTCGTTCTCTGAACCATGTAACATACTTGTCTATTTCGGACTTAGTTTTATATGACCACTAGAATCGGAAAAACAATCATCCTCTGAGTCATTACCGAAATGATGTTAACGATATACATGAATAAAACGGAATCAATTACTAGCTTCTTGGTAACCTTGTGACTTTCCTTAATCCAAGTGTGAGTCCTGTGCTTCTGGTAGTATAGGCCTCTACTACCATTCACACCTACTCATACTCGTCCCAAATATTGTCTCATAGTTTTTCCAAGTTACCATTCAAAATACAAAGCAATTTATCACACATGAGTGTGTTCAAACAAGTACATATAACAATTTCTTTTAGACTCAATTAAGGATTTCACGTTTCTATCAAACATATCTTGGATTTCTTGTATTCCCCTTCTAGGATTCTTCTCATGAATATGCTCAATCTAGCATATTATAATACTTTTCCTAGATCAATATGGATTTTACTTTCAAATCTTCATATAATTTCTTTCTCGGGTAGTGTCTACTCTACTAGACATGTAATACCAAAATTTACTCTTGCCAATGTGAAGACAAACGGTTTCCAACTACCTGCATCATCTCCTAACTCATATAATTCACCATGCACATTTGTTTATTTCATTATCCTTTCTTGGCATCGTCATTCTTGTATATGAGTAAGTCTTCTGCTCTTAGGTGTATTCTTTTAAGTCTACTTCATAGGAGTCTATCCTAAGAAGTCTGCATTATAGCTGCATCTCAGCAAGCGCTACTAGCTTTAACTTGGTTCTCTGTCATTTCTAATTACAACATCTTTTCTCATACAATACTATGAGTGTATTGCTTCTTCAACTAAGCATTCTACCTTACTTAAACAAGTAAGTTTCTTAACCTTTTACTACTAAATGACTCAATTCACCATCCTAATCTTGTATGTTAAAGTCGACTTAACACACTATGGAACTTCCATAAGGATGTGATAGAAGTATGTCATCACTCAGTATTAATAAATACTAAGTGCACATCATTCTTCCAAAGATGTTAATATATCATTAAACATACTTTGAAGGTAAAATACGACTCTATAGGTACTAATACAATATTTACGATAACACTTCATAAATATAATTCTAAGATATCTTTCGATCGTTTATCAACAAACTTATCGATGTCGACTATCATAAGTCTCTTTATCACTTCGAAAAGTTTCACGTAAATTCTAATACATAAATTCTTAAAAATCTTATCTTCTAAACCAAGGTCGGCAACATACCTTAAACTTTCTCAAATAATAGCAATTATAGATAAGCACTCTAAGGCATGCTATATTCATTTATCATTTAGCACATATTAGAATATAAGGCATATCTCTTCTTAATATTCTAGTGCTTGACTCCATTTAGGTATTTGACCTAAAATATATCGGATACATATCGTATCATCTTCACTGAACAATTCATGTTTAAGTCTAGAAATTCTCAAAATTTCTAGTTTACTTAAACTAATTTTCTGAAAATTCTGAAGTAACTTAGTATCTTAGAGTACTAGGGTTTATCCCAATCCCCTACTTAAGTATTTCCTACGCTTTGTATCCATATATTTACTATGAATCCGTTCATATATTGAACTTCCAACAGTTTAAGTTTAAATACCAATCTGTGATATTTAGTTCACTTAAACTATTGCTCTGATACCATGATTGAAAGACCCACACTTTCATAATATTAAAACAGTTGTTACTCCAAAACATGCTACATGCACATTCACAAACAATATTTTACATTGATAATTTATTTACAAACGACTGGATACAAACCGACTAAGTTTAAGTTTATTACAAAACTACCCAAGATATTGTATATTTTATACATACTAAAAATTAAATACAAAAGTAATAGTATAAACTATTTTAATTCTTCCAATAGTATAAAACTATACTGGATGCTTATTTCCTGCAATATATTAAAACATTGAGAGGGTAATCAGTGACGCTTAGTGAGTTCAATAATATATACAATATAACGTTATGCCATATGTATACATCAATATGGCATAAACAAAGATGAACAACAAAGACATATGTGAAATCATGTGACATGCGTTCATATCAATCAAAGACTTTATTCAAAGATATAATTTTCAATGCTTGATATACATCAATAAAGTTTAGCCCAAACGACATAGAAGACATTTAAATTCATGATTATCATTTTGCTAGCATATACAGGCTTTTAGCCCTACCTAGCTCATTACCAATGCCAAAAGTTATACGAGTCATGCTTTACATGGTCAAAGGAACAAAGCCAATACCAAAAATATTACAAGACATGCTCTACATGATCAAAGGTATATTACCAATATGAGACTTGCTCTACATGGCCAAAGAATCATAGTCAATACCATAATATCACAGGAAAATAACCCGAAATAATAATACTGAAAAGCACATAGCACATATAACACATAACATACAATTGTTCCTATATATTGAACTCACCTTGAAATAACCGGGGGGTTAAAATAGTAATTTGGGTAGCACTTCAGCTCTAAATATAACTTTCCTCGTTGAAAACCGGGAGATTTTTTGAAAACCGGGCCTTGCGAAGGTGGAGTGGCAAGTACTATATGCGAGTTTATCCGAAATTCTCGGATTTTAAGCCAAATTCTTCCAAAATTCATAAATTTCGCATATGAGCTCCGTTTTTGACGTTCTTTATATGCACGCGTAGGTAAAATTATGCTCTACAACTTTCATTTAGACTTCATCGCCTAATTTTGATTTTATTTTTGATAATATTATTGTTAACAGACCGGGATAGGAAAATCCGGTAAAAATTCATAACTTCATCCGACATTCGTTTTCGTCAGACTTTTTACCGTTGTACTATTAATGACGAGACCTTCAATTATCGTTTAGGTTGTGTTGTCTAAAAATCACTCGATCTAAAATTTGAGTTTTTAGTTGTCTACTGCTAAGCTGAAACTTAGAAAAATCATAAATTACTCATACAAAGTCAGATTTTGGCATTCTTTTTATCGAACTTTTAGGTTTAACGAATACTACGACTTTCATTTAGATTACTAAGGCTAAAAAGTAGTTTATCAAAAACTCACTTTTTACGTCATACGGTATCATGTCGGTTTTGTCGCGGAGCTTCGATTGGTCATAACTTCTTCGTTATAACTCGAATTTCGATGAGGTTTTCACATAAATGTTTCGAACCAGATTCTATACAACTTTAAATAATAAAATTTCACTTATTTTAAATTCTTTATTGTCGCTAAATTTCACTATTTGGCTTTTAACTGAAATCTCATAAGACTCCCAATATTTTATGAGTGATTCTAAACATAGATTTACTTTATTTCTAGTAAAAACCATCTGTTCGAACTCAACATTCAAATTCACATAATATTTCGTAATATTATTCGCTTTTGTAATTTACAATACACGATAACTGAACGTGTATATTACACTGTAGCAAAGGGATAATTGATAAACTAACCTTATACACCAATTGTAGCTTTAAGCTTTTTGGGAATTAGGCGTTGATAGAATGGCACAAACAGTCGTATGGTATTAGGGGCAGTGAAATGTTGATAAACA
The DNA here is from genome assembly GCF_052625555.1 of Lactuca saligna. Lineage (NCBI taxonomy): Eukaryota > Viridiplantae > Streptophyta > Magnoliopsida > Asterales > Asteraceae > Lactuca > Lactuca saligna. The sequence continues at coordinate 120,385,083 of NC_136420.1, forward strand.
TTCACCACTTTCTATATCAGTTTAATATGAGTCTTGCGCAAGTGGGAGATTGAAAGATCTAGTATGCACAAGAGTCATATTAAAATGATATTGCTAAATAACATATGATATTAATGGGTCACACTAACAACAACTTGATATAATTGATTATTTATTAGAAATTGATTTTAATAAATATCCAATAAAACTCTTATAATTAACTTGGAAATTATTTGTTTCATGGAAATAATAATTTTCATTAGCAAGTAACATTATATTATTTCATATGGTATGAATTAATAAGTCATGCACAATTTTTTGGACTAGTTGAAAACCTTTTGTATTTTACTCAATAGACAAAGTTTATATTTTATAAACCTTGAGTTTATAAAATTTAAACTAAATTTCTTATTCTTTAGGCAATTTTCGAGATTTATAAGAAGTGTATGACTTGTTTAATCATGCTTTAAAGGCATGAGAAATATGATTATGACAATGAGGACAAGTTTGCTTAATGTGGTAGGACTAATGGTTAATACCTTCACTTTTTGCATATAAATAAGAGGCTTGCATTTGGCTAAGAGTGCTAATCCTTCACTTCTTGCAAATGGCTGAAACTTTTCTCTCCCTCCCATTCTCTCTAGTTTTGCTTTAAGACTTGGAGATTACTTGCATTTATACTCTCTTGAAGTTCATACTTTGGTTATGAACTTCAAGATTAAGAGTTTAAGAGTTTATGGACTAGCATATACATCAAGATGAGTCACTCCATTGGACCCTTCATTGCTTTGGCCTTCGTACTGCCTTTTCCCCGTCATCGTTCGTCCACCGTCGTTCCTTGCCATCATTTGTATCCCGTTTATTTGACCAAGCAATAAATGAAGTTAGAGTCACATGAGCCCTAAATTCAGTTTATTTTAATAAATGGGTTCAATGCTTGGGGGTTTGGGACTTATTTTAAATAACTAGTCCACTAAACAAATACTACATGATACAAAAAAAATACTACATGATATAAACTATATGATTTTTATGTGACACTATATATTATAACAAGCAGATTACAAAACTTTGTAGTATTTTAAGGATTGAAGCTATTACTATTAATTTATATTTATTTATTTAAATACATACACTTTATAGATGTACATTTGTTCATTACTTTGAAACATACATCTTTGTAAAAGCTAGAACATTACACTTTTACATACATACCAAGCATACTCAGCTTTTATAAACTTTATACAATGATATTCATTATGTCTAGTGACTTAACCAAAATTAAGTTAGGGCTGAGAGCTATTCACATACTTTTTAGCTAAGGGATTTTTAGTGAGGCTATATTCATTATCTGAGTCTAAACATTTAGCATATCCACACTAGTATAACTGTTAATCTTCGAAGTGAGGCATATGTATAAATCTATACGGGTTTGACATCCCCACGTACGGTTACTAACTACAACCTTGATCGATTAATCGAAGCGAGTGGTAAATGTCTACAATTGTTACTACAACATCCAAAGAAGCGTTGAAGGGGGTACATTCAGTCACATATCTCGGTTATTGGACTCACTATAGATATCTACTAGAATATCTCTCTTTCACTACAAACCATGGGCTTGGTTGCCTTAAAAACTATTTTAAGTATGGAGTTGCTTATGTAACCGGACAGTTTGGTTTTCAAGGATATTTAAAGATTCTTTACAAACACGATTTTTAATTATTGATTACTTATACAAAGATACATTTTGGCTTTCAAAGACTCTATGAAAAGACATTTTTAACTATAGTTATACATACAAAGATAATACCTTTTAAATTTTTTAAAAGTATTACTGCTACTAGTAGAAAACCTGTAACTCTTACCAACCTTGTGTTGACCTTCAAAACTACATGTATTCTAATAAAATCACTAAACAGATATTCAAGACGGATTATATATATGTGACCTAATTTACTTGCTGTTGTATAATATGCCTATCTATTAAGGAAATTCATGCACTATTATTATCTATAAACTCCTTGTATTCAAATATTAAGATGGACCTTGAACACTACTTTGTTTATAATTATACTTGTGCTATATATTTAGTTTACCAATGATCCGTGAACTTAGTCGCACAGCCCGACGTGTTCCGCTGCCTCAGCCGGTTATGTGACGGATTGGTATAAAAGCTAAATTGGCTATAAAGAACTCGTATCCTTGAAAAAGAAATACAATTAAAACAACTAGCTTCTAATAAAAGTATTATTATTATTATTATTATTATTATTATTATTATTATTATTATTATTATTATTATTATTATTAATTACACTACTTCTTGGCTACTTGCGGTATGGAGAATCTGGTTTGAATGGCTGCACATGGTTTTTGGATTTTAGAATGGCTTAATTGCTAAAATGCTCCTGCCCTCTGGTGTTTCTTGTCTAGCCCTCATCTATACTTGTTAGTCTTGGAGTACAGAACAAAATTTAATAATACTACAAACCCTACCAGCAATAATATATAAGAGTTAAATATACTCTGACCCATGATGAGAACACTTAATAAAACTCTAACATACCTTCAACTAAAACTACCAACTCAACCCTTTAGGTCAAACGCCTCAACTAAGGTTAGTACCATACATAAGCCATACCATAAATAAACATGAAATGTATGCCTAATTGCCTATGTTATTTATGGTCAGGCCGGTGCATAACCATGCTTGAGCATAGAGTTTGACAGACTACAATGGTGGACAATTTTTGAGATTGAAGGATATTCACAAGATTTGCTGCAGAAACCCAGTACCTTAGAAGCCTTATATCAACCGCAAAATAGCATATGCATTTTAATACTTAAAAATCTGGGATAACATCAAAATTTTCCTAGTTTGCCTAAAATTAAATAAGAACAAAGAAGCAATAGATCCACTACTGTCGTAGTAGTAATACCCTTAGTTCCCAATTGATCATTCAGTAGTCTCCAAACATCTCTCTCTATCATTTGAAATCGGTAGGATTTAAATTATCTCTCCATGATTTGAAAATCTATAGGATTTCTTGCACCGATCACTCTCAATAGTTTGCAACCTTACCATGAGAGGATTGTAGGTGACTACTTACACCTCCTGATTTAATGACCTCGCAAACCTTTTCCTTGGAAAGGTGAACCCGAAATACAAAGTGACCGAAAGGTATATCCAGGGATTAGCTTCAATAGTTTAAGGTCTGGTTAGTACATCCATACCCACTATATTTGATAGTGATAAGCAATTGACCTATCAATATATTGAGTAGTATATCCTTTAGGGTACCACGACCCCATAAACTAAAAAGAACCAGGTTGGGAGTACTAAAAGGAAGTTCCATGACAATTGAAAGGGGAACTTCAAACATCGCAAACCCAATCCAAAACCTATGGATGTGCACATCACAATCACAAACACTCCTACTCAGTCAAAGCCCTGCCTTAGGAAGTTACCCCATAGTACCAAGTGCAATTTCCACCATGTCGTAAATTGCATGGTTTATAACATCTATAGCTTGAGAGGTCATGTGACAACCGTTAAAATTTGAAATAGTTCTAGATTTTAATAAACTTAGTTGCACATGTAGGCACGACACGTACTAGACTTTTTAACTAGGAGTTATGTTATAACCTACTAGAAACTTGGAAACAAGTAGAAACGAAGGATAGTGTACTTAGATTTCACATTGGTATGTGAATTCTAAAACTACTTAACTGTAATGACTATCCATATTCATGTCATTCCTTGAATTGAACATCTTTGTATGAATCATGTAGACACATGATGCACCTGAAATACAAGTAGAACTTAGGTCAAAGTCTCATATAATCTTAAGTCAAAGTTAAAAGTAGGACTAGTATACTTCATTCATCAAATTCACTTGAATATCGAAACCACTACATAGAATGCCAATAAACCGATAAAAATAAATTACAAACATTATTTCTAACTTGAATATGAGTTAGTAAACACAAAAGTAATTTGAAGTCTCAAAGATTCAATTTAAGTAATTTGAAGTCTCAAAGATTCAATTTATTTTGATATCCAAAGATTTACAAACTCTCAAAAACCGTAAAAGTCATAAAAACATAAATTTATGAAGTTTTATATTAAAATCCCATGAAAAATTTTATAAACATTGTAATATCAAATTAATATATTTAAAATGTGGAAAGATAATCAAGGAAATTAATTTAATTCATTAACATTAACCTTACTTTTATAAGCTAAAAATATAAGAGTTATGAACACAATTTATATAAAATACACATTTTATATAAATTGAAAGAAATTTTATAAAAATCAAGGAATTAATTAAAAAAAAGAAAAGAAAAGAAAAGAAAATATCCTCTTTCCTCTTCAAATTTTGGAGTCCTTCTCTCTCCCCTCAATTCTCCTCCTAAGGCAAATTATTTTCACTTCCCATTCACTCAACCACCCACGTTTCTCTCTCTAAAACTTCTTTGCATATGAAGAACATTCAATTTCTCGGCAAATGACGAACTTAGAAGCATAATAACTAGGAGAGATTTTACATTCAATTCTTCATGAGTTTATAAACATCTCTGTATTTTGGTGGAGTATAACCTAAAATAGAAGACGAGAGAGATGAGCTATCCATAGAGATAGGATCTTTATTTTCTCTCTTTACTTCTCTCTAAAACCCCTATTCTTTTCCTCTATGAATTAACTCCAAAACCCATGGAATTTCCAGCAAGTATCCCTCATTTTACTCAAAAAATCTTCATCATTTGAAGTTGATATTCAATGTAAAATTAATTTCCTTATATTTTCTTTACCTTTCTTTCAAAAATTTCATGTTTTCTTGCATTTTTCTCCCTCTTCTAGACTTTTCTTTGAGATTAATCATAGGTATGTTCATGCATGTGAAATTTGATGATGATGGTGGTAGGATTTCACCCAAAAACAACATGCATGTTGTTAGAAGGTGAAATCCAATTATCAAAACCTAAATCAAATCCATCAACTTGAGTTTTACAAGTTTTAAAGATCCAAAACCACATGCATTCAAGTTTTTCATTTAGAAATAACATTATGAACAAAATAAGTTTATTCATGGTCTTCAAATCATAATGCATGTGATGAACATAAGGCTTAAATGCTTGATCATCAAAATACATTGTTAAAAATGCTTATAAGTGATTTATTGATAAATAAATAATTAAATATCTAAAACTTCTTTTATGCTTAAACCTGATTTTTTTCCAGAATCCAAACAACAAAATAAGATGATCCGGAATTTTTCAGAAAATAATTCGTTTTGCTCGATTTATTGTAAGGTTTGCAAGAAAACAGATCAATAATTCATATAAAATATTTTTTATTGTTAATAAATTTTGGTAAATTTCTGATACCACCTATGCTCTGCATAAAGACTTTGCCATGAAGCTGTATGCATTTCTACAATTGTTTTCTAGTAATTTCTAATTTATTTTTGTTGAAGAGAAATAAATAGTAAAATACATTTATGAATGTTCAAAGCCATATTTCACACTTTTCGCATTTTCTAGATATCATAAAGACTACATGAAAAAGTTTTCAGATTTTTCCAAGACCATTTATTATTTTTCCCGATTTAATGAATGTTTAGGTGATTAAATTGATGAAAAATAGCTACACTTGTCCAAAAACTATGAAGCTTCATCCGAATATCATATATTATGTTTTAATTGTAAAAAAAATTAGTGAATTTTACCTACTCTTTAATATTTTTCACGAATTAATGCTTATTTAAATGAATAAAACAAAGAAAAATAGGTAAACTGTTTGAAAACTAGCTTTGATATTTTTTCCCACTTATATATGTTAAATAACAGTGACACAAAATGTTTGGAGAATTTTATAAACTGATTCCTATTTATTATGATTTTCGCTATAACAAATACACAAAAATTATAAAATTGGGTTAAATTGTTTGAAAATCAATTTGAGTATTTTCCCAATTTATATACATTGTATAACAATTTTACAAAAATATTGAGAATTTTTAATAACTGTTTATTATTTTTCATGATTTTATGATGTTTTTAAGGAATTAAATGGTGGAAAAATAGTTAAACATATTTACAAATCATGAAAATTTACAAGAGGTTTCTAAATTATAGTTAGAACTGAAATATATATTTTGGAAATTTTTAGAACTGATTTGATTTAGTTTTGGATTTTTAGTTTGTAAAGGTCTTCCAAAAGTGCTAAAATGCATTTCGAACAATAGTACAAAATCGGATTTGTCACTTGAAAATGTTAATAAGTCAACTGGTATATCGAAATCTGAATTTTCAGAGAAGTGTTTTTAACTTATACAAAACCTAATTTTGAGACGATATTGGCATAATTATATTATAGAAATTAAGTATACTAGTCTTAGATTTTCGACTCGAGACTTACTAGTGTGTAACCTTATCGGAAGGAATCGATAGTAGGATGTGAGGAAAGTTAGCTCAAGGCATCACAAATACCTTCACGTATCATTGTGAGTATTCACGACTCCCCCTATTTTCATTTTTTAAATGTTTTGGGGTGGAAAAGGATGCCCAAAAACTGTTTATTGTTTGTTGTATTTAATTTGACTGGTATCAAACTTGATTGTTATATTTTACTGTGTATGTGTATGCTATTGTTAATTCCTGAGGCCTTATCGTGTTTATATCCTTGGAATCAGTTCACACAACTCATTAACTCATTTGAGCCCATGGTCATTATCGATAGCGCTATTAGGAGGTAGACAACTCCTCACTCGCATGATTCACTTGAGTGCATTTTACCAATATTTCTCCCTATGTTAGCGATAGAAATAACATTCAAGAGGGCATTTTGTCTTAGGCTTGGTTTGTGAACTCATGATTTGATCACTACGCACATACAAACTTTGTTTCTCATTATAGCAACAAACTTTTATTACTAGAAACGTATTTACTTGTCTTAGCAATGAACTTGTTTGCTCTTTGTAGCAACGAACTTGTTTTCTCTTTGTATAGTAGCAGTGAAACTGTATACTCATTTGAACAATGAACTTTGTTTCTTATATTAGTAACAAACTTTTATTTATGGAAATTTTATTACTTGTTTTAGCAACAAACTTCTATTTATGAAAACTTATTTACTTATTTTAGCTATGAACATTTGTTTATGGAAACAGTTATCAATATTCTGATTTTCATGATTTCAAATTATATTATGTTAGAAACCTGTGAGTACTCACCAACTATTTTGGTAATTGACCACTCATTTTACATGATTTTTCAGGAATCATTGAGTAAGTGGCACGTAGGGACACATCACTTATAGGAGCATTTACGTGTGCTGTTTTATTTTAATACATTGTAATTTATTTTAAAAATTGTTCAAAAGATATTGTAAATTGTAATGCTTTTTAAAACTATGCTTGATGTTGTCTTTATCTTTTGCTATGAAACCCTTTGTACTGCCACGCCCTGTATTTCCGCTTTAGCTGGGTGTGACAGAAATGGTATCAAAGTCGAAGGTTATAAAGAATACTGGTTTTCCTTTGGAGAAACACAACTATAGCCAAAAAGTTTCAAAATGATTTTCAAAATGTTAGACATACTACTAGTATAACTAAGTCGAGTATGCATTATTGGACTCTAATTAAGTATAGCCTGGCCAACTATGCTTAATTAAGGAAAATTAATGTGAGGCTGGAAACTGTTATACTAGAAATATGTTCAAAATGATTTTCAACTTAAACTTTTGAAAAACAAAAATTTTCAGTGTGCATATGAGCATTGCATATGATAGGCATTCATCTAGGTACACTTAGAAACTAAGTTCACTTTTGTCACAATGCCTTATTTAGAAATATTCTTATTCCTTATCAAGTACTAGGCTAACTAGTTAGGTTAAATCACTAGCCACTCTAGGAGCAATCCACTTAGTACTGAGAATGAGTATTCCTCGGTAGCTATTGACTTTAGACATAAGATTAGTAGCTAAAAAGACACTAGTAATAATCTTATGTTGAAACCATTACCAATTATACCTCAATACCTCTTCATCGTCTTTGTACTAGAGTTACAAATATGAAAAGCGTTCCGATACCGACACAGATGAGAACTGGAGCATCGCGTTAGAAAGTAGATGAGTTGCCACAAGTAAATCACTTGGATACCATTGATGAGAATCCCTAATATGACTCTCGAGGAAGGAAGAAAGCTCAACCCATTGTTACCAATATAAGAGACATTCTTAATATGATATGATTTAGCTATAGGTTATTTCCACCTTAAGCTTAAAACTTAACATAGGATATCTCTTTGACCCAAAACCTTATCTTTGGTAATTCTCACCCCACCATCTTTACCTTGTATTCCAGCACAAACCATCCCCTTCTGGCAAACATACAAGTCTTAGTTCGAGACTCCCAGATGCATTGGTGATTTTCACAAGTATACCATCAGCTTACACTTTCAAAATTACTAACATGTTTCACACCCAAAACCAGCCTTAAAATTTTTATGCTCGATCAAACATCGCACTATTTCATTGTACGAATCCTTCCTATAAATTTTGAATCGTCCTTCGAACCTTATTATTTTCATACATTCTTTTAAGCCTTATCAAAATTACGAACATTCCTATCATTAGAAAGGATTACATCCTCTTACGCCGTGAGCCAGACGCCAAACCTATAATTTAACCTTTGACCCCTATAAAAGCCTGCAAAATTGCATTGACACCACAAAATGTTTTACAAACAATTTTTCTTGTCCTTTATTTTAGGGAAAAAGCCACCAGTACTCGTGTTATACTCGCATTAGTATTGGCAAATCTTAGCAAACACTTTAAAACTTCTTCATGTCTATGTAACCATTAACATACATCAAAGGGTGAAGTTTGAATATATCTCGACCTGGTTTAAAATCTACCTATATGTATTGCTCTTAAAATTTTATTAATAGCAATCATCGTTGCTACTTTCTTTTTCTTTCCCCCGAATTTGATTTCTTGCTCTCCTTCTGATTTGAGATCTCGCAAGCTCATAATAATAACACAATGCATGGTCTAAATTTTATTGTCTATTTTACTTCTCTTGGTACCATGTTCATACTTCGTACACATACAGACTAGAAGTCTACCCTTATCAACCTGAGCGATTAATATGTGTATAGTCATGAGGCATAATTTTAACTTGGTCAACTTTGATATATTCGATTACATCTTTTATCATATACATTTTGTTTTTATTTTGAAATCTACTGTAAACAATTGATCCTTATTTACATTTGCTCTTTTGATTTAAATTCGGAAACTTGATTTAAAATCAAAATTTCATTGTATTTTCCTTACAATTAATACACAAGATGAATACCCTTGTGCTTATTATTTTTCTAAGATCGGAAAGTATATGTGAATGATATATTTTCTTATGTTTCTTCTTCTAAAAAACATAAAAAGTTCTAAATATTACGATTATCTATCCTTCAAATGATTGTTTTTGGTAGAATCACTTAATTAAGAATGCATTATTTTCAAAGATCGACATTTTTACACCTTTCTTAAAATAACATTCTTCTTTGCAATTTTCAGTGAGTTCCTAAACTCTCAAACTTGTTTTCATAAATATTTTGACTCCTAGTAATCTTGAATTTATCCTAACTTAAAAAATTGGACAATTTTTTAAAAAGTGTAATACCGATATTTCTATACAAATTCCCTTAATGACGACTTAAACCTTTAACCTTAATTAATATTTATATTATTTTACTACTTCGTTTGATCGTCACTCATGTATCTTCATTATCTTGGAATTATTACACATTTTGATAATAGTGAGATTAATTATCATTTCTAAACACTTCAATTTTTATCTGGAGAACGTGATTAGTTTATCATAAACTTTCATCGCCTCCATTTGCAACAATGACTCTCTCTCTCTCTCTCTCTCTCTATATATATATATATATATATATATATATATATATATATATATATATATATATATATATATATATATATATATATATATATATATATATATATATATATATTCTTCGAATATGATTTTATTGTAGAGAGAGTAACGGTTGTAGTAAATATAGCTTCAGAAATATTTGGCCATTTCATAATTCCTTTGGTAGACGGGACTTTAATAGACTTTACAATTGAGATATACCAAAACTTCATTGCCTACCCTTAGTACGTATCATTAAGAACTTACCCTCGACCACTTCTCTTTCATTTGTGCTACCCCTTTTTATCTCAGAATATATCTTTTCCAGATTTAGTAGCCAACCCGGAAGTGAACAAATTGTTCCAAAACTCTTCTTTATTATGTGGAAAATAAACACTTAGTGGTGATTTAGAACGCGACTTAAGGATCAATGCGTACATAACACTCAATGCAGTTGGTGCTTTAGCAAAACTGATAGTGCTCTCTTAATTCAGATAATATCTAATTAGATAATCTTTTTCGTCTAGGTCACCATGGTTGGATCATGATACCATGAACTAAATTTCCCACAATTTAGTCTGTAGAACTCGAATTAGGGAAACACTAATTTTTTTATAGCTAAAAAGTTAGGCTCTTCCCTTGAGAAATAAACCCAAAATAATCAAAGATCTCTTCAAGTCACCACCTCTCCAGCTATACAATTATATTCGGCTGAGTTCTAAAAGAATACATCACGAATTGAATTTCAACACAAAATTCTTTCAACCGGGGGAGACTATGACAACAGTCAAAATTTGAGACAGTTCTAGATTTGAATAAACTTAGTTGCACATATAGGCATGACACATACTAGACTTTGTAAGTAGGAGCTATGTTATAACCTACTAGAAACTTGGAAACAAGTAGAACTGAAGGATAGTGTACTTAGATTGCACATTGGTATGTGAATTCTACAACTACTTAACTGTAATAACTATCCATATTCGAGTCATTCCTTAAACTAAACATCTTTGCATGAATCATGTAGACACATCATGCACCTGATCTAGAAGTAGAAATTAGGTCAAAGTCTCATAGAAACTTAAGTCAAAGTTGAAACTAGGGCGAGTATACGTCATTCCTTAAATTCACTTGAATCTCGGAACCACTACATAAAATGCCAATAAACTGATAAAAATAAATTACAAACATTATTTCTAACTTGAATAAGAGTTAGGAACCACAAAAATAATTTGAAGTCTCAAAGATTCAATTTGTTTTGATATCCAAATATTTACAAACTCTTAAAAACCCTAAAAGTCCTAAAAACTTAAATTTATAAAGTTTTACATTAAAATCCCATGATCATTTTTATAAACTCTGTAATATCAAATTAAAATATTTAAAATGTGGAGATATAATCAAGGAAATTAATTTAATTCATTAACATTAACCTTACTTTTATAAGCGAAAATTGTAAAAGTTATGAATAACATTTATATAAAATATACATTTTATATAAATTGAAAGAAATTTTTATAAAAATTAAGGAATAAATTAAAAAAAGAAATGAAAAGAAAAGAAAATATCCACTCTCTTCTTCAAATTTTGGAATCCCTCTCTCTCTCTCTCTCTCTCTCTTTCTCCCCTCAATTCTGCTCCCAAAGTTAATCATTTTCACTTCTCATTCACTCAACCTCTCACTTTTCTCTCTCTAAAACTTCTCTCTTCATTTTCTCTGCAAATAACAAACTTAGAAGCATAATAACTAGGAGAGATTTTACATTCACTTCTACATGAGCTCATAAGCATCTGTGTATTTTGTTGGATGATTTTGGTGGAGTATAACCCAAAAGAGATGACGAGAGAGATGAGTTATCCAAAGAGATATAATCTCTCTTTTCTCTCTTTTCTTCTCTCTAAAACCTCCTTTCTTTCCCTCAATGAATTAGCTCCAAAACCCATGAAATTTCTAGCAAATATCCCTCATTGTACTTAAAAATCTTCATCATTTGAAGTTGATATTCAAGGTAAAATTGATTTCTTTATATTTTCTTTACTTTTCTTTCAAAAATTTCATGTTTTCCTTCATTTTTCTCCCTCTTCTACACTTTTCATTGAGATTATTCACATGCATGTTCATGCATGTCGAATTTGAGTATGATGGTGGTAGGATTTCACCCAAAAACAACATGCATCTTGTTAGAAGGTGAAATCCAATGATCAAAACCTAAATCAAATCCATCAACTTGAGTTTTACAAGTTTTAAAGATCCAAAATCACATGCATTCAAGGATTTCATTTAGAAACATCATTTTGAACAAAATAAGTTCATTCATGGTCTTCAAATCATAACGCGTGTGATGAACATAAGGCTTAAATGTTTGATGATCAAAGTATATTGTTATGAATGCTTATAAATGACTTATTCATAAATAAATATCTAAAACCTCTTTTTTGCTCAAATCTGATTTTTCCCAGAATCCAAACAACAAAATAAGATGATCTGGAATTTTTCAGAAAATAACTCGTTTTTCTCGATTTATTGTAATGTTTGCAAAAAATAGAGCAATAATTAATATAAAATACTTTTGATGCTTAGTATATTCTGGAAAATTTTGGATGCTACCAATGCTTAGAGTAAAGACTTTACATAAAGTTGTATGTATTTCTAAGGCTGTTTTCTATTGATTTCTAATTTATTTTTGTTGAAACGAAATAAATAGTAAAATACCTTTATAAACGTCCAAAGCAATATTTCATAATTTTTCGCATCTTCTAAACGGCATAGAGACTACATTAAAAAAATTTCAGAGTTTTCCAAAATAATTTATTATATTTCCTGATTTAATAAATTTTTAAGGGATTAAATTGATGAAAAATAGTCACACTTATCCAAAAATTATGAAACTTCATTGGAATATTTTATATTACATATTTATTGCAAATAAAAACTTTAGTGAATTTTACCAACTTTTTTTATAATTTTTCACGAATTAATGCTTATTTAATGAATAAAACAAATAAAAATAGTTTAACTGTTTGAAAACCAGGTTTGATATTTTTTTCCAACTTATATATGTTAAATAACAGTGGCACAAAATTTTTGGAGAATTTTATCAACTAATTCCTATTTATTTTTGATTTTTGCTATAATAAATACAAAAAAAAAATCATAAAATCGGGTTAATTGTTTGAAAATGAATTTGAGTATTTTCCCAGTTAATATACATTGTATAACAGTTTTACAAAAAGATTGATAATTTTTAATAATTGTTTATTATTTTTCACAATTTTATGATGTTTTCAAGGAATTAAATGGTGGAAATATAGTTAAACATATTTACAAATCATGAAAAATTACAAGAGGGTTCTAAATTATAGTTATAACTGAAATGTAAAGTTTGGAAATTTTTGGAACTGATTTGATTTAGTTTTGGATTTTTAGTATGTAAAGTCCTTCTACAAGTGCTAAAATGCATTTCAAACAATAGCACAAAATGGGATTTGTCACTTGCAAATGTTAATAAGTCAATTGGTATGTGGAAATCTAGATTTTCAGAGAAGTATTTGTAACTTATACAAAACCTAATTTTGACATGATATTGATATAATTCTATTGTAGAAATTAAGTATATTAATGTTAGATTTTTGAATAGAGACTTATTAGTGTGTAACCTTATTGTAGGGAATCGGTACTAGGACATGAGGGAAGTTAGCTCAAGGAATCACAAATACCTTCATGTATCATTGTGAGTGTTCACGACTCCCCCTATTTTCGGTTTTTAAATGTTTTTGGGTGGAAAAGCATGTCCAAAAACTGTTTATTGTTTGTTGTATTTAATTTGACTTGTATCAAACTTGGTTGCTATATTTTGATGTGTGTGTATGATATTGTTAATTCATGAGGCCTTATCGCGTTTAAGTCCCCGGAATCAGTTCACGCAACTCATTAACTCATTTGAATCCATGGTCATTATTGATAGCGCTATTAGGAGGTAGACAACCCCTCACTCGCACGATTCGATTGACTGCATTTTACCATTATTTCTCCCTACATTAGCGATAGACATAGCATTCAAGAGGGCATTCGATCTTAGGATTGGTTTTTGAACTCATGATTTGATCACTACGCACATACAAACTTTGTTTCATGCTATGGCAACGAACTTTTATTATTGGAAACTTATTTACTTGTCTTAGCAAGTAACTTGTCTTCTCTTTGTACAACGAACTTGTTTTCTCTTTGTAGCAGTGAACCTGTTTACTCACTAGAGTAACAAAATTTGTTTCTCATATTAGCAACAAACTTCTATTTATGGAAACTTTATTAATCACTTTAGTAACGAACTTCTATTCATGGAAGCTTATTTACTTATTTCAACAATGAACATTTGTTTATGGAAACTGTTATCAATATTCTGATTTTCATGATTTCAAAATATATTATGTTATAAACCTATGAGTACTCAACAATTATTTTGGTAGTTGACCGCTCATTTTACATGCTTTTTCAGTAATCATCGAGTAAGTGGCATGTAGGGACACATCACTTATAGGAGCATTTACGTGTGTTGTTATATTTTAATACATTGTAATTTCTTTTAAAAATTGTTCAAAAGATATTGTAAATTGTAACGTTTTTAATACTATGGTTGGTGTTGTCTTTATCTTTTGCTATGAAACCCTTTGTATTGCTATGGCCCATACTTCCGCTTTAATGGGGGTGTGACAGGTCAAGTCTCTAAGTTTTGAAGAGTGACCCCAAACAATACAACCTCAACCATTGTTGCAGGAGGAAACCGAAGTTGCTTCGAATGTAATCAACCAGGGCATTTAAAGAATGAATATCTGAAACTAGAGAGTCGTGGTGGCCAAAGGAAGAGCATTTGTGATAGATACTTGAGAATGCTCGCACGGAACCAACTGTGGTTACTGGTACGTTTTCCATATGAACAATAATTATGCATCAATATTTTTTGATACTAGTGCCGATAGAAGCTTTATTTCCTACAAGTTTAGAGGTATGATTCACCATAAATCATGCAAACATAACAACGCCTACATGGTAGAAGTAGAAAATAGCCAATTAGAAAGCACCTTAGAAATAATCACTAATTACCTTCTCACTCTTAATAACCACGTCTTTCATGTAAACTTAATACCTATGATCATTAGAAGTTTCGATGTGATCATCAGAAGGGACTGGTTACCTCTTCATTGAGTAGAGATCTTACGTTATGAAAAATTTGTCCGAATACCTTTACGCAACAATGAAGCTCTCGTGATTTACAAATATAGACCAAGAAAGAATCTACGAATCATCTCTTGTATGGAGTGAAGGTGTTTATGGAAGAGATGCTTCACTTTCTGGGCCTACGTGGTAGATACGCAAGACAAGGGTAAGGAAATCAAAGACATACTACCAGTGTGCGATTACCTGGACGTATTTACAAAGGGTATACAGACAGGTCGAATTCTGAATGGACCTAGTCCCAGGTACAAAACTAGTGGCAACATCCCCTTATCCTTTGAATCCATCGAAAATGAAAGAACTCTCTAGTCAACTCTAAAAACTTATTGACAAAGGCTTTATTCGGTTAAGCTTCTCTCCATGGGGAGCCCCAATATTGTTGTTAAAAAGAAGGATGGATCGTTCAGGATGTGCATCGATTATCTAGAGTTGAACAAAATCGTATAAAAAAAGGATATCCACTCCCGAGGATTGATGACCTTGTCAACCAACTACAAGGAACCTATTTCTACTTAAAGACCCACCTAACATCCGACTATCATCAACTCATATTTCGAGAAGCAAGCATTCCAACGATGGCATTTAGGACTCAGTACAGTCACTTTTAGTTTCATGTTATGCCATTCGTACTGACCAATAACGCCAACCGAAGTACGCAAATTCCTAGGGCTTGTAGACTACTATTAGAGATTCATCAAGAACTTCTCTAAAATAGCCAAGCCTCTCACCACACTAACCCAAAAAAAGAGAAAGTTCAATTGAGGAGAAAGCCAAGAGGTTGACTTCCCGAAATTGAAATAGTTATTGTGTAGTGCACCAATCTTGTCTCTCATAAAAAGAACATAAGAGTTTATAGTATTTTGCCACACCTCTAATCATGGGTTAGGATGTGTACTGATGTAATGGAATAAAGTCATTGCATATGCATCCATACAACTCAATCTAAACAAGACCAACTACATTACCCATGAACTAGAGTTTGGAGCTATAGTGTTTTTCTTAAAGAATTGGAAATACTATCTATAACGAACAAAGTGTGTCGTGTTCACCAACCACAAAAGCCTCCAACACATCTTTGACTAGAAGAAGATCAATATGAGACAACGAATATGGGTTGTTTGCAAATGATTACAAATTCAAAATTCGTTATCATCCTGGAAAAGCAAATGTCATGGAAGATGGTTTAATCAAGAAAGAGAAAGAAAATCCACATCGTGAGAAAGCCTTAACCTTAACCACCCACTCCAATCTCACCACCCATATTCGAGATGCTCAACTGGAAGCACTCAAACCCGAGAACATTGTAGAAGAAAACCTGCGAGGTATGGACAAAAAGTTTGACCTCAAGGAAGGAGGAACATGATATTTCTTGAACCAAATTTGGTCCCAAAAATTTGGTGAAGTCAGGAGTCTAGTCTAAATTGAAGCTCATAAATTGAGATATTCAGTACGTCTCGGATCAGATAAGATGTATCTCGATCTTAAGAAGTGGTCTTACTGGTCCAACATGAAGGCATAGATTTCCACCTATAACAATACATGCTTGACTTGCTACAAAGTCAAAGCAAAGTACCAAAAGCCATAAGGACTAATACAACAACCAGCAACCCTATAATAGAAATGGGACTAGATAACCATGGACTTCATAACTAAGTTGCTAAGAATTTCAAACGATTATGATACCCTATGGGTAGTGGTTGGCCATTTAACCAAGTCTGCCCATTTCCTAGCCATCAAAAGAAACCAACAAGATATAGAAACTCACTAGGACCTATCTCAAGGAGGTAATCAGACTACATTGTATGCCAATATCTATTATCTCAGACTAATATTGTAGATTCACTTTTATATTCTAGGAATAATTGCAAAGGTTCCTCGGTACCAAACTCAATATGTGTACAACATAGCATCCTCAAACAGATGGGAAGAGCGAAATAACAATACAAACTCTAGAAGGTATGCTCCACAATTGTGTGATAGACTTCGATAAAGCATGAGATACTCACTTACTGCAAGTTGAGTTTTCATATAAGAATAACTATCACACTAACATAAGGAACACTCCATTTGAGACCTTGTACGGGCATAAATGTTGTTCTCCGATATGCTGGAAAGAAGTTGGAGATACTCGACTAGCTAAAAAGCATGCTAGAGATACTCTGGTCCTAATATCATTCATGAAACAACATAAACTATTGTCCACATAAGGGAAGAACTAAAGACCAAACGTAGTCGTCAGAAAAGTTATGCTGATATGAGACGCAAATCCTTAGAATTCAATGTAAGTGACCATGTCCTACTAAAGGTCGAAGTATGGAAAAGTTTCAACAGATTTTGAAAAACGAGGTAAACTGAACCTCCATTACATCGAACCTGTTGAAATTATAGCAAGGGTAGGTCTAGTGCCTTACAAACTCAATTTACCTCATGAACTAAATAAAGTTCATGATACCTTCCACGTGTGTAATCTTAAGAAGTGTCTCTCTAATAAGAACCTTGGATTTTCTCTCGATGAGATCCAGGTCAATGCAAAACATTAGTTTGTGAAGGAACCGGTGGATATCATGGATCAAGAAATCAAAAGCCTCAAACAATGTCACATCACTATAATAGAAGTCTGATGGAACTCTTGTAGACAACCGGATTTTACTAGGGAACGTGAGGACCAAAACAAAGAATACTATCCGTAACTTTTCAATGGTGCTCCCTCCACTAGTAGAGCAATGTAATCTAGAAATTAATAATTTCAGGATGAAATTGCCTTAACTGGTAGGTAATGAAACATCCCAGAATTTTGGTCAAAGACTGTGAATGCTCAAGTTCACAATTAATATCTTGGGGATTTGACTCATTGAGTTTTAGTGCATCGTATGTGAAATAAATGAGTTTATTTCAACTAATATAAAATACCAAATGGTACTTACTTCCAAATGTGTAAACTTCCAAACAAACCAAACAACTTAAACTACAACCTTAAAAATGTGTCTGAAAAACTGAAATTTCGTATTAAGTAATTGTAAGAGAAACAAACATTCTAGTCTCGCAGTACATGATTCCCCATTCCTGAAAATATAAAGAATGTCAAAAATGAAGTTCGTATACAAAAGATACGACCGTATTAAGAATCCAAAACCAGTATAATACTGATTTTCTTAAAACCATTAAAAGTGTTTCTATCCATTGAGGAACTTGCACACGTCATATTGAAATTCTGAAAGGGTTTTTGGAATCAGATCATAGTTTGTTATTTAATTTCATACTGGAAATATTTTTGACAAAAATGTTTGAAAAAGTTGAAAAACTGGATGTTCCTCGTCCAATCAAACACAAAACTTTAGATACGATTTCCCAGAGTTCTATAACTCGAAAAATTAATCCGTTTAAGTCTTTTTGGAATACTTGTAAAAGAGACCATTATTCTTCATTTTTTAGTAAAATTATTTGTGTTAGGAAGTAAAATGGATAACTAGCAAAACTATAAGCACACAAGACACACAATTTACGTGGTTCAGTCAAGGCGACCTATGCCCACGGGCTCTCAAACAGTGGTTACAAGAACAATTACATAGAGATTATTTGATCACTCTAGAGTTCAAGATACAAAATGACCTAGCAAGCAACCATACTTATAGTTGAGGGATCAGACCTAATACCATAATGGGCCAAGCTCATTGGCCCATCGGCCCATGAATGGAGGAGACCCATCACATTCCATCATACAACATCTTCTAGAACATTCTTGAGCATCATAAAGGACTTCATAGCATACTTGGTTCATTAGGACCAAGATGGTCCAACTTGCACCATGATGGTGTAACAAGTGTATAGATTGCGCATCAAGCTTCAAGTGTGGCACAAGAACATCAAGATTAGAGAACCAACACCACCTTGGCGCAACAGGAACATACATCGAACAACAACGCCATGCATGGCACAAGACCGCGATGGAATTCATAACCAGATTTCCCATGATAATGGGTGATCTCGATACCATATGGGTGATCGTAGACAGGGTAACCAAGTCCACACACTTCCTGCCTATCAAAGAAACGGACAAGATGGAGAAACTCACTAGAACCTACATTAGGGAGATCGTATGACTTCATGGTGTTCCCATATCCATTATCTCTGATAGAGATAGTAGATTCACTTCAAGGTTCTGGCAGTCACTACAATATTCCCTAGGAACTAAGCTGGACATTAGTACAACCTATCATCCGCAAACCAACGGGAAAAGTGAGAGGACAATTCAAACTTTGGAAGATACGTTGTGAGTCTGTGTGATTAACTTTGGAAAGGTATGGGATCATCTACCCTTTTTCGAGTTCTCCTACAATAATAGTTATCACACGAGCATAAAGGTTGCTCCATTTGAAGCCCTCTATGACCGAAAGTGCAGATCCCCTCTATGTTGGGCTGAGGTGGGTAACACTCAGTTAGCTAAAGGACACGTTCCTGACAACACTCTCACAGGTCCGAAAATTATTCGGGAAACGACAAAGAAGATCGTTCAGTGAACGATTGAAAGCCTCTAGAGACTGATAGAAAGGCTACATAGAAAAGAGAAGGAAACCTTTGGAATTCCAGGTTGCTGACCGTGTTCTATTGAAGGTCTCACCTTAGAAGGGCTAGATACGCTTCGGAAAGCATGGAAATCTAAATCCAAGATACATAGGGCTTTTGGAGATTATCACTAGAATCAGCCCAGTAGCTTACAAACTCAAACTACCTCGCGAACTTAGTAACGTACATTCTACTTTCCACGTCTCAAACTTGAAAAAGTGTCTGTTTGACGAGACTCTTGTAATCCCACTCGACGAGATCGAGATCAACGAGAGCCTCAACTTCATGGAAGAACCAATAAAGATCATGGACCGAGATTTCAAGCAAACAAAGCAAAGTCGTATCCCTATAGTGAAGGTTCGCTAGAATGCCAAGCAAGGTCCTGAATTCACTTGGGAGCGCGAGGATCAAATGAAATTGAAATATCCTCATCTTTTTGCTTATTTATTTTTAACTACTTAATTTCATAAACTCTAATTTCGGGACAAAATTCTCTCTAACTGGGGGATGATGTGACAACCCGAAATTTCTATCTTGTACAGCCATTCAACTCAATCAATGTCAGATTCGTTACTGCTATCTATTAGCACTGTTTAGGGTCTGTTTGAGTGTTCTAAGCCTAGTATAATCAAGGTATGGGTCTAGGGATGAGTGTATTTGAGTTCAACCCCTTTCAATTGAGCCAAACACCCCTTCATGAGGTGTGTGCGGCCACACATAAGGGTGTACGACCGTACACCCATCCTAGTCGTACACTCATGTGTATATATGATGTATCCGTCCATTTTTCATCACTTTACACTCTTACAAGCTGTGACAACCCGAAATTTCCATTTGTACGAACATTATCTATTCAATAGAAGCTAGTCCAGTTTCTGTAAATTTCAGACTTGTCCGAACAAGTTTGTGTACATTAGGGTTTACGTTTCTGGACGTATCAGGAGAGTGGATGCTCCTGTAATTGTGAAACTTGAACATTTTAAGTTTCATAATGTTATTGTCCGACTTCCGGAATAAAAATATTAATAGTCAAAATATTCCAGGACTATAAATAGATTTCTGAATTTAATTAATTCATTATTCACAATTCCAAATAGAGAAAAGCCAATTCTCTCTGACGAATCTTCGGGTTTTCATCCCAGATTGTGAGTCTACTTTACTAAATGTGTTTCAATACTTGTTAGATGCTTTATAACATCAATAACATGTTTAGATTACAGGATCCGGGAGTTTACCGCCCAAGAACGTTCTTGGGGAGTAAACTCCAAAATGGAACTTTAAGGCTTCCTAGTCCCATTCCCTTGATAGACAACTTGTAAAGGACCTTGTGTATGATCTTTAGAGACTAGAAAGCATCCAAAATCAACAAGTAATAGGAGTTTACGGCCAAGGACTTTTCTTGGGCCGTAAACCCCTTTTCAAGGGCTAAATGTGCCCTAAACTACCCCTTAAGCCTAAGGACTTTAACCCTCATATGCTTGTGACTATTTTAGACATCAAAACACTTCAAAATCATAAGTTTATAGGATTTTACGGCCAAGAACATTTCTTGGGCCGTAAACCCCTTTTCCAAGGGTTAAAAGCACTTCAAACACCCCTAAGGCCTTAAGACAATTACCATTGAACACCTAGGACTTGAATGGAGAGTAAAAGACATCAAGAACATCCCTTAAAGGGAGTTTACGGCCAAGGAACACCTGTTCGGCCATAAACTCCAAGTAAAGGCATAAAAGTGTGCCTCTTGTCCCCATTAGCCTTAGATAAAATCATGGAAGCCATCCTTGATGTGCAAGTGCCTCAAATGAATTAAAAGCCATCACCCATAGGAGTTTACGGCCGTAAACTCTAGGGTATATGGACTATAGGCCGTAAACTCCCCTATGGAGAATTCTAGGGCCTTAAACTACTTCATGTATTATTCCAACAAAGCTAGGAGTGTTCTTGGATCAAGATAACACTTTAAAACACCCAAAACCACCATATGAGGAGTTCACGGCCATAAACCCATGAGTTTACGGCTGTAAACTCCAAAGGGTGGGGTTTGTTAGGTGGTGAACTCTTATGCAAGGCCATTTGACGTTTCAAACCCTTTTGCCTTGTCCCGTATCAACTTAGATGCAACCATTAGGACCTATAACACTTATATGAAGTGTATACATGTTCCTAATTGTGTTAAATTACTTTGTTAAGTTATTATGTGGCTAATTAGTTATATATATGCTTATTATATGATAACTAGGCTCGAACGTGTGAACAAGTCTCCGTTTGACACTTAGCACGGTAACCAATACATCAATTCAATCTACTCACCACAAGTGATTTTATACCCCTTTAATCAACCTTTGAAATACTTTTAAATGTTTTAAATACTTTATGGGGGGGGGGGGAATACAAGTCAAATACTTATAGTTATTACATCAATCACATGTGATTGCATTAATCACATGTGATTAATAACTAGAAAACCAACGATTTTATCACTGTTCAACTGTTTATCAAACTGTTTCACTTCAAATGTTTTACAAACTCTTTTTACTTATCAAATGCTTTTATTAAACTTTGTTTTACTTCTTATAAATTGCATGCCCATATATGTATATATATATATATATATATATATATATATATATATATATATAAGTAATGTTTAAAGGGCTTAGGAAGGCCATCCGCCCTATTTCCTTTTCGCGCACTGAGATGTGGTCTGGTGGGATTTCGGGTGACCATCCGAAGGTCGTTTCAATATTAGTTATATATCATATATACATGTATAGACATAAAAGTACTTCCATATTCATATTTATCAGTACATCAATAGTTAGTTACCATCGGGGTAACACAATACATATACAATGATGCTAGAAACAATACATATACATATACTAGAAACAATACATATACAATGATGCTAGAAACAATACATATACATATACTAGAAACAATACATATACAATGATGCTAGAAACAATACATATACAATGATGCTAGAAACAATACATATACAACTATACCAGAACGAGAAACAGTACATATACATGAATACTTTATTATTGTGATTTAAATCGGAGCATGACTTAACTGTCATGGCTCGAATTGTAGCCAGAATTCTCTTGAAGGGAGAGCGTGAGTTTGCATATAGATCTATACTGGATTGACAATCCTACACCTTGCTGCTAGCTACAGCCGGACCTGCAGGTCTGCGGGTGCCAAACGTCATTCCATTATTACGACCATTCATTTGTCGTTGTTACTAGTCGATAGTATGGTGCAATTTATCACGTAATGCCTTAATATAAATCCGGTTTAAGGTAGTTAGTACAACAGTAGTTCTTATAATACAAGGCTACAGTACTACAATGATTTACCCATTACATATTTTCAGTGATAACCTCACTTAAATGTTTATGTACAAACTATATTTTGTTGAATGATAGTTACATTTGGGAAATTACACACTTTTACATCAAACGAGCATACAAAGCAGTTAAGCCTTGGTAGAAGGCTACTTTAATAGAAAATATAGGTTTTTCTGAGAGATTCAAACTTTTACAAACAATCGCAAACCTTTACATACATTTTACAAACTTATAATTTATACATGTTCAAACATTTTTGGATGACAAATACCGACACTAAAATACTTATGAGCTCACCAGCTTAATGCTGATAAACTCTTTCAAAATAACTTGTATTCTCAGGTCATCAGTAGACAGGTACCGAGGCCAGCTTTTGAGAAGATGGAGCGCATTCAAGACTCATCTTATTATTTTGATATACGTTATTTTTGGTGTCTATACTGTACAGAACACGCTTGTATTAAAATTATATATTTAATGCAATGGATGATGTTGTTTGCTTATTTCCATTTACTGTGTTGTGATACTAACATGACGTCCTCCGCCCCAGAACGTTTCCGCCGTTTTTGGTTTTTGGGTGTGACAGATTGGTATCAGAGCATTGTTTATAGTGAATCAAGTGTATCAACCCATAAAAGATATACTCAACTATAAACCCATTTGGGATTAAAACACTCTGACCAAGAGTCTATACTTAAAATACTAAAATATTTAATTAAGTAGACTAGTCTACATTCATACTAAAACCAGTGTCACAACGACAAGAACAAAAGTATTACGATTGTTAAATATCACAGGTAAGCTCAGGGATATATGGTCAGTCCTGGGAATGGCATAGCCTGATCAACTATGCTGGTCCGAGGAGTGATTAGCATATGACCTAGAATGGTTGTGATATGTTAACAAGTCTAAAAACTTACCAACAATACCACAAGAAGATTCAATAGAACCTAAACTTAAAATACTATAGGTGTATTTTGTACTACCAACTACTTGTATACTATATCTTTATACTTCTCTTCTCGCGTAGATTTAAATGGCTGGATTCCATCACAGCAACCCGTACTTTCCAAATGAAGGCAACGTAGGATGGCTCGAAGCAGAGTCTGACGATGAACACCCAATCCCGTTGGATGATCATCAAGCTAAAGGCTTCTCAGATGGATCAGACTCTGAGCCTGAAGTCAACAACCTACCTCCAGTAAGTCAAGCCCCGAACAACAACCCTCGACCAGCTTTTCTAGGTCCCACTCCCTTGTGGGTAGATAACTTAAATTGCTGGAGTGACGAACAGGGTCAACCCTTACCATACTTTGAGGACCGAACCTTTTACAACGTCAGCGATGGTGGCTCTGCTGACCGAGCTCTACCTGTCATCATCCGTAGAATAGCTCGTAATGTCGAGCAAGGTCGAGCAGCCATCGACCGGGTCATGGAGATTGATGCCAACTCTGGTGTCAACACAGTCCGCATTCGCCGTCTCGAAGAAGATATGGAACGGACCCGGAGAACCAATGAAACCCTACAGCAACATCTGGTTGCCTCCCAAGCAGAAGTCATGGAACTTCGAGCTCGTCAAAGGGCTCATGAACGACACCTTCAAGAGGTGGTACGTCAAATGAGAGACCTCAGGGTTCTCCCGAGGAATACTCATTGCCGTTAGATGATGTCTAGTACATCATTATCTTTTGGGTTAAGGATTAGCCTTTAACATCTGTGCTCTAAGTAGCACTTATCTGTAAAATATTTCTAACTTTCAGTACTCTAATTAGGAATCTAAGAACTGTCAAACTTTCTGTATGGTATGATGTAAGACCTACTGTTAGGTTAATTTTCATTGAACTCATTACATCAGTAATACCAGTATTATTGACAACTACTTACCTTGTGGGAAGAATCTGTACATTTGGGTTTTCCTACACATCTTTCTGGTTATGATCTCAAACACTCATTCAATTGTTGGGCTATGGTTAGTTAGTCCATGTGTCATTCACACATTACTTACAAATTGATCCTTAAAACTTTTCTCATCTTTATAAACTTATAGTTGAAAGATGCCTCCTCGCAAATCTACGCAGAATAACCCGACACCTCCACCACCTCCATTCATTGATACAACAGCCCTAAATGCTGCCGTAGCTGCAGCAGTGGCAACTGCCATGGCACAGTATCACACTATTGATGCCAGCAGAGGTGGAACCCTGGTTAACTCCATTCCGGTTGAAACTCCTGTGCGCTCGAGAGAGTGATCTTACAAGGATTTCACCAACTGTAAGCCGAAACCCTTCCATGGGACCGGCGGAGTCATTGCTCTCTCGCAATGGTTCGAGAAGACTGAACCAGTCTTCGAAATTTGTTCTTGCACTGCTGCGAGAAAAGTCAAATATGTCGCATGCACCTTCGAAGGGAAGGCACTGACGTGGTGGAACAGCCACGTTAAATATCTAACTCTCGTCGTGGCCAATGACATAGGCTGGGATACGATGAAAGACCTCATGATTAAGGAATACTGCCCGAGGGGCGAGATCCAGAAACTAGAGCAGGAGCTTTGGAGCCTGACCATGAAGGGCACCAACATCATTGCTTACACCGCCAGATTTAGCGAACTGGTGGCCCTCTGCCCTAATATGGTTCCCACTGAAGGGAAGAAGATTGAAAGGTACATATGGGGGCTAGTTCCTCCATATCAGGGGAATGTCCTATCATCAAACCTCGCTACCTTCGACAATGCCAAACGACTGGCACAACGAATCATTGACCATGGTGTCAAAGCCCCTGTAACCACAACAACCCTAGCCATCTCAGAACCATCCAAACCCGCTGACACCAAGCGGAAGTTCTGGGATGACAAGAAGAGGCAGCGAGCTGCCAAGAAGCAGCAAATTGTGGCAGTACATGCAGCGGTAACCCCTGCTGCTACTGCTACGACGAAGCAGTATGCTGGAAGTTTGCCGAAGTGCAACAAATGCAACTTCCACCACAACGGCCCCTGCCGTGAAATGCAGTGCTCTAACTGCAATAGGAAAGGACACACCGTTCGTTTCTGTAAATTCCCGGCGCAACCGATCACGCAAGTCCCTGGCTCTGGCACGAACCCAACTTGCTATGGATGTGGCGAAACAGGCCACTATAAGAGGGACTGCCCCAAAGCGAGAAATGCTGGAGGAGTAGGGAGGGTACTAGCTATAGGCCATGGGGAAGCAGTCCCTGACCCGATAGTGGTGACTGGTACGTTCCTCCTCGATAACTCCTATGCATGAATTCTGTTCGATAGTGGAGCGGAGCGAAGCTTCGTAAACCACAAATTTGCTCGCATGCTTAAACCACAACCACACGCACTTAAAGAACAATTCACAGTAGAAATGGCTAACGGAAAAACAGAAAACACCAGTAGCATATACTTAGGATGTATCCTAACCCTAGATAACCATTCATTCCCAATCGACCTCATGCCGGTCTCAATAAAAAGTTTCGACGTCATCATCGGCATGGATTGGTTGAGTCTTCATCGCGCCGACATCATGTGCTTCGAGAAAGCAGTCCGACTAAACCTTCCGTCTAACGAAACTCTTATAGTCTATGGCGACAAACCTGGTGTGAGTCTTCGCATTATATCAAGTATTCAAACACAAAAATATCTGCGCAAAGAATACCACACATTCCTTGCTCACGTCATCGACACGAACCTCGAAACGAAAGAACTCAAGAACATTCCAGTAGTGAGCGACTTTCCCAACATTTTCCCAGAAGAACTACCTGGATTACCTCCGCAACGACAGGTCGAGTTCAGAATCGACTTAGTCGCAGGAGCTACCCCAGTAGCCAAGTCGCCCTACCGATTAGCACCAGCGGAGATGCAGGAATTATCTGGTCAACTTAACGAACTGCTCAGTAAGGGCTTCATAAGACCAAGCTTCTCACCTTGGGGAGCACCGGTCTTGTTCGTTAAGAAGAAAGACGGATCATTCCGTATGTGTATCGACTACAGAGAACTCAACAAACTGACGGTCAAAAATCGTTGCCCTCTGCCTCGCATAGACGATCTATTTGACCAACTGCAAGGGGCGAACTTTTTTTCCAAAATTGATCTAAGATCCGGATATCACCAGTTACGAGTACTAGAGGAGGATGTTCCCAAGACAGCCTTCCGAACTCGTTACGGACACTACGAGTTCGTGGTGATGCCATTCGGATTGACCAATGCGCTAGCAGTTTTCATGGACCTGATGAACAGAGTATGCCGACCTTACATGGATTAGTTCGTCATCGTTTTCATTGACGACATCCTGATCTACTCCCAAAGTAAGGAAGAGCATGGCGATCACCTACGACTAGTTTTAGGAACTTTACGAACGGAGAAACTTTATGCGAAGTTCTCGAAATGTGAATTTTGGATCCGAAGAGTCGAATTCTTAGGACACGTGGTAAGCGAAGAGGGAATCCACGTGGACCCATCCAAAATTAAAGCCATTGAGAACTGGTCAGCACCCAAGACGCCGACAGAAATTCGTCAATTTCTAGGCCTTGCTGGTTACTACCGCCGATTCATTCAGAACTTCTCCCGAATAGAGAAACCTCTTACAACCTTGACCCAGAAAGGCGTGGCCTTTGACTGGGAAGAGAAACAAGAGAGAGCGTTCCAAACACTCAAACGAGCCTTGTGCACCACGCCAATACTATCTCTCCCCGAAGGGATAGAAGACTTCGTAGTCTATTGCGATGGCATTCGAACCAAGGGCTCGGGTGTGTTCTGATGCAACGAGGTAAGGTCATCGCCTATGCCTCCCGACAGTTGAAGACACACGAAGTTAACTATACGACACACGATCTTGAACTAGGAGCAGTGGTGTTTGCTCTGAAGATCTGGAGACATTACTTGTATGGAATGAAGAGCACTATCTTTACCGACCACAAGAGTTTACAACACATATTCGATCAGAAGGAGCTCAACATGAGACAACGACGGTGGGTCGAGCTACTCAGTGATTACGAATGCGATATTCGTTATCATCCGGGTAAAGCCAACATAGTAGCAGACGCCCTGAGTCGGAAAGAATATTCTGGTCGCAAGGTCAAGTCATTATCAATAACCATCCATTCACACTTGTCTAACCAAATTCAGGCGGCACAACTTGAAGCCATGAAACCTGAAAATGTGACGAGTGAATCCCTTAGAGGAATGGACAAGAATTTAGAAGCCAAGGGTGACGGAGCCTTATACTTCATGGATCGGATCTGGACACCGAAACACGGTGGTTTCCGAGACTTAGTCATGACCAAGGCGCACAACACTCGGTATTCCGTCCACCCAGGTTCAGATAAGATGTATCGGGATCTTAAAAAGCTATACTGGTGGCCTAATATGAAAGCAGAGATTGCTACCTTTGTGAGTAAATGCCTTACTTGCGCAAAGGTAAAGGTCGAGTACCAGAAGCCCTCTGGTTTATTGCAACAACCAGAGATTCCAGAATGGAAGTGGGAGCGGATCACTATGGATTTCATAACCAAGTTGCCCAAGACAACGGGTGGACTTGATACCATATGGGTCATTGTTGATAGATTGACCAAGTCTGCACACTTCCTGCCTATCAAAGAAACCGACAAGATGGAGAAACTTACGAGAACATACATTAGGGAAATCGTACGACTACATGGTGTGCCTATATCCATTATCTCCGATCGAGATAGTAGGTTCACCTCAAGATTCTAGCAATCACTGCAACAGTCCCTAGGAACAAGGCTGGACATGAGCACAGCCTACCATCCACAGACTGACGGACAGAGTGAGAGGACAATCCAGACTTTAGAAGATATGTTGCGTGCTTGTGTAATTGAATTTGGAAAAGCGTGGGATACTCATTTACCCCTCGTCGAATTTTCCTACAACAACAGTTATCACACGAGCATAAAAGCAGCACCATTTGAAGCTCTCTACGGCCGAAAGTGCAGATCCCCTCTGTGCTGGGCTGAGGTGGGTGATACCCAATTAGCTAGAGGGCAAGCTTCCGACAGTACTCTCACTGGTCCGGAAATCATTCGGGAAACAACAGAGAAGATCGTTCAGATCCGTGAACGATTGAAAGCCTCTAGAGACCGACAAAAGAGCTACACTGATAAATGCAGAAAACCTTTGGAATTTCAGGTGGGAGACTGAGTCCTTCTCAAAGTCTCACCCTGGAAGGGCTTGATACGCTTCGGTTAGTGTGGGAAGCTTAATCCTAGGTACATAGGGCCTTTCGAGATTCTCGCAAGAGTCGGCCCCGTAGCTTACAAACTTGATCTACCCGACACACTTCGTAACGTACATTCTACATTCCACGTATCTAACTTGAAAAAGTGTCTGTCCGACGAGACTCTCGTAATCCCACTCGACGAGATCGAGATCAACAAGAGCCTCAACTTCGTGGAAGAACCTGTAGAGATCATGGACCGTGAGGTCAAGTAGACGAAGCAAAGCCGTATCCCTATCGTGAAGGTTCGCTGGAACGCCAAGCGAGGACCAGAATTCACTTGGGAACGCGAGGATCAGATGAAACTGAAATATCCTCATCTTTTCGCTTAGTTATTTGTAACTTCTTATTTGGTTAAATTCTAATTTCGGGACGAAATTCCTTCTAACGGGGGGATGATGTGACAACCCGAAATTTCCATTTGTACGAACATTATCTATTCAATAGAAGCTAGTCCAGTTTCTGTAAATTTCAGACTTGTCCGAAACAAGTTTGTGTACATTAGGGTTTACGTTTCTGGACGTATTAGGAGAGTGGATGCTCCTGTAATTGTGAAACTTGAACATTTTAAGTTTCATAATGTTATAGTCCGACTTCTGGAATAAAAATATTTTCTGTCAAAATATTCCAGGACTATAAATAGATTTCTGAATTTAATTAATTCATTATTCACAATTCCAAATAGAGAAAAGACAATTCTCTCTGATGGATCTTCGGGTTTTCATCCCAGATTGTGAGTCTACTTTACTAAATGTGTTTCAATACTTGTTAGATGTTTTATAACATCAATAACATGTTTAGATTACAAGATCCGGGAGTTTACTGCCCAAGAACGTTCTTGGGGGGTAAACTCCAAAATGGAACTTTAAAGCTTCCTAGTCCCATTCCCTTGATAGACAACTTGTAAAGGACCTTGTTGTAACAACCCGAAATTTCCGCTTCATTTTAATGTACCTTTTTCATAAATCAACTCGCGCAACCGATCGTCGTTCCGATTTCCGATTTCCGATTTCTCCGTTTAATTAAGTCATTAATTAGTACACATTTAAAATGACTTAATGGGTGTCTTAATACATTTAGAAATCAATTTAACACCCAACTTTAGTGATCGGAATAATTCTAGAATTTACCGTATCGAGTTACGGTAACTTAATCGGGTACGACCAAAAACCCCGTCTAACGCCGGTATCGGGTAGAATTCCACCGTGTCCAAAACTTAAACACTACATAAACGTGTTTAAGACTTCATTTGAAGCCTTTTGGCAAGTTTCTCACTAAACTCTTACAACCTCTCTCCTCAAGCTAGAATTAAGGTCCAAATCACAAGTTTAAGGCTTCAAATCTTTAAGGTAACCTCCCTAACATGTTATTCAACACCTTTAGCCTTCAAATTGATGAAATAATTGAGTTTTAGGTCCAAGAACAAGAGTTTACGGCCAAGGAACAAGCTTGGGCCGTAAACTCCATTTAATGGGGTTTTAAGCCCTTAAACTCCTTCCTAAACTCAATTGGACTATAGATATGGCTATGGGACTTCAAGATATGGACTTAGGACATTTAAAACTATGATTTTGAGCCATTTAAAGGAGTTTACGGCCAAGGCATAAGCTTAGGCCATAAACTCAAGAAAAAGGGGTTTTTCATGCCCTAAAACCCTTCCAAATCACTCCTATGGCTTAGATATGAATTGTAGGACCTTGGTTTTAGCATTTGGACACTTGAAACATGAATTTTATGGGACTTATGTGATTTTACGGCCAAGGATAGTGCTTGGGCCGTAAACTCCCCAAAATGTGACATAAACCCAATTCTAAAGTGTTAGAAAGCCATCCAACACCACCAAAAGCCTTGGAATTAATCAAGGGACCAACCAAAAATGCTTTAAGGGTCTAAAACACATCATTTGTGGGACTTATAAGGGTTTACGGCCAAGGCTTGTTCTTGGGCCGTATACTCCAAAACTTTTGGTGTTAGAATGCAAACTAAACACCCCTAAAGCCTTTAGATGAATTCTAGAAGCCCTTCTATGCAAGTTTTAGACCTTGAAACACTTTGTATGACCCTACATTAGAGTTTACGGCCATGAGGAGGGTCTTATGGGCCGTAAACTCCATAACACCCCTCAAATGTTACATAAAAATCATACTAGGTCTTGGAATAATCTTATGAATCACATGTGATTTGTTTTAACAACATTTGACACCCATTTCATGAAGATTAAGGAGTTTACGGCCAGGAGCCTATACTGGGCCGTAAACTCCCATAAAATAAGCATTTTGATGATTTAAATTCAGTCCAAGTGTTCCAAGACAATTTAGAAAATCCATTCTAGCAACCTCTAGGTCCATTTGAGCCCTTAAACCCTCAAAACCACACCAACATGAGTTTACGGCCGTAAACTCATGTGTGAGTGTGTTTCATGGTTGTAAAATCATTTAAATGTTTACTTATGGAGAGTAAACTCATGTCCCAAGTCCCTAGTGCCATTACAAGTCCGAAGATGTCACCCGGGTCACTCCGAACGCTCGTTTTGAGGTGTTTAACCTCATTGGAGTGTAATGTTCCATATGATTAGTGAATGTATCTCTAATTGTATATATATGGACATTATATCATTTTTACATAGGGTCATCGCGAGTAATCAAACCCCGAACCGACGTCTAGCATTCAAAACCGACACGTTTCCGAGTCCGGTGAGTTCATACCCCTACCCTTTTTCACTGTTTTCACTGTTTTCAGGGGGGGGGGGGGGGGGAACACAAGCAAAGTACAAGGGAATTCTTGTACTCATAACATGTTTTCAAATGTGTGTTTCATATTCTTATGCTTTTATAACTGATAACAGATCGAACATACAGATTACGTAACATATATTTGTGAAATAAGTCTTTAAACTAGTATGTTTTACATATATTTCACAAATGGTTTTCCACATTTTTATCAGTTAAAAGCATGACATTAAAACATTTGATTATAATACCTGTACACTGTTTTGTCCTCGGTAACACTCCACGCACATACGCGAGTGGAGGACTTTCATATTATTACTAGTAAATTTATTATTCCGGTACGATTGGAGACACGTCCTCAGAGAACACTCCACCTGGATTACGCGAGTGGAGGACTACACCCATAACCAGAATCTCTGGTATTTAGAGAGCGTGACTTGAGTGTATAGATCTATACGGGGCTGACTACCCCATACCTGGCTGCTAGCTACAGCCGAACCGAAATGGTTCAAGGGTGACGAAAGTCATAAGTATGTGGACGACTTATTGCCACATGTGGACTACTTATTGCCACAGGTTTCAGTCTATTGTATGGTTATGGAACTCGCAATTAGGATAACAGAGATTTACTTACAGTAATAATGGATTTCTTTATACATCCTTTACATCTTTTACTTACTGTAACTAACATTCAGGAAGGTACAGCACCTTCCTAGGGAGAACATGGAATCTAATCATGATTACATCTTTTACA
Organism: Lactuca saligna; assembly: GCF_052625555.1. Classification (NCBI taxonomy): domain Eukaryota; kingdom Viridiplantae; phylum Streptophyta; class Magnoliopsida; order Asterales; family Asteraceae; genus Lactuca; species Lactuca saligna. The sequence goes on from NC_136420.1 coordinate 120,417,877, forward strand.
TCTTTCACATCGTTTACATAAGATACATACATGCAGGAAAGCATGGGGCTTTCCTGGGTAACACTTACCTAACTAGAAAGAGTCATAGAATGGATAACATTACATCTTTTACAATTAGTAACATACAATCAGGAAAGTATGGGACTTTCCTGGTAACACGTGATAAGTAAACAGAACAGTTTAACCAGTCAGATAACCAACTATACATTTTCCATGAGCAAACATGTTTTCAGTGTACAAACTTACTATACTTTACATTTGTGAAACAATAACCAACTTTTAAGAAAATACGGGATTTTCTTGGTGTACATAACATTTCAGAAACAGAAAGGAAACCGATACATTTTCGTAAAACAAAACCGCTTATGAACTCACCAGCTTTATGCTGATTTTCAAACCGCTTGTGTTCTCAGGTCAGCGTTAGAACAGGTACCCGAAGATCCTTTTGCATGAAGACGGTGTACATGAAGACCCGTTACATTTTGTCTATATATACTATGTATCACAACTGTACAAACTATACTTTTAAAACAACTGTAAAACTGTTATTATGTAATGTAATGCTTGTTTTACTTTGCTTACTATGTACATTGGATTTGATACTCAACATGGTAGTCAACCCCGGAAATGTATTTCGCCTTCGGTTTTCGGGGTGTGACACTTGTGTGTGATCTTTAGAGACTAGAAAGCATCCAAAATCAACAAGTAATAGGAGTTTACGGCCAAGGACTTTTCTTAGGGCCGTAAACCCCTTTTCAAGGGCTAAATGTGCCCTAAACTACCCCATAAGCCTAAGGACTTTAACCCTCATATGCTTGTGACTATTTTAGACATCAAAACACTTCAAAATCATAAGTTTATAGGAGTTTATGGCCAAGAACATTTCTTGGGCCGTAAACCCCTTTTCCAAGGGTTAAAAGCACTTCAAACACCCCTAAGGCCTTAAGACAATTACCATTGAACACCTAGGACTTGAATGGAGAGTAAAAGACATCAAGAACATCCCTTAAAGGAAGTTTACGGCCAAGGAACACCTCTTCGGCCATAAACTCCAAGTAGAGGCATAAAAGTGTGCCTCTTGTCCCCATTAGCCTTAGATAAAATCATGGAAGCCATCCTTGATGTGCAAGTGCCTCAAATGAATTAAAAGCCATCACCCATAGGAGTTTACGGCCGTAAACTCTAGGGTATATGGACTATAGGCCGTAAACTCCCCTATGGAGCATTCTAGGGCCTTAAACTACTTCATGTATTATTCCAACAAAGCTAGGAGTGTTCTTGGATCAAGATAACACTTTAAAACACCCAAAACCACCATATGAGGAGTTCACGACCATAAACCCATGAGTTTACGGCTGTAAACTCCAAAGGGTGGGGTTTGTTAGGTGGTGAACTCTTATGCAAGGCCATTTGACGTTTCAAACCCTTTTGCCTTGTCCCGTATCAACTTAGATGCAACCATTAGGACCTACAACACTTATACAAAGTGTATACATGTTCCTAATTGTGTTAAATTACTTTATTAAGTTATTATGTGGCTAATTAGTTATATATATGCTTATTATATGATAACTAGGCTCGAACATGTGAACAAGTCTCTGTTTGACACTTAGCACGGTACCCGATACATCAATTCAATCTACTCACCACAAGTGAGTTTATACCCCTTTAATCAACCTTTGAAATACTTTTAAATGTTTTAAATACTTTATGGGGGGGGGGGGGGGGGGAATACAAGTCAAATACTTATAGTTATTACATCAATCACATGTGATTGCATTAATCACATGTGATTGCATTAATCACATGTGATTAATAACTAGAAAACCAACGATTTTATCACTGTTCAACTGTTTATCAAACTGTTTCACTTCAAATGTTTTACAAACTCTTTTTACTTATCAAATGCTTTTATTAAACTTTGTTTTACTTCTTATAAATTGCATGCCCATATATGTATATATATATATATATATATATATATATATATATATATATATATATATATATATATATATATATATAAGTAATGTTTAAAGGGCTTAGGAAGGCCATCCGCCCTATTTCCTTTTCGCGCACTGAGATGTGGTCTGGTGGGATTTCGGGTGACCATCCGAAGGTCGTTTTAATATTAGTTATATATCATATATACATGTATAGACATAAAAGTACTTCCATATTCACATTTATCAGTACATCAATAGTTAGTTACCATCGGGGTAACACAATACATATACAATGATGCTAGAAACAATACATATACATATACTAGAAACAATACATATACAATGATGCTAGAAACAATACATATACATATACTATAAACAATACATATACAATGATGCTAGAAACAATACATATACATATACTAGAAACAATACATATACAATGATGCTAGAAACAATACATATACAATGATGCTAGAAACAATACATATACAACTATACTAGAACGAGAAACAGTACATATACATGAATACTTTATTATTGTGATTTAAATCGGAGCATGACTTAACTGTCATGGCTCGAGTTGTAGCTAGAATTCTCATGAAGGGAGAGCGTGAGTTTGTGTATAGATCTATACTGGATTGACAATCCTACACCTTGCTGCTAGCTACAGCCGGATCTGCAGGTCTGCGGGTGCCAAACGTCATTCCGTTATTACGACCATTCATTTGTCGTTGTTACTAGTCGATAGTATGGTGCAATTTATCACGTAATGCCTTAATATAAATCCGGTTTAAGGTAGTTAGTACAACAGTAGTTCTTATAATACAAGGCTACAGTACTACAATGATTTACCCATTACATATTTTTCAGTGATAACCTCACTTAAACGTTTATGTACAAACTATATTTTGTTGAATGATAGTTACATTTGGGAAATTACACACTTTTACATCAAACGAGCATACAAAGCAGTTAAGCCTTGGTAGAAGGCTACTTTAATAGAAAATATAGGTTTTTCTGAGAGATTCAAACTTTTACAAACAATTGCAAACCTTTACATACATTTTACAAACTTATACTTTATACATGTTCAAACATTTTTGGATGACAAATACCGACACTAAAATACTTATGAACTCACCAGCTTAATGCTGATAAACTCTTTCAAAATAACTTGTATTCTCAGGTCATCAGTAGACAGGTACCGAGGCCAGCTTTTGAGAAGATGGAGCGCATTTAAGACTCATCTTATTATTTTGATATACGTTATTTTTGGTGTCTATATTGTACAGAACACGCTTGTATTAAAATTATATATTTAATGCAATGGATGATGTTGTTTGCTTATTTACATTTACCGTGTTGTGATACTTACATGACGTCCTCCGCCCCAGAACGTTTCCGCCATTCTTGGTTTTAGGGTGTGACACAAGCCTAGAAATTGGATTTTTCTCCAACTATCTTAAAGATTTACACTTTGATCTTCAAATAAGTAAGTATTTTCATCCATTGATTAGTAGATACATGGCTTTAACTAGTATCACCCTTTGATTTCATCCATGAAATTCATCTTTTTGGGTTAGATCTTCACGGACACCAAGAACACCAAGAACACACACTAAATTTTTGGAACTTAAACATCCTTTTAAGCTTCTAATACATGAGTAATCTTTCCATAGCTTATTACATACTAGAAAATCTTGATGTTCACCATGAAATATACCATTTTTACAAGATCATTAAGGGTGTGCGGTCGTACACTCCTTGTGTGGCCATACACACCCTTTTTGAGGTCCAAAATGCTAATAAACTTCCAATAAGGTTAAGAATTGATCAAAACACACTTCCTAGATGCTTAATAGGACTTTAGAACACCCATTGGCATGTTTCACCATGAGTGTGCAACCGCACACCCACTTGGGCTGTACACTCTGGCCGTACACACACATGAAACATACCATTCTGGCCGTACACACTAATGTGTGGTCATATACGTCTTATGTGTAATCATATTTGATTGTAACACTTCAACATAAGTGTTTCCTAGTCCCTAAGGTGGTTCCCTATCATGATTAGTTGATCATACACTAATTATATCCAGATATGTATCATTATATGCTTAATAGGATCCGTGTGTGCTCAAATCTTCACTTGGCACTTAGCATCTTGTACCAATTTTATATTTGCATCACTTGCTACATGTGAGTTCGTACCCCTAACTTATCTTTTAAATAATTTTAAATGCATTTATGGGGGGAATACAAGTAGAACCATCATAGTTATTATATCAATCACATGTGATTAATAACTATCAAGCAAGTGGATTTTCTTATACTTCAAATTGTTTTTATCAATCACACTCTTCAAAACATTTTATAAACTGGCATCAAGTCATCTGTTGCCATTCAAATGGTTACAAATCTTTTATATGTTAAACTTTTATTAAACTCTTTTAAACTTATATATTGTCAAAATCATGTCTATATAGATATAGTTATATAAGTAAGGTTGAAAGGACTTAAGACTGATAACTCACTTTATTTCCTGTTCCTTGTTTGGTTGTGTACTTAGGGTATTCGATTATTTGTTCGAGTGTCGTTTGAATCTTAGTTATATATTATGTATATATATGTGTGTGTATCTATATATATATATATATATATATATATATATATATATATATATAAGTTCTTACTTCTGTCCAACACCTTTGGGTAGAAAAGGTGTATAAACATACTTAGACATTCAACCTACATTACTAGTAAACTATAATAGGTATAGTTTAGGGATTTACTACTCACTACTTCTAGTACAATGAAACATACAAGATTCAGTTCATTCATGAGTCCATACAAACATACTATGATGAGAAACTAAGAGAACATACATTACACTATACAAAGTGAACATAAACTACATTATACAAAGAGAACATACTATACACTAGAACAGAGAGAACATACAAAACACTAGAACATACTATATAAATACAAGAATACTATAACATTAATGTGAGCGACTACTTCATGGCATTGCAATCTACTGTTGTGTCATGTTTTGTAACTAGAGTCTCTTGGAAGGGGAGCGTGAATTTGTGTATAGATCTATATGGGACTGACCGTCCTACACCTGGCTGCAAGCTACAGTGGAATATGCAGGTCTACGAGTGACGAATGCCATACCATTTCGACGTCTTCGAGCGTCGTGTTTTACTAGTCAATCAAGTATTGTTACAATCATATCACATTTTACCTTAATTAACAAACTGGTTTAAGGTAGTTAATACATTGGTAGTTACTTATATACAATACTACTAGTACATCATTATTTTCCCATTGCATTCACATTGTGATATTCTCACATAAACGATAATGTAATCTATATTTTGGTAATGATAGACATACTTGGGAAAGATACACACTTTTACAAACAAACAACATTCAGAACATTCGGGCCTTGGTAGAAGGCTACTTTTTAGTAGAAATTATATGATTTTATAGGAAATAAAAACATTTACTACAAACACTTACAAACATTTTCATACAGACAATGACACTAAAATACTTATGAACTCGCCAGCTTTAATGCTGATCTACTCTTTCAAAATAAATTGTATTGTTAGGTCACCAGTAGATAGGTACCGGTGACTAGGTTTTGAGAAGATGAAGCTTTCAAGACTCGTCTTTATTTTGATTACTCGTTTTTGGTATCTTATATAACTATACACAGAACAAGATTGTATTAAAATTATATTATTAATGCAATGGATGATGTTGTTTCTTGTTTACTATTATGCATTGTTGTGATACTGTACATGACGTCCTCCACCCTAGAATGTTTCCGCCATTCAGGTTTTGGGGTGTGACATGAATTGTCTCACACCATAGGTAGTTTACAATGAACCAATGCAACCCTATGTGGTGCAAGCTATCTCTATTTTTTGAAATCTAGTCCATGACTCCCACTAGATCCTCCTTCTCATTAAATGATGAAGACATACAAGTCATGAAATCCTTATACTTGTGGTAGCCCCTAGGTTCGCCATTCCTTCGGATCTCTGAGTCTTCCGGAGGATGGAGTGGTCCTTGATGACTTTTGGAGTCATTTTTTTCTTCATTAACTGTTGTTGGATGAGGGGGAACCGGTGCATTGATGAATTACTCAACGACTATCGGTTCGTTGATCACTGATGCTCTGCCTCTAGCATTAGTTAGCTCTTGAGTAAGGAGATTCATAAACTCACGACGTTGTCGATCGAGTAGATATTGAATCAACTTTCGTGCTTCCGCCATCATAAATTGAGTAGCTCCTGCTCTAGCATTCTGAGGTGTTGGACCTCCTTCATTATTGATGATCATACTCGTAGAATACGAGTATTTTAGAATATTATTATTTTACTTACTATATATATATTGCACAAAATACCAGTTAAAGAATCTTAAAATTTAAGGCATTTTCTTATAGCTTGCTATTTCCTATGTCTATATAAAATTAGGCATCTATCCTAAAGCATTCTATCACATAAGTCACCATTTATACTTAGCTTCTAAGTTTAAGTCTAGAAATCTATCAAAATTCCTACTTCGCTTAAACTAATGCTCTGATACCAACTGTGACATCCCTATATTTTCAGAAATGATTAAAATTCTTTCTTTACGCTTTAAGTTATTGTGTTGCGAAAATCTCAATTTAATTAAAGGAAGTGAGATAACATATATTGTTTCATTTTATTTTGCTTAAAGTAATGCTCTGATACCAACCACAAATGTCACCATTAATAACCAAAGATAGGTTAGATCAGAAAATAAAGAGTCCCTGAAATACTAATAAAGGGTCATCTCTTATCTCACTCAACAACCTAACTAGATTCTAGTAGCCTTAGTTCCGCTACTTGTGATGCATATTAATTGAGTGGGTCAGGTTTGGGTAACCAAGTGAGACACATAGGGTTTTCAAGACAATAATATTTTAATGATAAAAAATCATAATAATATTCTCTCAAAAAAACATTATAGGTGTATATAATCTGATGTAAAACCACCTACCATGCCCAATCAATTAACACAAATCCTAATTCGACGATCATCTGGAAGAATCACCTTACCTAATGAAACGTCTGAAAACAGTTTCATTACACAGTAACAGGCTTCCTTGGCCAGTGTAAATCATATTATAGCAACCAATGTACACAGTAACCTAATTCACTAGACTGCCTACAATAGTCAAGTGTTGTCATCTACTATGGTCAATGACCAGACATACTTGTAGGTTATCTGATCTGGACCTTCTAATTCTGGTCATCCAAAAAGTGCAGGACTGTTACACCTTCTCTAATCTCACAATCTATCCCAGAATGAGACTTATGTAACATTCATCTTATTTGGAACTAAGCAAATTTTTTATTCTATACAGACCTAGACTATAACTATAGGCAATCTGATGTCGAAGGGCCTTACTAAAGTGGTTGGAAACAAGAGAGTAAGGGGATTAAGGTGTGGAAGAATCCTAGAGAGTTCTGGAACAAATTTGGGTGACAAATGATAAAAAATTGAACCTATTTATAGCAGGAATAAGAGGAGCGCGTCGTGCGTCTTGTTTATGTATTTCCCACCTCTGATCGAAAACATTGACGTGGCTCCTCTCACCTCCTAACATGTGGAAAAAATCTATTGGGTCGTCTCTAAGTGCCTGTGTGGGTTGCACATCATGTTTGTGCACGCCACACATGATATCACTGTGCACAAAGATATTTTCCTCAAAAATGCATATATTCTTCATAAAAACTCTGTTTTCGACGTTCTTTATGATAACACGTAGCTATTGACGGCTACTACTACTTTCCTTTAGACTTGGTCGAATAATTCTCAAGTTGTTTTTAGCGAGCTTAGACTGTCAAAGTTCGTATAAAAAGCATAACTTTCTCATATAATATCCGCTATTAACTGTGTTTATATCGACAAAATCCTATTTACGAGATATTCAACTCTCCTTTAGAATTTTTTTCTTAACAATCGACCGATTTTTAATTTTGGTTTTTGAGTCATGCATTGTTGTGCTTAAACTTCGAAAACTCGTAACTTCTTCTAACAAAGTTAGATTTAGGCATTCTTTATATGCACGGGTTTGAGTTTTTGATTATTGTAACTTTAGTTCAGATTACGTTTCGACGTAAGATTTTGCATAGATATAATATACACCTAATGTCTACTGAAATTCACATAAATACACACATACACACACATATATACATGTATGTGTGTGTTTGTATATATATATATATATATATATATATATATATATATATATATATATATATATATATATATATATATTGTTGGATTAGGTGTCCAAGCCAATAACTAAATTGTTATGTACTTGAATTATTAACAAAGTCCTTTTGGGTTGTTTGCAACATGGTAATTGGATATGATGACTTGTTAAGATAGAGATACTGATTTATTGATTTGTTATATGATTAATAAACATCAATAGATTATTTATTAATATATTATGTGAAATTATATTAATTAGAAATGATATTATTTAATTAAGAATTAATCAGAAATAAATTTGAACTAATTTTGGGATTAATTCGATTAATTAATAGTGGAAGGACCTAAGTTATAATTGTTTAATTATTGAACAAAAGGGTTCCAGAACCTTCCCCATAAAGGTGGACGGTTTGGATAGTGATTCTAGGGTAACTAAAATATCCCTTGTAGATAATTTGGAAACCAGATAATTACCTGATTTGAGATATTATTATTTTAATTAAGTAAGAATTATCTAGGGATTTCCTATCACCTATAAATATGGTTCCTTAGCTTCACATTTTTGCCCATTATTCTTGAAAAGTACATGGCCAAAAATCTTCCCTCTCCTCATACCTCTTCAATCTTCTTTAGTTGCTAGGGTTTGGGTGTGAACCATCAGAGGCACGAGAAATCTTGTGCTTGCTTCCAAGAGCAATTGAAGAAGGAATTCATTGATTATCTATAAGAATAATCAAAAAGGTATGTAATCCCTGACTTGTTTATGATTTTTTGAAAATTTATAAGGTTTATTAGATTCTTGTTGTTATATAGAATATTATTTCAATAGTGTTATGCCATAGATCTAATAGGTTGCATGTACCCTTAAGTGTATAAGGTTTTATCTGCGTTATTGCATGTAAAACCCATCAATGTTATCAGAGTTTATGGTCCTTCCACTACTAATTAATCGAATTAATCCCAAAATTAATGCGATTAATTCGTTACGTGTACTCATATGGGGGTCCCGATTCTGGATGGTGAGTACGCCATGTATATGAGCTGAGTATGTTGGCGTACTCAGCCTGAAGTTGATTTATTGACTATGACTTCCATTGACCATTGACTTTTTGACCAAGTTTGACCTTGGGTCAAACTTGAGGATTTTTTGTTGTTAATTCAGATTTTATCTAGTTCTGGTATGTAACATCCCACTCTGGTATGTATCACAATATTGTCCGCTTTGGGCTCCCGGCACGAAAACTTCCCACGGGTTCACCCATTCCTGGATTGCTCTCGTCCGGGCACGCTTAACTGTAGAGTTCTTATGGGATCTACTGTTCTCACAGATTTAAAACGCGTTGTGTCAGGGAAGGTATCCATACTCCTTATAAGGAATGCTTGGTTCTCCTTCCTAGCCGATGTAGGACCAGGTGCAACCCACCTTCACCCCCCCATTATAAGGTTTCGACGTCCCCATCGAACACAGTAACCCGTGCCCTGCTCTGATGCTATTTGTAACATCCCGCTCTGGCACGTATCACAATATTATCCGCTTTGCGCTCCCGGCACGAAAACTTCCCAGAGGTCACCCATTCCTATATTGCTCTCACCCATGCATGATTAAATGTAGAGTTCTTATGGGATCTATTACCCTCACGGATTTAAAACGTGTTGTGCCAGGGAAGGTATACACACTCCTTATAAGGAATGCTTGGTTCTCTTTCCCAGCCGATGTAGGATCAGGTGCCACCCATCGTTCACCTATGTGGGTTGCACCTGATCCTACATCGGCTGTGAAAGAGAACCAAGCATTCCTTATAAGGAGTGTGAATACCTTCCCTGTCACAATGGGTTTTATATCCGTGAGGGCAGCATATCACATAAGAACTTTGCAGTTAAGCGTGCCTGGGCAAGAGCAATCAAGGGATGGGTGGCCCCCTGGGAGATTTTCGCATCGGGAGCCCAAATCGGACAATATTGTGATACGTGATAGAGGGGATGTTGCAAATGATATAGGTCCAGGGCAGGGGTCGATGTGTTCGATAGCAACATCAAACCCTATAATGAGGGGGTGAAGGTGGGTTGCACCTGATCCTACATCGGCTGGGAAGGACAACCAAAGATTCCTTATAAGGAGTGTCGATATCTTCTCTATCACAACGAGTTTTAAAGTAGTGAGGGCAGCAGATCCCATTAGAGCTCTGCAGTTAAGCATGTTCGGGTGAGAGCAATCCAGGGATGAGTAACCCCCTGGGAAGTTTTCGCGACGGGAGCCCAAAGAGGACAATATTGTGATATGTGCTAGAGGGGGATGTTACATGGTATTAGTGGATTCGAGGGTGTGAGCAGTGTAGAAAAGGGATTGCTTCGTAGTATTTCAGGGTTCTTCGTTTCATGCGAGTCTTCTCCCGGTGCTCATGAGTTGAAGGCACCAATGTCATCTCACTAAATTTTGTATGAAGGATGCTAGCTGCCTTTGTGACTCTTGCATGTTTGTATGAACCTGTGCAGTAGAATAGTTGTATCTGTGACCAGTTGTGTCCAACCATTATTGTTATGTTATGTTGTTTATATGTGACTGAGACTATTGATAGTTTCCAGGGTTGCTGATAACCCACCAGGTGTGCTGTTAGCCCACGGGGACTGCCGATAGTCCCTAGGGTTGCTGATAACACATAGCTATTTATTTGTGTTGTGTGTGGTATTTTGAGGAACTCACTAAGCTTTTTGCTTAATTACGATTTTTGGTTTACACGTTTCATGTTTTCTCATATTAAAGGAGGGGTAACAACTCAATTGCATAGCATCAATGGGAGATTTTTTGTACTTGCTATCTTTTAATGATACTCTGATAAATGTTTTAAGATCTTGTTGTTGTGAATTAAATAAATACTTAAAATTTTAATCGAAAAGTTTGGGTTGAAATTTGGGGCATTAGAACATTGAACCAAATACAATAATATAACATAAAGTATAACTTTCGTTACTGACTAAATATTATGTATGATATCAAGTTTTAAAATACTTGAAATTTAAATACGTATATGCACCTTAATAGTAGGCCAATATTAACAACAATAACTACTCCAAGTGAACTGTCATCCAATTATTGTTCCCAAAAGATTGTACACATCTTGACTCTTAATTCCCTAAGAATACATGCTATTTCAAAGAGCATCAACATAACTTTGGTGAATTCACTTGTTTGTATGTTTGATTCGTATGTACTTTTTAAACTAAAAAGTATTTTTTACAGTATCTAAGTGCTTCTTAACTTATATATTTATATGTATTTTTTAACCCAAAAGTGTTTGTCTTACTGTATATATATACATACTATTTCAACTTATATATTAACTGTATTTAGACTGCTCTCAACATAATTAGTTGTCACTCCTCCCTACGCTTCATCGGATGTCGTAAGTGTGTAGACGATTATCACTCATGACTTGACCGTCGAGGTTACAACTAGCAACTGCAGGTGGCGGTGTCAATCTACATAGATTTACACATAACTCACCCATTCACTTAAAATTTAACGGTTATAAGTCAGGTTTTAACTAAATGATACACTTAGTGTGATGAAATGTCACATGTAAACCATTAAGCAAGTAGTTCTAAACTATTATGGCCATAAATTAAATGTTAAGTTACCAGGCCAAGGTTTAATAGTATATAACTATTATACATATTTTGTAAACAATGTGCATAACTACTCTATAAGTTATGTGGATAGAGTAACGACATTACATAACTATTATCCAAGTTATGTGAATAGAGTAACGACACTGTAATTTATATGTTTTTAAATTCAACAGTTCGACGATAGTTAAATAAAGATTTTGAAATATATAAACAATAAATAACATTTTCAGCATGTATTCTCTCCTGAAAACAGTAAAATATTTTAAAATGAGGTCGTGAAGTCACTTTCGTAATGTGCTTTTATCACGTCGTATTTTTTTTGTTAAAAACATTGTATTACATCGGGAATCGAAAGTGTAGGGTTTCACAGTAAAAGGGTTAGAATATGATCAGAACAAAGCTGGGTGGCCGCTAAATTTTTTTCTACTGAAAAAAGTTGACGGAAAAGGTCTCTGATCACTAGAAATTCATCGGAATAGTGTTGCCGGTGTTGGAAAAAGCGGGCCAACGGAGGGGAGGGGGATGTCGAGGCCTAGTCGGAGGTAGGAGGTCAGTAGTAGGTAATATGTGCAAGGGATGAAGGAGCATGATGGACCGTGGTGGTAATTGGCGGCAACAATGGGTGGTGGTGAGTGGTCCAGTGGCGACGAGAAGTAGATGCCATCAATTTATATAAATCTTTGAGTGATGTGACGGGGATGTGTCGTGCGGAGCCATCTCGTGATGCATTTCCAGGCTCCCAATTCCTACTTCTCCAGAAATTCTTCAAGTTAGTAGTTTATAGTACTCGATTTATCTTCTGTAAAACATAAAAATATTCACCTAATGAATCGTGCAACTAGGAGAACGAGTCGTTAGAAAGTACGTTAATCAACATATTCTTGTTTGCTATTATTTGACTAGTTTTCGCAAAAGTGTCTGTTTTTCATGAAACTAAAAAGTAAGCAATTAAATCAAATACTGGCCTTTTCTGAATTCGTAAAATATTTGTATATTTTTCCTGACAAGCCAGGTAGCTAACCTAACAAATCGTTTGAAGATTCGTTGAAGGGAAAGCTAATATTGTTTTGTCGTGATCTTATCCACAACAGTGTTGGGGTACTAATTTACAATACTCGATTTACCTTCCGTAAAACATAAAAATATTCACCTAACGAATCGTGCGACTAGGAGAATGTGTCTTCAGAAAGTACGTTAATTAGCACATTCCTATATGTTGTTATTTGACTTGTTTTCGCAAAGTTTTTGTTTTTCATAAAATGTAAAAGTAAGCTATTGAATCAAATATTGCGCATTTTGCGAATTCGTAAAATATTTGTGTATTTTTAATAGACAATCCACGAGCCACGTAGCTAACCTATTGAATCATAGAAGATTCGTTAAAGGGAAAGCTAAGATTGATTTTTATTTTTGTGATCTTATGCACAATAGTGTTAGGTTTTTTTAAGGAAAAATGAGTAAGTTTTAGAATCAAACACAAGATTGAACGATGAGTAAGGGAAAATTGTTTGAAATTCCAAAATCATATTTTAAGACATCTAACGAAATGTTTGAAGTTCTTGTTCTTACTACTAGAGACCACATACTATCGTGTTCGTTTTCTTTGGATTGTGATAACTTTTGCATACCAACTCCGTTTCTGACGTTCTTTATATCTATAGATTTGTAATTATGTGTAATTTATGTTTAGTGCATCATCTATGCATAATAATACTTAATGTGTGTGTATACATATATATATATATATATATATATATATATATATATATATATATATATATATATATATATATATATATATGACAATCATATGTATTAAATCATTACTTATATATATATATATATATATACACTGAACAATGTTTATTCGTCAATGACCTGTATCAATTGAGCACTTAAGTGAAATTCTGGCTGCATTTCCATGTGTAAACTTTATTTGTATAATAATAAGTGGAATATGTTACCTTAGATCTATTACATTGTGTTTATACTAATGGATACCGATGAACGTTGACCTAATTTTTACGGTTGTCACATTCATATTGCAACAAAGTGTCACACACAAGATCACAAAGAAGATAATACGAAGTTAGTAATTCTTTCTATGTAGTTTTTAAATGTATGTTGCTATAATTGTAAAACATAGATTCTAGGTTTCATATGCACCTGTGTGTCAAGTTTAGATTTTTCAACTACTTATGAGTTGTGTATTTTATGTTAATAATCCCCAATGGTGTCCATATATGATCATATATTATAAGGAATATCAGTCAATAATAATTCTTGAAAATATAGATCCAACATTGTTAGAAACTTACAATTTTCACAAATGAACCTTCTCCACCAAATCAATAACATATATGGTTATAAGTAAAATAAGTGAGTGAGCTACCAGGTCAAACCCAACTTTCACCAAACATACAATTTTAGTCCTTCTTACCATAAGTTTTCTTTTTAACCTTATGCATGATCTTCTAAACCCTTTGACCAGTTTAAACCTTCTTATAATAATATATTTTACTTATTTGTTTTTAATTTAGTTATTCTTATTCTTATTTTTTGTTTACTTTCTAAAGTTTTATTTTTACAAAGATGGGAAAAGATTATAGGCTTGATTTGAGGATGCTACATGGACACTTAGATAATACGAAATATATGTGTCTCTATTCATACAGTGAGTATGAAATTGATCCTTCAGATACAATGAACATCTTTTCGTTAATATGATTGTTCAAGCTTCTCCCAAAGCTTATGTGTCGTTCATATCACATGCACATTTGTAATAACATTCTTTAGATGACAAAAATAAATTGCACATGTGGCTCTCATTTCGAAATTTATCACATTCTTTATCAACATTTTTGATCCTATTCAAATCACAATTGGAAATAAGGATTTTTAAAATTTATCACATTCTTGATCAACATTTTTGATCCTATTCAAATCACAATTGGAAATAAGGATTTATTCCCCTTCATTGCCTTGTGTAATCCATATTGAATTAACAGGTTCTAAACTTGAACTTGCCATCAACCAAAGAATATTATTCCATCAAGTTTCTCAACATCAAACCTTACATTACTAACCATACATGACTGAGCTTTGACATCAACACTATTGTATACTTGCAAAATATGCACTAAACCTAAAAATAATACACCTATCAAACATTAATAAAAAATATAGTCAGGACACAAGAGACACACTTAGATACCAAGTCTTTCATATTATAATGCTTTCATGGATGTGTATGCACTTACATCTTTCATATAGTTCTATCATACACCAAAAAGTGAAATGATCTTTGTTTTTGATGTGAAATATTATAGCATGATACTGATGGGTTTTGAGCATTCTAACACTTCCTAAGTGTACATGCAACCCTAATAACCTTGGATCTATGTTTGTCTAATTGTCATGCAAAGTTGAATTCCAAGGTTATATTACTATCTAGCATACATGGGGAACAATTTTAACTTAATGTATAGATAGAATAACTTACCTTGTTATTGTTTGTGTTCCTTGAAACCTTGTGAGCCTAGCACCCCAAGTGTGATGCCTCAAATGCTTCACACAACACCAAATGCTCTTGGAAGAACTTATGAGAGAACACACACTTCTTCAAAAATCGGCCAAGCCCTCTTATTTCTTAGTGTAGCCGATTTTGGGTGGAGAACATGTTACTTATATAGTGTTGACACATCTAGGGTTAAACCCTAATGTGTCATGACTCTTCATTTCCATGACCCATGGGTTTGTAACTCCCATGGAGCATCCATGGAGCATCCTATGGGTGGAACCCAACTTGATAGTCCATGGAGCCTTTTAGCCCACTATACAAGATATGGATGATTTACATAATCAACCCATATATTTAATTAGTTATCTTTTGATCACTTAATTAATTCTAAATTAATTCTTGATCAAACTAATCAAATAATATTATTAATATATTAGAACTTATAATATATTAATAATCTCCAAGTGTTATTTCTCTCATTTAGTCTATCCAATTGCATGGTGCCATGCAACCCAAATGGACCATGCCGGGTCGGGTCAAGTATATACCAGAAATAGTTATGGACTTAGACACCTTATCCAACAGTCTCCCACTTGGATAAGTCTAATAACTATTACTGCAAGTATGACTTCAGGAACCGATCGGCAATCGTAGCTCTTTACAAGGTTTCTCGAAACTGAGAAGAAGATGGTACGCCATTTAAGATAAGTGATCATATAATCCTCTGTTCTAGATATCAGTCGGACAAATACATGGAACAATGTCTTACTTATTGTCCAACAATTTGTTTCCCGATTTCCGATTTGTTTGACAAAGAACTTCATTGAACACATCAATTTAGTTCTGACCGGGCCCGGTACATAGGTCAAAACAAAATCATCGAGGGGCCCAGATATCAGCTTCTAATCCAAGAAGGAATAGATAAACTTCGACTCATATGTTTGTTCTACTACTCATTGAATTACACACAAGAGCGCGATTTTATAACATCGAGTTACCAATGCGTTTTTCGTACAATCAATGCATAACCAACTTGTAAGTAACAAATCATATCTCTAGGTTTAAAGACTTATATGATATTACTGTCTCACGATCACTCGAGATAGAATTCCATGAAGTGATTCCAGTGAGCGTGGGTTGAGTCCAATGCTCAGAACTTATGAGCACTCATGATTGTTCTAGCCTTGTCCCAGACCTCTACAACTAAACATGACAGTCTTGATTCATACCTACTTCCGACATATGACCGACTGTGGAGGTTTGAATAATATGTTATACCAAACAAAATTATTCTGGAAGTCAAAACATGCAAAAGAAATATAGTAAATGATCGACAAGAGATAGCAACACTTTACTCATAAATAAAACACTTTTATTCATCATCAAATGTCAATTACACTTTACAAATTTCGAGGTTATCTAACTACTAAATCTAATATCATCCTTCAGCCCTATGCTCCGAGCATGCTGGAGATGCTTAATCCGAGTCAGTCCCTTCGTGAGGGGATCTGCCGGATTCTCATCTGATGATACCCTCTTTGCCACGAGGAGTCCTTCTTCGATCCGATGTCTGATGAAATGGTATTTTCTGTCGATGTTTCTGGATCTCCCGTGATCCCTTGGTTCCTTGGCTAAGGCGACAGCACTTTCACTATCACAGAAAATTTCCATTGGCTCTTTAATAGCTGGTACAACTCCAAGGTCTCCAATGAAGTTCCTCAGCCATAAAGTCTCCTTTGCCGCTTTGCTAGCTGCAATATACTCTGATTCACAAGTAGAATCTGCCACTGTCTCTTGCTTGGAACTCTTCCAAGAAATTGCTCCTCCATTTAGGGTAAAGACCCAGCCCGACTGAGAGCGGAAGTTATCCCTATCAGTCTGGAAGCTAGCATCACTATACCCTACAACTCTCAAGTCATCACTCCCACCGAGGGTAAGGACCCAGTCCTTAGTCCTTTGTAGGTACTTGAGAATATTCTTTACCGCAGTCCAGTGTGCCTTGCCAGGGTTCCCCTGAAACCTGCTAACCATGCTCAAAGCAAAGGCTACATCAGGTCGAGTACACGTCATAGCATACATGATCGAACCTACAGCCGAAGCATAAGGTACTCGACTCATATCTGCTATCTCAGCCTCAGTGCTAGGGCTTTGTGTCTTACTCAACTTGGCGCTACTCTGGATGGGCAACTCTCCTTTCTTGGAGTCTTGCATTCTGAATCTCTTCAGAACCTTCTCCAAGTAGGTACTTTGACTAAGTCCAATTAGTCTTTTACTCCAATCTCTCAAGATCCTTATCCCCAAAATATAGGCAGCTTCACCAAGGTCCTTCATAGCGAAACACTTTCCAAGCCAGGACTTTACTTCCTGCAGGGTTGGAATGTCGTTTCCTATGAGTAGTATGTCATCCACATACAATACCAAAAAGCTAACTATACTCCCACTAGCCTTGACATATACACAAGATTCATCTTCACTCCTAGAAAAGCCAAATTCCTTGACCTTTTCATCAAAGCAAAGATTCCATCTGCGAGGTGCTTGCTTTAATCCATAAATGGACTTCTCAAGCTTACACACTCTATTAGGGTACTCGTTACTGACAAAACCCTCTGGCTGACTCATGTAAACATCTTCAGCCAACTTTCCATTAAGGAAAGCGGTTTTGACATCCATTTGCCAAATTTCATAGTCATGAAATGCGGCTATGGCTAACAGAACCCGAATAGACTTAATCTTGGCTACCGGAGAAAAGGTCTCATCATAATCCACTCCAGGAATTTGAGAGAAGCCCTTTGCAACCAGTCTAGCCTTATAAGTGTGTACTTTACCATCCATGTCGGTCTTCTTCTTGAAGACCCATTTGCACCCTACAGTCTTTCGACCTGGTACATTCTCAACCAAGTTCCAAACTTGATTGTCATACATGGATTGTATCTCGCTATCCATAGCCTCTTTCCATTTAGCAGACTCAGGGCCTGCCATGGCTTCCTCGTAGCTGTTAGGGTCATCTTGACTTACTAGTGTCTCATCACTAATAAGTGTCTCACCTTCTGCAGTAATATGGAATCCATAGTAATGCTCAGGTGCACTCCTAACTCTCGTGGAACGCCTCACAGGTACAGATTCATCAATTGGCTCAATAGGAGTTTCCTCCTCAGGTTGAGGGCTACAGTTTGAAGTTCCTTCACCACTTGACTCTTGAATTTCTTCAAGATCAACTTGCCTCCCACTGTCTCCTTGGCTTATAAACTCTCTTTCTCGAAAGACTCCTCTTCTTGCTACAAAGACCACATTGTCACTAGGTCTGTAGAAGAGGTAACCAAAGGATTGCTGTGGGTAGCCGATGAAAATACACCTCTCGCTTCGGGGTTCGAGCTTATCATGAGTCTCGCGTCTCACGAAAGCCTCGCAGCCCCAAATCTTGATGTGGTCTAGTTTAGGTACTTTACCAGTCCACATCTCGTGAGGAGTTTTGGCAACTTTCTTTGTAGGGACTAGATTAAGGATATGGGCGGCAGTCTCTAAGGCATACCCCCAGAATGAGATTGGTAGCGAAGCTCGACTCATCATGGAACGAACCATGTCCAACAAGGTTCGATTACGCCTCTCAGCCACACCATTCAACTGCGGTGTCCTGGGAGGTGTCAATTGTGAGACAATCCCACATTCCTTTAGATAGTCGAGGAACTCTGAACTAAGATACTCACCACCCCGATCGGATCGAAGCATCTTAATGTTCCTGCCCAATTGATTCTCGACTTCCTGTTTAAATTCCTTAAACTTCTCGAAAGTCTCTGACTTATGCTTGATTAAGTAGACATATCCATATCTACTGTAATCATCGGTAAAAGTCAAATAATAACGATTAGCATCCCTTGTGGCATGTTTGAATGGTCCACACACATCCGTGTGTATAAGGTCCAACAAACCTTCACCCCTTTCACACGAGCCTGTGAAGGGTGACTTTGTCATTTTTCCAAGTAAGCATGATTCGCAACTATCATTTGACTTTAGGTCAAACGACTCCAAGACTCCATCCTTTTGGAGTTGGCCTATGCGTTTCTTGCTTATATGTCCAAGACGACAATGCCATAATGATGCTTTATCCAAGTTATTATTAGTAGTAGAATCAATACACAAAACATTATTTCCTAAGTTATCTACAATAGATACAGCTTCATACACACCATCACAAGGTAATGCTTTAAAATAAAGTACATTATCAAAGAAAGCATTAATCGAACCAACTTCATTATCAAATGAAAAGGTGAAACCTTGTTTGTACAATGCATGAAAGGAAATAATATTTCTTGCCATTTCTGGCGAATAACAACATTTATTCAAATCTAAATTTAACCCACTACTTAGCGATAAAGTATAAACTCCAATCTTGGTGACAGGTGTAACTTTCCTATTCCCCATGATTAAGTTTATTCTTCCTTGCTCCACATTCTCACTTCTTCCTAGTCCCTGCAAGTCACAACAAATATGAATACCGCAACCGGTATCAAGGACCCAAGATTTCGAATGGGGTGAGTTATTAGAAATGATAGTGTAAATACCTGCATGGTTGGGTTTGACTTTCCCATCCTTCACATCCTGCTGGTACTTTGGGCAGTTCCGCTTCCAATGAGCTTTTTCATGGCAATAGAAGCATTCAGCCTCTTTTGGGTCAGAAGAAGGAGTAATGAAACCTTTCTTGGTTCCACTTGAAGAAGAGCCATCAAGGGTCCGAGCCTTGGTACCCTTTGAAGATCTCTTTCTCTTCCTCCCTCGACTTTGCCCGATTGCCAAGACCGGAGTTGAGTCTGGAGTAGGAGTGATAGCAACCGACTTCCCCTTAAGACCTGTTTCTGCGGTCTTGAGAAGTCCCTGAAGTTTGCTGAGGGTGACCTCTTCCTTGTTCATGTGATATGTCATGCGGAATTGATCATAGCACGATGGTAAGGAGTGCAAAATGATATCTATTGCAAGCTCCTCAGGGAAGTTCACATTGAGCTTCAGCAGACGATCCACATACCTTTGCATTTTCTGCATGTGGCTCGTGACGGACTCTCCGTCCTTCATCATGGTTGTTATCATGGAGCAGATGACTTCGTACCTCTCTTGTCGTGCACTTTGATGGTATCTTTCCATCAAATCTTGGTGCATTTCATAAGGGTAGAAATCTTCATAAGACTTTTGGAGTTCAGCTGTCATGGTGGCCAACATGATGCAAGCCACCTTGGTTGCATCTCTTTCATGAGTATGAAAGTCAGCGATCTCCTGTAGAGTTGCAGTGGACTCATCAATTTCCTTAAGCTCCTTGTCAAGGACATATTCTTTGTCCTCGTAGCGGGTAATCATCCTGATGTTTCTGATCCATTTATTGAAGTTGGATCCATCAAAGGTGACTTTCCCACACAAACTCATAAGAGTAAAGGAGCCATTAGGATTCGAGCCAGAAGCATTATTTGAAGACATCTGAAAGAGAAGAACAAGTTTAGTTTAGATTTAAGAGAGTCCTTAATAAAACACCTAAATGTAATATTAAGGCTAGGATCCAATCACAATATAATATAACTTAGAAGAGGTATGCCGTAATATAAGCTATACCATATTTGAAAGGTAGGTGAATGACGATTCACCAATTTCCACCACGAAAACCGAAATATTAGATATTTAGTTTTTATTGGTTTTAGAAATTCCTAGATTCTTTGAGATCCAATGAACTTTTCAAAGGCATGTTTCAATCTCGAGAGTGCCCTCCAGGTTTTGTGACTGGGATGCCGAGGATCACAAAACGAGGTGTGAAGTAACCATGCAAATCACTTGGTACCCTTAAAGTTTATCACTGAATCGATGTGCCGGTAAACCACACACGCTCCACCGATACTATAATAAACCTTAAGTCACCCTTTACCTACCTTGTTAAGTCCAAGTTAGTGTGCCGGTTAACCACACACGCTCCACCAACGACTTAGACAAAGTGTAAAGTGTAATTTCATGGATTAGCACCTTATTCACATTTTCCTAAAGTAACTAAGATTGGGAATTTAATAAAACGTTTAGTTACTTTATTATATTCATCATACTTTGAATGAGAATTTATAAGTCCTTGTCTTACCCGTTCGGCTAACGACCCTCCACCAGTCAAGCAAGCGGTGGGTGAGAATATACACCCATTAAGTCACCATTTTATAGGCAACAACCTTATACCCACCTTATAGACCGGCTTTGTGAATGAGGCGTACTAGCGGTAAGACGACTTTATTCTTATACATATATATATAATTTTTTTAAATCATCATAATATAAGTATAAGGGTTGAATTTTAACTTTTAAAATTCTAGGGGTTGGAACTTAAAGTTTTAACTTAACTTTACTTGTTCCAAAACTTGAGGGCAAGTTTTGTAACTTTCAAAACTTTTCATTTCTTGTAACTTATGAGTTTAATAGAGTAATAAAATGAAGACTCTTCATTTTTCTAACTCTTGTATTTGTTTTAATGGTTTTAACTCAAGTGTGACTCTTGGTTTTCCATAACTTAAGGATAAGCTATAGACTCCATTAAAACACATTATGATCAAGAATTAATCTACCAAATAGGTTACAAATAATTCCTATGATCATCTAAAACATCATAAGAACAAGAACATGAATATGAACACAATCAAAAATTACATAAAACTTTGTAATTTTGATAACTAGTTGTTGTAAATGAATTAGCAAAGACATTACACCACCAAAAACAAATTTTCATTTACCAAAATAGTTTAGGGTAATGTTTCTAATTCATTTCCAGCAACTGAATCGAAATTCTGCACTCAGTCGACCCTACTCGCCGAGTGCATGAACTGACTCGCCGAGTTGGTTGAAGATACTCATGGACTCGACGAGTCCATTCGCAGATAGCAAGATTTCCGATTCTGTTTTCAACTTTTAAGCACAAATAAGATCAAACAAGCCTAGGCTCTGATACCACTGATGGGTTTTGAGCATTCTAACACTTCCTAAGTGTACATGCAACCCTAATAACCTTGGATCTATGTTTGTCTAATTGTCATGCAAAGTTGAATTCCAAGGTTATATTCCTATCTAGCATACATGGGGAACAATTTTAACTTAATGTATAGATAGAATAACTTACCTTGTTATTGTTTGTGTTCCTTGAAACCTTGTGAGCCTAGCACCCCAAGTGTGATGCCTCAAATGCTTCACACAACACCAAATGCTCTTGGAAGAACTTATGAGAGAACACACACTTCTTCAAAAATCGGCCAAGCCCTCTTATTTCTTAGTGTAGCCGATTTTGGGTGGAGAATATGTTACTTATATAGTGTTGACACATCTAGGGTTAAACCCTAATGTGTCATGACTCTTCATTTCCATGACCCATGGGTTTGTAACTCCCATGGAGAATCCATGGAGCATCCTATGGGTGGAACCCAACTTGATAGTCCATGGAGCCTTTTAGCCCACTATACAAGATATGGATGATTTACATAATCAACCCATATATTTAATTAGTTATCTTTTGATCACTTAATTAATTCTAAATTAATTCTTGATCAAACTAATCAAATAATATTATTAATATATTAGAACTTATAATATATTAATAATCTCCAAGTGTTATTTCTCTCATTTAGTCTATCCAATTGCATGGTGCCATGCAACCCAAATGGACCATGCTGGGTCGGGTCAAGTATATACCAGAAATAGTTATGGACTTAGACACCTTATCCAACAGATACAACCACAACCGTACTACAAATATATAACATATCGAGAAACCCTCAATTATGACCCAATAGAAATTTTTTATGATGTGTAATACCAGACATCCTACTACGAATTTTTAAGATTTCAGGACACCCTCAATTACTACCTAATAAAATTTATTTATGATGTGGAAGATAAGACAAAGCTACAACCACATAAAATATTATGACGACTAAACTGATTCCTCCCCCAAACTTGATTCTCTGATGCCACTTGTTAGGAAAATGATTTCAAAGATATCCGAAAATCCTCTTAGTGACAAATAATGGAGAACAACTAAACACAACAAAATTCATGGAACACTCAAAAATCATAGAAAACCCACGGGATTTTAGAGAGAAAAAAATCCACTATATGTTCAATTATTATGATCAAATAGATTAATTTTTCAAGTCTTCCCAGCATTACACTAGTTTCTCCAATGTTGTAACTAACATTTCTTTACTAGGCTAACAAATCGGGCAATCATGTTGAGTTTTTAGCTGAAACTACACGACACGAAAACTTTTTATTTAACATGAACACGAAATGGCAAGACACAAAGTTGTGTTTTTTGTTTTATTAACACAAATACTATTCAATTAAAAGTTGGTAAAACCAACCAATATGAAAAACCCAAAAATGATAAATTAAAATAAACATTCAGTTTATTTAATTTAGAGTAAATTACTGAAATCATCCCTGTGATTTGGTAAAAATTGCATATTTGGTCCCTAACTTTTTTTTGCACTCGGATCGTCCCTGTGGTTTGATTTTTTTTGCATTCTCCGTCCTTGTGGATTGGTCAAAATTGCATGTTTGGTCCCTAGCTTTATGTATGTAAGGGACGAAAAACGAAAGAAAATCAAACCACAGGGACGAAAAATGCAACAAAATCAAACCGCTGGGACGATCCGAGTGTAAAAGAAAAGTTAGGGACCAAATATGCAATTTTAACCAAATCATGTGGACGATTTCAGTAATTTACTCTTTAATTTACAATACTTCATCCAAATAACGGAAAATATGATAAACACAAAAAAACAAATTTTAATATCATGTCAATTTCATGTCATGATTGGGCCCCGAGAAGAGCATAGGAAATAGGAAATATGGCCATAGGCACCTGGCCCATTTTTCTATTGAGCCCAAATTTTTATATACTATATTCATATGAGACCCATTAAATGAATGAATGATAGATTGGTCCAAGTCCAGTCGACAAGTTAAGCGAATTAGTAGAACATGAGAATGAAGTGCAAAAGCGATTGTCATTGCAATTGCTAATCATTTAGCGTGCGCAACCAGGGTCGATTGCCGATTAGAATTACTTTCTGTTAATCGGTTACTAATCAGTTAAATGTTCAATTTCATTCAGTATTCATATATCTAGTTTGTTTTTGGTTCCATAATTCAAATTTTTGAAATTTATTAATTTATGTTATAAGATTTTGAATGTTGAAATTGAATACTTTATACTTGAATGAATAGATTAGCATAATTACTTTATCAGATTGTTGTTAATATTAAAATTCTGAAATCTGAATCAATGTTGATTGTGTAAAGTATAAACTAATGAACTTGTAGTGATGAAGTCTAAACAATCATTCAGTAGTAAAAAAAAAAAAAAAAAAAAAAAAAAAAAAAAAAAAAAAACTAGATGATGAAAAGAGAAATGTTAACATTGATGTTGTAGATAAGTTTATTTATAGTCAACCTGTTGAAGAGCATGTTGAAAAGCACGTTAAAGAGCATGTTCAACAGCATGTTCAAGAGGAAGAGCATGCAGAAGTAGAAGTAGAAGTAGAAGAGGCAGAAAACAAGAGCTCGTTAACGAGCTTGTTGATATATATGATCCTAGAAGGTGATATCCATCGATAACAAAATCTTAGAGATCTGACGATGATATCTATCGTGAACAAAATCTTAGAGGGTATAGACTACGAAGAGTTGATCAACCAATTTACTATCAAGAATGCTAGTAGATCTAGCTTCACCGATCTTCGGTTTGATGTTACAATATATAATTACTCATTAAAATACTACGATTTTGCTTTGTTTAATCCTATAACGTTTATTGTCATTTAAAAAATAAACATTACTTTATATAATCTAATTCGCTTCACGTTATGCCCTCGGGTCTTTTTACGATTTGTCTTAGGCATTTGAATCCTTAGAACCAGCAATGGATAAGATGTCGTGTTTTTTATACTTGATACGATCATGAATTCAGAATTTGGTTTCTTCTGGATTTTGTTTTTTATTATGTATTTTTGTCATGTCATATCATGAATTGACACCGCATTCTTTACACTCTAAAGCAAGAGAAGGAAAAAATGAAATAATTAAATTGTATTTTATTTGATACTTTGAAACAAAAGTCTTGAACTCTTTTTATAAGCTTGAAAAAACCTTCATCTTTTATACCAGTGTGGATAAAAAAAAACATTCTTTTTATATTTGCCAATATCTAGAAAAAACAATTTTTTGGATAATATTAATACATCATAAACGTCATATGCATGGTGAGTAAAACTACACTCTACGATGCTTCCAAATCGACATGGAAGAAGCCCAAACAAATGACATTACATTTTTTGTGTAAATGAATAATATAATTATATGATTGACGGTCCTTGGATACGAATACAAACCTTTAATAAGAAAACAAAGTGTGATACGCCACAATTTGTACATGTCTGAGAGTAAAAAGCCACGATTCTGTCACAACTTTGCTTGTTCCCAACAAAACTCTGAAACTTCACATGTGTAAATTATAAAATATGACTACCGACGTCTTGTTTATTACCACCATATCTAATCCCAGGGACCTTATTTAATAATAATAGTAATAAAATACTCTTATATATGGTAAACAATATTGGATCGTTAACATGGTATTTATGTTATCCCGTATTTTGGACAAAAATGTTACATTTAATTGAACTTTATAAAAGAAAGTAAACATATTTTAAAGAAGATATCGTAAAAGAAGTTTGTGCATTAATAGTGTTTTTAGTTTTAAAAATTAAAGATCGTACATTTTGAACTTGAAATTGTAATGAAGTTACGTTTAACTTGTAAAATTAGGGCTATCAAACTTGTCACTCAAATTTGTAAAATAATTGAAATAGTCATCAAACTAATGAGAACGTCAACGAAGCTCATGAAACAACTTTGGATTAATCCATGTCATATACAACAAACAAATTCTATTAAAAATTGCCAAACAATAATAAGATGATCGTATGGCTCTTCACTTTAATTTTATAGTTTTGTTTATTAAATGAAAAGTAATATGTGCTAATTTTAAAATTAAAAAAATTGATTAAAAGTTGATTTTCAATTTTATGTTTAGAAATTACTAATGACTTATATTGTATACATGGGCGTGGAGACTTGAGCAAAGATGCTTTTGGTGATTAAATATGTTCTTGGTGAACAAAGTTGCTCTTAGAGAGTAAATATGTTCTTGGTGAGCAGATGTACTCTTAGAAACTAAATGTATTATGTGTGAGCAAAAGATGCTCTTGGTTAGAGAAGATTCTCTTAGGAAAAGAAGGTGCTCTTGACGGGATAGTGCTAAGTATAAATTATCCAAGCATGCATATGATGTGTTGGAGGCATAGTATTCTATGCCTCCAGGCATCTAGATGCACCACCTTGGAAGCAAGACGACGCCATTTTCGAAAGAAGATGCACCCTTCGAGCACAATGTGCAACCTTAATAACAAGGTGTGCCCCTTTTAGGCATGATGACCCCATTTGGATGCACGGTGCAACCCCTTTGATCATGATGCTCCCATATGGTTACGCCAAGGAAAGCTAGTTGTGCTTGTATGTGCATAACAGGTTCCCATGCACATCTGTCAAGACTCAGTGTTCTAGAAGCACATGCATGACATTCTATGATTGGTTCACAATTAGGCCATCTCCTTCATGCGCTAATAATTGAAACGTCTGGTCTCTCAGAACTAGAATTCCCATGCTTGTTTATAAATAAGCATATCTCCCATTCATTATTTCTTATGCAAATACATGTGTATGTTAGTGCATAAATTTAAAGAAAACATTTATTGTGAGAAGTGGCGGACGCAGAACATTTTCGTAATGGTTACACTAAAAAAAATTTCCAAATAAATCTATATTAGTAGTGTCACTCGTGTTTTAAGCTGATACACCCAATAGAAAAAACATTAAAAAAAATTACACTACGTGCCGGCGTCGAAGCAGTGGCCCGGGACCCCTGGGGCACCACCAAGGTCCGCCACTGATTGTGAGGTTGTGAGCACATTATTTGAAGCATTATGTAAGCTATATATATATATATATATATATATATATATATATATATATATATATATATATATATATATATATATATATATATATATATATCATTGTGAGGTGTGAGCACATCATTTGAAGAATTATGTAATATATATATATATATATATATATATATATATATATATATATATATATATATATATATATATATATATATATATA
This sequence comes from Lactuca saligna, assembly GCF_052625555.1. NCBI lineage: Eukaryota > Viridiplantae > Streptophyta > Magnoliopsida > Asterales > Asteraceae > Lactuca > Lactuca saligna. The sequence continues at coordinate 120,445,497 of NC_136420.1, forward strand.
AAAGGATGAAAAGTAATATCTTCATCTCCCTATCTAATAAACCAAATTACTCTGCCATGTGTCCCTTCAAAACCTCTAATTTCATCCTAAGTTAAATACCTTTTTTGCCCCTCTTTTATTATCTTCTATAACCACCTCATTATCATTATAACCACGTCATTATATTATAACAACTCGGCATTTAACATAAACCTTTTATGGTATCATAAATGTATCCCAAGAAATCAGCACACTCCACTCCTAAAAATCAACAAATCACCCATAAATGTATCCCAAGAAGTCAACACAATCTATTCCTAAAAATCAACAAATCACCTAGAATTTTTGGATGTTGATTACGTATTTACTCTTCTTTCTTCTCTCGAAATTTCCATTAGTGAAATACAAATTCCTGCAATCGTTATCAGTTTTCTTGAAATTTTCATATTGTTGTGAGGTTGTTGCCGGTGATTCCTTACTGGCACGATGATCCACAAGTAATTTAATCGGAAACCCTAACATTTTCGTCTTCTTTTTTATTATGATATGTGGTCCGTTACAAATTTTTTTCTATTCGTCTCTCTTTTTGGTTCCATGGACCATCATCTAATGTGCGATTCGAATCGAAAATGCCCTTTTCAATATGATGCTAAAATTATTCGGGTAAACTTAGGTTTTAAGAAAATACTCAGTCGCCTAAATCCAATAAAAGATTAGAGTAGTTTCAAGTTTCTTCCTAATCGTTATATTGATCGTCTATTCATACCAAAAAGTTGTTAAGTTATAGGTTCAAGCTACCAAATTGCATAACGAGGCTCTAAAAATCAATAATCAAAGTTTTCAAGAATTGTGTTCAGGTCTATGTATTTGACTGTATGTATATGGTTTTTAGTGTGTTTGTATATGAATATGTGTAACTATGGGTGTGAGCGATTGTATTTATTTGACCTATGTATATGGTTGTGAATGGGTTTTAAAAAAGTTCATAAATTAGAGAATTTTTTTGAAAGTTAGCGTTCAAGTGTTCGACTAAATGTCTCAAAGATACTTTGATGCTTTATTTTTCTACTTGGTTAAGAAAATGTTTCAGTTCATTCATTTATGCCCCAACCTGCGTCTCGATTGCATGGTCTCTCTCCGGGTAAACACAAAAAATAGTCCAATAAAAATGTTTTTTTTTTTAATTTATGTTTATCTGCTTTGTTTATGAAGTATAACTTCATATGAATTATATCTATCCTGTTGGTTTTCACTTCATGTATGATATGGTTGCTCAGAGAAGACCTGTAATGGCATTTTATTTTCACAAGACACCGGTTAAAGAAGTCGCTAAAGATCTAGATGACAATACACTTAACATTGACAATGGATATGGTGGTCTTGCATCTGTTGACATACGTACAAGTACACAATTCTCAAAACACTTGATAAAATATATCTCTTAGACAAGGGTAATTTTGCCATTTTACTTTCCCTTCCAAAGTATGTATTTTTTTCTTGACATGACCAAGAAGTGAATGTTGATGCAATATAATTTTAGGTTGTTAAAATCTTAGTTTTTTTTGTTGGTTGAAATGCTTAATGGAAACTATTGAATGATTTTGGGGGGAAATGTTGTGGAAGCATCAAATCAATAGCCAAGCACCTATATCTCCAGCGACAGCTTCTTGTTGTAAGTATCTTTTATTTTATTTTTCAAGTTCTTCATATTTTCTTTTCGCCAAATCTTGATTGAATAAGACTTACTTCTTAATTAAGGGACAATGATGAGGGAAGAAGGTTGAAGTCCCTTTGGTGTCTAGGTAAATATAGTTAAATAGTGATAGTTGGCAATCATAAATTTACAAGTGCATTAACTAAAAGAATCACGAGTTTTTCCATTAATTACTAATATATATTATAAATCTTGTTGAAATCAAGAGCAAATTATAAGTTTGGTTATTCTTGTATATAAGTTTAGTCAAAGTATTTTTGTTACCAAATTATCCTTTTGCTCATTTTATAATTCTAAGAAGTCCAAAGGGTGAATATGTCGTGAAAATGTCAATGTTTGATTTTTTTGAATTTAAATGTGTTACCTTTTAATATTTTACGTAACTTGGATTGGTAGGTAAAAATGTTTAATTCCCTATTGAATTTTCTTATTTATTTTCTGAAAGTTCATAAACTGGTTATGTCGTTTTCGGTTGAACGATATACAAATGGAGTTTATGCTCAATTCACTCAACCGCCAAACACTTCTCAATGCCTTGGTTGAACCAACAACTAAGGAGAAACCATACATTGAAACTTTAAGCAATCAATGAAGAACACACCGAACTTTTGATGAAAAAAAGTCATGAGACAATCAAATGACTACAAGATGACATGTGTTATTAAAAAAATACATCTCACTTGCAAACTCATAAAGTTACTAGAATTTTTAATTAAATGTTTTTTATTACATGTACAACTAAGCAAAACATCAGTTGTATATTCAAATGTTTGCAACAAGTAGCAACATACTTTTATGTTTGTATATTATATCATTGACCTTGAGTTTTTTTATTATGAAAAACTAACAAATTGTAGCATCATACTTTGCTTTTTTAGAAACTAACCAAGTATTGCAGTTTGACTATTTTATTTTAAAACTAACCAATTATAGCATTGTGTGAGTGAGGGACTATGATTTCTAATATAATTTGATTTAACTTTTTTTCGGTTTCCAACTTTTTAAAATTATTTTATTACAAACTCTTGTATGTAACTACTAAAAGTAAATAAGTTTAAAGATATAAAGTTTCATATCATAATGTAAATTAGGGGTTAGATCTCGCACGATTTTATGAGAATTTTGTATGTACAATAGGAAAGTAATAATGACACTAGGAATAGGAAAGTAATATTGTGAAGTATATATTTCTTTATTCAAATATATTATGTTTTACAAATCATAATTATATTAAATTTTGTATATTGGATATTCATATATATATATATATATATATATATATATATATATATATATATATATATATATATATATATATATATATATATATATAATTTTTATTTACAATCCAAAAATCTAGAAAAAATTTAAACCTTATTAATTTAACAAAAGTTTATAAATCTTTTTCCGGTGGTTACCACGGGTTGTAACCTAGTTATATAATATAAACATATTTTAGTTAGTATATTATCAATATTTAACTCATTATTTTTAAATATCTATTAGTAAACAAATTTTTGTTTTGCAAATACATGTGTATGTTAGTGCATAAATTTAAAGAAAGCATTCATTGTAAGGTTATGAGCATATTATTTGAAGCATTATGTAAGATATATATATATATATATATATATATATATATATATATATATATATATATATATATATATATATAGTGCATAAATTTAAAGAAAACAATCATTGTGAGGTTGTGAGCACATCATTTGAAACATTATGTAATATATATATATATATATATTTTTTTGAGAGCTTAAGTATGATGAAAACGTTGTGAGTGATTGTAATTGTTTTTAATTAATCGTCTCTCTCTCTCTCTCTCTCTCTCTCTCTCGGTAATTTGACCAAAATACGATAATAATGTGTTTACTCTTTAGTTTTTCAATTAAAGTTTTTCAAAAGTTTTATTATATATATTTTACCTAAGTTCGTTTACTGTTTGTCTAAAATTTGTAACTTATTTTTTTGATTTGCTAACAACTTCACAAAATACATCCTCGTCTTTTATTGGTATTTGTTTGTGACTTGATGATTCTTATTCAACTTCACTACTAGAAACAGGGGTTTCAGAGATGGATGAATCCATCACTATTCCGTCGCTAAAGGACGTTTGCGACGGATCAGTGACCAACATACTCCATAGCAAGTTTTAGTGTGGCTAATGACTTATCGACAGATTTAGCAACGGATTAGTTTTGACTTGCGACAAACTTAGCGACGGAATATCCATCGCAAATTCGTCACCTAATACATTTACTCAATAACATTTTTCCGTCGCTGATCCCTAGCAAAACTCTATCTCTGATTTTTTTTATGTCCCATCGCTAATCCCTCACAAATTTTGTAACATCCCGAAATATCAAGAGTAGAGTTGAAGGGCTAAAAGAGTAAATTGGGACTTTTTTTCTAATATAATTTGATTTAACTTTTTTTCGGTTTCCAAGAGTAGAGTTGAAGGGCTAAAAGTAAATACGTTTGAAGATATAAAATTTCATATCATTCCATGGGTCATATCATAATGTAAAGGGAAAATGACTCTTGAGGGTAATTAACTTTTACGTTTGTACTCATTTGGTCCCTTTTCTTTTTTTTGTATTCAATATACCATTGAACTTGTTGTTGGTGTTTACCATAGCCCTTTTGACCGGCTTTTGACCTGTGATAGCCGGTCAAAGGGTTATGATGAACACAAACAACAAGTTCGATGGTATATTGAGTACAAAAAAAAGGAAAGGGACCAAATGAGAACAAACGCAACAGTTGGTTACCCTCCTGATTCATTTTCCCTTTACTCATTTACAACAAATCTCACATCATCTCCTACTGATATTAATGACTTTATGAGATTCATTTTTACTTCTCTTCAAAACATAACCTACGAAAGGACATTATTCATACATGTACAACTTTGTAATGCACTTAAATATTTATTAGGGAAATCTTGACTAAGCAGGCGCATTTCATGACTACATTTACATTTTCAAGCAAATGATTTATCGTATCATGGATTCTAGACAAGTCTACAAACAAGTGGAACCACAAGTGCTATGATTTTTGAGTTTACTTAGCTTTAAGATCGAACTCATGGGATAAGATGTTGGATAAGGTGTCTAAGTTCATAACTTATTTGGTATATACTTGATCCGACTCGGCATGGTCCATTTGGGTTGCACTTCACCCGAACTATTTATGGATAATTTTATGAGAGTTATACACATATGATTATTAATATATTATAAGTTATAATATATTAATATGAAGTCATGTTATTTAATTAGTCTTAGTCTTAAATTAATTATGAATTAATTTAGAGATTAAAAAGAAGACTAATTAGATTGTGGGCTATTGGTTTTATATGGTGTGGGCTAACACTCATTTGTTAATGGGCTAGGCTTGTATGGAAGTCCATGGATGATCCATGGAGCTTTTAACCCATGGATCCTTGGAAAAGGAAAGGTCATGGGTTATTAGGGTTTCACCCTAACCATGCACACTATATAAGCATGCTTATGTAGCATGAAATAGCCACTAGTGTGTGTGTGTTTGTGTGTGGCTGAAATTATAGTGTGTATACACTCTCTCAAAGTTTTCCAAGTGTTTGTGGTGATTTGTGATTCCATTTGAGGCATTCACACTATTGGTGCTTGGCCCTCAAACTCCTTAAGAATCAAACTCATCAAAAAGGTACGTAATCTCATCTAATTCTTTTATGTTTAAAAGTACCCCATGCCATGTTAGATAGGTTATGAACCTTGGAAAATTATTATTTTTCATGTATTTAGACAAACATAGATCCAAGGTTTATTAGGATTGCATGCACACTTAGGAAGTGTTAGATTGCTCAAAACCCAACATAAGATACAACATCAATATGTACAATATTATGGTGATGTGTCTACAAAAGCAGCATGATATTGTACATATTGATGTTGTATCTTATCCCATGAGTTCGATCTTAAAGCTAAGTAAACTAAAAAATCACAACACTTGTGATTCCACTCGTTTGTAGACTTATCTAGAATCCATGATACGATAAATCATTTGATTGCAAATGTAAATGTAGTCATGAAATGCGCTTACTTAGTCAAGATTCCCCTAATAAATATTCAAGTGCATTACAAAGTTGTAGATGCATGAATAATGTCCTTTCGTGAGTTATGTTTTGAAGAGAAGCAAGAATGAATATCATAAAGTCATTAATATCAGTAGGAGATGATGTGGGCTTTGTTGTAAATGAGTAAAGGGAAAATGAATCAGGAGGGTAACCAACTCTTGCGTTTGTTCTCATTTGGTCCCTTTCCTTTTTTTGTACTCAATATACCATCGAACTTGTTGTTTGTGTTCACCATAACCCTTTGACCGGCTATCACATGTCAAAAGCCGGTCAAAAGGGCTATGGTAAACACCAACAACAAGTTCGATGGTATATTGAATATAAAAAAAAGAAAAGTGACCAAATGAGTACAAACGCAAAAGTTAATTACCCTCAAGAGTCATTTTCCCTAATGTAAATTAGGGGGTTACATCTCGCACGATTTTATGAGAATTCTGTATGTAGAATAGGAAAGTAATAATGACACTAGGAATAGGAAAGTAATATTGTGAAGTATATATTTCTTTATTCAAATATATTATGTTTTACAAATCATAATTATATTAAATTTAGTATATTGGATATTCATATATATATATATATATATATATATATATATATATATATATATAATTTTTATTTACAATCCAAAAATCTAGAAAAAATTTAAACCTTATTAATTTAACAAAAGTTTATAAATCTTTTTCCCGTGGTTACCACGGGTTGTAACCTAGTTATATAATATAAACATATTTTAGTTAGTATATTATCAATATTTAACTCATTATTTTCAAATATCTATTAGTAAACAAATTTTTGTTTTGCAAATACATGTGTATGTTAGTGCATAAATTTAAAGAAAGCATTCATTGTAAGGTTATGAGCATATTATTTGAAGCATTATGTAATATATATATATATATATATATATATATATATATATATATATATATATATATATATATATATATATATATATATTGCATAAATTTAAAGAAAACAATCATTGTGAGGTTGTGAGCACATCATTTGAAGCATTATGTAATATATATATATATATATATATATATATATATATATATATATTTAGAGCTTAAAACGTTGTGAGTGATTGTAATTGTTTTTAATTAATCAACTCTCTCTCTCTCTCTCTCTCTCTCTCTCTCTCTCTCTCTCTCTCTAGGTAATTTGACCAAAATACGATAATAATGTGTTTACTCTTTAGTTTTTCAATTAAAGTTTTTCAAAAGTTTTATTATATATATTTATATATTACCTAAGTTCGTTTACTATTTGTCTAAAATTTTTAACTTATTTTTTTGATTTGCTAACAACTTCACAAAATACATCCTCGTCTTTTATTGTTATTTGTTTGTGACTTGATAATTCTTATTCAACTTCACTACTAGAAACAGGGTTTCAGAGATGGATGAATCCATCGCTATTCCGTCGCTAAAGGACGTTTGCGACGGATCAGTGACCAACATACTCCATAGCAAGTTTTAGTGTGGCTAATGACTTATCGACAGATTTAGCAATGGATTAGTTTTGACTTGCGACGAACTTAGCGACGGAATATCCATCGCAAATTCGTCACCTAATACATTTACTCAATAACATTTTTCCGTCGCTGATCCCTAGCAAAACTCTATCTTTGATTTTTTTTTATGTCCCATCGCTAATCCCTCACAAATTTTGTAACATCCCGAAATATCAAGAGTAGAGTTGAAGGGCTAAAAGAGTAAATTGGGAAAGAGTGACTCGGCGAGTCCATGTGCGGACTCGGCGAGTAGATTCGCGACTTGGTTGCGTGTTAAGTGGCCGACTCGGCGAGTCAGTGTAATGGACTCGGCGAGTAGGCGCTGAGTGGAGAAAACCCTAATTCTCGGGGTTGAGCCTTATATAAAGATCACTATGTTTTCCTCCCAGCCTCTTTATCACCCCTTGAGCCCCAGAAAACCCTAAATCACGGAGAAGCACCATTGTTGAGTGGATTGGAGCTTGGAGAAGTAATGGTTGAAGAAATTTTGGAAAGATTGAAGGCTTGGAGCAAGGGGCTTTGCTTGGATTCAAATTTCATTGCAGTTGGGGCATCACTTAGAGGTAATATCTCGTTATTGACCTGTTGTTATGTTGTTTCTTCATTTTGGGGTTTGTGAGAAATTGTCTATGGATGAAATGGGAAGTCTAGAGGTTAGATCTGAGGTTGCTACCTCAGATCTGGAAGGGAGAAGAATCAGAGAGCATGAAAGTCCCTGTGTTGGAGTGTTTAGTGAAGCTTACATGTCCCAAACCCTAGCCCCAATGTGCAAACGGCTTAGATCTCTTTGGATTCACGTAAAGTTTGCCACTTTACGTGATGGATGAGTGGTAGGAGACTAGATCTATGTTTTGGATCAATTGCATGGCCTGAGATGCTTCTGTATGGATTCAGACCGGTGGTACTCGACGAGTCACATGGGGCGACTCGACGAGTTGCTTGAAGATGGCCTGGAACTCGACGAGTTGGAAGAACAACTCGGCGAGTAGGTTGAAGATAGCCTTGGACTCGGCGAGTCTTGTCGAAGAGTCCCAAATATTCTCTGGTTGAGTCGAGAATCGGTGAGTCGAGGGATGACTCGGTGAGTCGTGTGCGAGTGGACTCAGAGTTGTTGGACTCGGCGAGTCTCGGGGTGACTCGGCGAGTTAGGTCGCAGATTGAGTGAAGTTCTGATTATGGGAACTCGACGAGTCACAGGGTTGACTCTATGAGTAGGGTCAGTCAGGGGTTGACTTAAACTAAGGACTTTGATTTCGACCAAGGGTTGGCCGTTGACTTTTAGGGTTTGGTCAGCGATGTGGCCTTTGGGCCAAGAGAAAGGTAAAATAGTCTTTTACCCATAAGAGGGTGTTATGAGAGGATTTATTCTAGTCTCGAGAGTTATATTCATGAGAGTATTTGCCTTACGTGTTAGGCGGTGGCGAGTTCGAGATTCAAGTGTGGGGATATCTGCTTTCTGCTTGCCAGGTGAGTCTTCTCACTATACTTTACCTTGAGTAGGTAACCAGAGTTATGTGATTAGAGTATTTGTATGCTATATGTACGTGATGTGTTGTACTGCATTATTTCTATATGATTTATGCTGTGCATGTGTATAGAGTTGGAACCGGAGGGTTCCCAGAGTTAGAACCTAAGGGTTCACAGAGTTTGGGTGCACGGACCCATAGAGTTATAGCCTCGAGTGGCTAATATGTGTTATGTGTGGTATTTTGGGGAACTCACTAAGCTTCGTGCTTACAGTGTTTTGTGTGATGTTTTTCAGGTTTCTTTCAGTATCACGGGACAGCACCGGCTTGATTGTACACACCAGAGAAAGAGTCATAGTTTGGAGGATATTGGTTTTCTATGCAAGTGAAAATGGAGGCATGTTTTGTAAATCGACTATGAATGAGATTTTAAACAAGTGTTTCTAAGAATAAAATGATTATTTTAAATGAAAAATTTGTCTTGAAATTTACGCTGTTACAAGTTGGTATCAGAGCCTTGGTTTGAGGGATTCGGATGCGCCTTCGGGTAAATCTGGACTCAAACTGAGGAAGTAAGAAAAGTTTTAAGGAAATAATTTTCTAAAAATGAATAAAAGTTCAAAGAGAAAGCAAGAAGGAGCAGTGTGTACAATCAGCCAGAGCCCGAACGGTGATTTCCCAAAATACCCTTATTTTTGTGTTATGAGATATGCATGATGCACTTTATGAGATATTATTGCATGCTAGAGACAGGCTAGGTATTTCATATGTTAGGACTAGGGTGGCCTGATTTGTGATGCCTTAGCCTAGGACTCGTTGTTATAGGTGTTATGCTTTTGAGTATGTGATGAGTGAGAGTATCCAGTTAGAACCCATGAGGGGTAGAGTTACAGAGTTCGGTGGTACTTTCGAGGATGAGCCGAGAAGGTGGAGTTATCACAGAGAGGGAGTCCTATGTATTCTTTGATGCTTGAATGCTGCTTGCTTTGTGCTTTGTGGAACTCTCGATGATGGGAGTCAGCTACCAAGTGAATATGACGATATTCAGGAGGTAGATGGCTAGCATCATTAGGAGCTCTTCAGCAGCTGATAGCAAAGAAGTGGGAGGACAACGGAAGAGCCTAGGGAGTAACCCTATCCAGATGAGTGCGCTTGTAGAATAGAGAATTTCGTTGGGGAGCGAGCACGCGCGATGGGATTGGTGAAAGAGCAGGTCGAGCAGCTATTTAGAAGCTCTGGGATGGTCCGTGTGGAAAGTATGGGTAGATGTGGCAGGTAGTATGGGACCGTATAACTGAAAGCAGAGGACCCATACTTGATACAGGGAGTATTCTGAAGGTTCTAAGGAGCAGATTGAGGAGTGATGTTATGGTTTGAGTACCATACATCGGAGCGGATCGAGGAGTGATGTTATGGTTCGGGTACCATACATCAGGGCAGATTGAGGAGTGATGTTATGGTTCGGGTACCATACATCAGAGCAGAATGAGGAGTGATGTTATGGTTTGAGTACCATACATCGGAGCGGATCGAGGAGTGATGTTATGGTTCGGGTACCATACATCAGGGCAGATTAAGGAGCAATGTTATGGTTCGGGTACCATACATCAGGGCAGTTTGAGGAGTGATGTTATGGTTTGGGTACCATACATTAGGGCAGATTGAGGAGTGATGTTATGGTTCGGGTACCATACATCAGAGCAGATTGAGGAGTGATGTTATAGTCCGGGTACCATACATCGGAGCGGATTGGGGAGTGATGTTATGGTTAGGGTACCATACACCGGGGCATATTGAGAAGAGATGTCATGGAATGAGTACCATGGTTCGTAGTGAATGATGTTTGTGGTTCTCCGGTTATTCGGTCACGAGTAAGTTCGAAGAGGCGTCCCTTGAGAGGGAGATCGAGAGCCCCTCAGAGTATTTTAGTAAGGAGTCAGTGAGAAGGGAGAATTTCGATCTAAGTTGGGCGATCAGTCGATAAAGGAGATGTCACCTCCTATGATCTGGGAGGTACTAATTATGCTCGTGTGAAAAATATGAGAAGCATGATGTTTTGGTTTTGGGTTTAGGGGTAAACCCTGCAGGTTGTCATTGATGATGATTTCCCACCAGAGTATCAGGTAGAATGTGTGCCGCGAGGCAGTGATCTATCATGAGCAGATAGTCAGTTGAGACTGGGATAATCGAGGGCCACGCTATACCTAATTGAGTTTAGTCGGGTGCACGGTAGTGGTATCAGCGGAGAGTTCAGTCGAGTTCAGTGGTGCCGAGAGTTTTCTATCCATGGGGTGTTGAATTTGGGAGTGGGTTCCTGTTCTTGGGATGATCCCGATGTTGGAGCGTTGGTTAATGAGTTGAGGTGAGGGGTACGATGATTTTATGGTTCAGTCTATGAGCCAGGGATGTTATCAAGCAGTTGAATTGTTTGGTACTAAATTGGTACGAGATTTGGAACGACTAGAGGCAGACGTGACGAGAAGTTCTTGAGGAGTTCATCAAAGGTTCAGAGTATATGAGGTCGATTCATTTCCTTAAAGGGGGATTATCAGGCGTTGTGTAGCACTTTCCAGGGGCAGGTGCGATTTTGCTGGAGAATATAGTTATGGGTTAGTTGCATGCTATTTGGTGATGGTTCGATCCCTAAGTGGGGGAGAACCGGGTGCCGTATGTAAGAAAGCAGAGATTTGTCAAGAGCAGTTATAAGTGGAGTATAGAGATATGAGGTAAGAAATCATGAGACCAGAGATGTCGGTGATCGAGGAAAGGGGTCAGAGTGAGTTAATACGGGAAGTACTTGTTTGAGAAGGATGAATGTCTCCACGACAGGTGTTTATTAGTCAGGAATCTGGTATTGGTCAGTGTTGGGGCAAGTAGATAAAGAATGATTGGGCAGCCAACTCCCGGGTCGGTATGCGTATCCTTGTTTGGATTTTGAGCGGTGGGAAAAAGGGTTTCAGAGAATTATCAGCGTATTTCGTAGCGTTAGCGTTTCTTCGTATTGCAATTGAGAAATTGAATACACCGAAGTTGCAACTTGGGAAAAATGAAGATCTAGTTATAGGGTTCAGAGGGAATGTATTATTGCATCTATATGGTGCTTGGAGCAGGAGATCTGTGGTTGTGGCAGGATCTTGTGATGTTCGGTGGGGGTGTTCCGAGGTATCCGGGTATTGATATCTTTATTTCAAAGTTATTCGTGAATCTTGAGTTGAGACGACTTGTGGTATATCAGGTATCTATGGATCTAGTGAGAGCCTTCGAGTATGGGCATCCAGGGAGATTACTTGGGAGAGTGGATCTTCGTAAGGGTGGGCATCTGTTATGACGATTGCCTCCAGAGTCTGTGATGAATATTCGAGACGAGTATGGGTAGCCGCCTATGATAGTCTGTGGAGCACGAACTAGTGGAGTCAGAGGGTGTTGTGATACTGCGGGGAGCAGTAGTACTCACTAGTCAGAGGGTGTTGTGATACTGTGGGGTGCCGTAGTACTCACTAGTCAGAGGGTGTTGTGATACTACGGGGAGCCGTAGTACTCACTAGTCAGAGGGTGTTCTGATACTGCAGAGAACCGTAGTACTCACTAGTCAGAGGGTGTTGTGATACTGCGGGGAGCCGTAGTACTCACTAGTCAGAGGGTGATGTGATACCGCGCGGAGCCGTAGTGCTCACTAGATGGCAAGAGAGTGTGATGATGGAATGTTCTCCGATCAGTGTATGATGTGGAAGAGTTTTGGGCTTGAGTAGCCCTAGTATTGAGTTTTTGGAGCCTGGATGTTGGACTGGGGGCGAGACTGGGGTCCCCGTCTGTGTCGGGGAATGTGGTGAGATGCGCAAGGGATATGCGCAGCAGAAACCAGAGATCAGAGTGGAGACGATCCTTGGTTGGATTTTACTTTCTTGCATATGGAAAAGAGAATTTCGTGACTTGCGTGTCACGAGGCCGGGATAGTGGTCACGGGGAGGAAGTTAGTGGGATATTTGGATCATGATTTGGGCGACCTTTGGAGGCTCAGCTATGGAGTCAAAAGCTGACCTGGTGACCAGTCTCGAAGAGGGATATGAGATGAGCTAGAGCCTATCATGATGATGTCTGAGGACACCTCAGAGGGAGTGAACGATTCAGACGCTCAAAGACATGCTTTGGGCATGTGTATTAGATTTCGGAGGGTGTTGCGGCACATATTTATCCTTGGTTGAGTTATCCTATTTCAACAGCCATCATTAGTGCATTGGTATGCCACCCTTTGTGCTATTGTATGGGAGGAAGTGTCGGACCCTTATTTGCTGAGGAAAGCGTCGATTCGCGGAAGTGGAAGTTGTAGTGAGAATGGATGATTTGGAGTATGATGGTCGAACATTGTGTCTGTGACAGTGGTATGGAATGACATCATGATGGGATGTCTGCTGAGGATGCGGAAGGGATTCCACGGGTGTAGAGCCAAGAGTCTCAGGATGGATGTAGGGATGGAGTCTGGGACTCCCAACTTGATTCTGATCAAGGGTCGTGTGCGTAGTGGTGGTGTCTCCTGGGAATGTTAGAGATGTCATCAGTGCGACGGGTTCTCCTAACCCGAGAGTGCGAAGGTTGGTGCGGCTTGGGTGCTTGATTGCAAGAAGAGGACTCATGAGAGTTGCTCTAGGATTGAAGAGTGGGCCTTTCTGTCGTCACGGATTGGATAGAATGGGATTTGGATCGGGGATCCGATGGTTCATGGCTTCTAACTCTTATGGGTCGAGTGATTGTTGAGATTTGGGTCAGTGATGTTTCATGGGTAATTCTCGGATCGTTGAGTGTGGTTATCAGAGGGTACATCCGGTGCCCGGTTCGAGACAGTGGTCAGGACACCGTAAGGAAAGGAAAAGTGTGAGTTTCGATGGGTATGCCTTGTGAGATTTGGTCCGATTAAGGCCAGGTGGCACGTTGTGGGAGTATTTCTGGAGTTGAGTTGTTGTAGGCTTCGAGGGCGAAGCCTAATTTAAGTGGGGGAGAATTGTAACATCCCGAAATATCAAGAGTAGAGTTGAAGGGCTAAAAGAGTAAATTGGGAAAGAGTGACTCGGCGAGTCCATGTGCGGACTCGGCGAGTAGAGTCGCGACTTGGTTGCGTGTTAAGTGGCCGACTCGGCGAGTCAGTGTAATGGACTCGGCGAGTAGGCGCTGAGTGGAGAAAACCCTAATTCTCGGGGTTGAGCCTTATATAAAGATAACTATGTTTTCCTCCCAGCCTCTTTATCACCCCTTGAGCCCCAGAAAACCCTAAATCACGGAGAAGCACCATTGTTGAGTGGATTGGAGCTTGGAGAAGTAATGGTTGAAGAAATTTTGGGAAGATTGAAGGCTTGGAGCAAGGGGCTTTGCTTGGATTCGAATTTCATTACAGTTGGGGCATCACTTAGAGGTAATATCTCGTTATTGACCTGTTGTTATGTTGTTTCTTCATTTTGGGGTTTGTGAGAAATTGTCTATGGATGAAATGGGAAGTCTAGAGGTTAGATCTGAGGTTGCTACCTCAGATCTAGAAGGGAGAAGAATCAGAGAGCATGAAAGTCCCTGTGTTGGAGTGTTTAGTGAAGCTTACATGTCTCAAACCCTAGCCCCAATGTGCAAACGGCTTAGATCTCTTTGGATTCACGTAAAGTTTGCCACTTTACATGATGGATGAGTGGTAGGAGACTAGATCTATGTTTTGGATCAATTGCATGGCCTAAGACGCTTCTGTATGGATTCAGACCGGTGGTACTCGACAAGTCACATGGGGCGACTCGACGAGTTGCTTGAAGATGGCCTGGAACTCGACGAGTTGGAAGAACAACTCGGCGAGTAGGTTGAAGATAGCCTTGGACTCGACGAGTCCATTTGGACTCGGCGAGTCTTGTCGAAGAGTCCCAAATATTCTCTGGTTGAGTCGAGAATCGGTGAGTCAAGGGATGACTCGGTGAGTTGTGTACGAGTGGACTCAGAGTTGTTGGACTCGGCGAGTCTCGGGGTGACTTGGCGAGTTAGGTCGCAGATTGAGTGAAGTTCTGATTATGGGAACTCAACGAGTCACAGGGTTGACTCTGCGAGTAGGGTCAGTCAGGGGTTGACTTAGACTGAGGACTTTGATTTTGACCAAGGGTTGGCCGTTGACTTTTAGGGTTTGGTCAGCGATGTGGCCTTTGGGCCAAGAGAAAGGTAAAATAGTCTTTTACCCATAAGAGGGTGTTATGAGAGGATTTATTCTAGTCTCGAGATTTATATTCATGAGAGTATTTGCCTTACGTGTTAGGCGGTGGCGAGTTCGAGATTCAAGTGTGGGGATATCTGCTTTCTGCTTGCCAGGTGAGTCTTCTCACTATACTTTACCTTGAGTAGGTAACCAGAGTTATGTGATTAGAGTATTTGTATGCTATATGTACGTGATGTGTTGTACTGCATTATTTCTATGTGATTTATGATGTGCATGTTTATAGAGTTGGAACCGGAAGGTTCCCAGAGTTAGAACCTGAGGGTTCACAGAGTTTGGGTGCATGGACCCATAGAGTTATAGCCTCGAATGGCTAATATGTGTTATGTGTGGTATTTTGGGGAACTCACTAAGCTTCGTGCTTACAGTGTTTTGTGTGATGTTTTTCAGGTTTCTTTCAGTATCACGGGACGGCACCGGCTTGATTGTACACACCAGAGAAAGAGTCATCTTTTGGAGGATACTGGTTTTCTATGCAAGTGAAAATGGAGGCATGTTTTGTAAATCGACTATGAATGAGATTTTAAACAAGTGTTTCTAAGAATAAAATGATTATTTTAAATGAAAAATTTGTCTTGAAATTTACGGTGTTACAAATTTAAGATTTGACTTTTTTTTTCTTTCTGTAGCTGATCCCTCGTAGATATGTAATATCAACTCTTTTTTTATTTGTATTATAAATCTAAAAACAATAAATACCAAAAACATAAAATAGTTACAATTCCAAACCAAACTCTAACATTTAAATACCAAAAGCATCAAATAAATATACAATCTAAAACCAAACATTAACATTAAAATACCAAAGTTAAGTATTGATTGATATTTCATTTCAAAGTATAATGTACGATAATTCTAAATTTCCTCTCAAATTTTGCATTTCTGCATAAATCTTCTCCATTACTTCATATCTTGCATCCGATAGAACGGTCGGAATGGAATTGGATTCCGATTCCTGTTAAATTCCATTGAATTAGGCGAACCAAGTACCACTTACTTTTTCCTGCAATGGAAGGAGAATTGGTCATTGTTGGAAGCATTTGTTGCAATCAAAGCCTTTCTATTGCTGGAAAGGAGATTAGAATCTACTCATTTGAAACCAAATGTTGGACAAGAATGGAATTGAATTCCGATTTGGACCAAATAGTAATTGGAACTACATGTTGGTGAAAGAAAATACCGTGTTTAGGAACTGGTGTTCAGAAATTGTCTTCTCTTCTGCGATTTTCATTCTTTGAACATCTGTGTTGACCATTATGGACCATCTACCACCAAAATTGACTGCACATTTAGCATTTATAAAAATGGATTTAAGATTTGTAATTAGGAAGGAAATTATAGAACTACCCTTCTTTATCAGAACAATTGCACATATTATTTAAAGCTTATATTCATGATAGATTATTTCATAAAACAATACAAGTACTTGGCATCAATCATTTCGAGGAGCTGGTTATGATATTTTATGCTCAAAACCTACATATAAATAGAGTCATTGACTAGTCAACTCAACGATCTTTTACAAAAAAAAAAAAAAATGGAGTTCTCTTTTATCCTAATTTTTTTTATTCAAATTAAGGTCAGAAATTGACAAATTTTATTAAAGTTAAGTAATGCAGCAACCTACCCTACCCTACCTGACGGATGCAGCACAGATCATTTCATCACCCCTTTCCAATAAGCCACTATAGTTTATGTGTTTTGATCTACAAAATATTGCAAATCATTAACAAATTCAGGCAACAACTTAATGTGTAAAGAAAGTAACAGAGTGTGTAATATGTATAGCTTAAACTTACCCACAATTGTAAACAACATTATGAATTAAGTTGATCCCACTTCTCCTGTTAAGACCATGAATAAAGCACTCATCCATGGATGAATCTTCTGTCTGATCAATGAATAAAAGACCATGGGAATACAGAGAATAGTGTAAAATGTTTTTTAACTTACCCACATTCTTTGTTCCTGTATTAATTGTGAGTCATATAACAGTTTTTATAAAAAAAATACATTAAAGAAAAAACACAATTCTCACCCATGCAAGGAAAACTACTAATCATGACAAGACTTGCAAGAATTTGACCAGAGATATTGGAGCAAAGATTCACAGATGCCAACTTGTAAAATTGTTGTCTAACTTCAGTACTAAAACCAATTACCTCCATTTAACCACCTCTTTTCCCACATTCACCATGATACACTTTTATTTTTTTAACAAAAAGCAAATTTGTATATAAATTCAAGAATTTGAATTTACGTCATTAATCTTTTATATATACCTTTAGATACGGATTGAAAAGAAACCAAGGGGATGTCTTTGTCACCATATCCCATTGAACGACAGATTTTCTTGAATGAGTTAAATCTCTTGGTATACTTGCAATAGTTGGTTTAGGAAAATGTCCAATTTACCCTTTTGAACTTGAATTATAATATATTGAAGATATTTTTGTATTTTTTTTACCAAACCTTCTTTCTTGCAAAATTCCACAATTTGTCGTTGGTTTTCTTCAGCAAGAACCTCTGAAATATCAAAAAGAGTGAAAAGTAATTTTACCATTTTTACTAAAAATGGTAAATAAAAGGCATTTTTATTTTTTACCAGCCCTGTTGGGTTGCCCGGATTAATTGCAACCAATTTCCGAACAGTAATCCCCTTTTGTCGAGCAACTTCTAACTGTTTCTTGAGTTCAGACACCTCCAGTCCCTTTTTTTGTTCAACCATTTGGGATTAGGTGACAAGATGTTTCCCAAGAAATGGAATCAATGCAATGTCTTTTTCATGGATTTGAGACACTGTTCATCAAAGAACCTAAAAGGAATCACTGTATGTTTTTCTCTCTAGAGTGACGCCTTTTTAGTCTGATGAAAACATGCTTTTTTATTCAGATGAAAACATGCTTTTTTAGTCAGATGAAAACATGCTGAGAAAATATTAGCAATGAAATTATCATACGCAAAGTTTTGATAAGTTCAACTAAGAAAATCAACCATGTTCTTGTTGTGTATGATTCTAAGGCACATCCGTTTATACTTTTGATGGACACATATGAGTTCTTAATTGTGACGAGTCATTAAATTGGTCTAGTTGAAAAATGACACCACACAATAATATACCAATCAATTGTAAAAACTGAACATAAAATCGTATATCTATTGAGGATAATGTGTATATATTTATGTTATCAGAAACTAAGTACCTCAGGATAGTTGTTTCCATCAATGTTCTGGAGGCATTGGATAAGTTCACTAGTATTTTTGTTAATGGTTTTAGTTCCTAATCAATAAACCAAGTAAAAAGTACAGAGTATTTAGAAATGTCGCATTTTGAAGACATAAATCTTAACAGTCCATGGTTGTGTCTACCATAATCCTTCCTCCATTTGATCATTTCAGCCCACAAATATTTTATCTTCTCAATATCAAACTACCATTTCCTTCAAAAATCTCTTTCACCAATCATTATGTCAAAATATCACCCATTGTTAATCAAACCAGTAGTTCAAAATAATAAATCGATAAACCAACAACAAACTCACCTTAACATCATGTGGTAAGGAAATCTTATACTTCTTCTCCTCAGAGTATTCAATTTCGGTTTTTCCTAAACTTGTTGAAAAATCATAATTTCATTTCCAAAATTTTAAGCAACAAGCCATTGAAAATTCAAAACTTTGTGAAGGAATACTAATAAATTATGAACAAATAGGCACCACAATGTCCATTTTAAAGCACTTGTTCCTATGTATGTCATGTGTTTCTAACTCAATAGCGCCTAACTCAATAGATATATTCTTGACCTAAAAGTCAAAAATGGATCCTATAAAGAATATAGGAATAAAGAATACAAGAGTATTGAAACAAAAATACATACCAACAATAGGTCGAGACATTATGAAACTCATGATTGCTGATGTTTTGAATTTGAGCCACTTATTAAATGCCTACACCCGGTAGCAAATTCATTCCAGATCAAATCTAGAAATAAAATCTGTATGCTAATTTATATAATCTAGACAACAGAAATTAGAGTCAATATGATAATCAATATGAAAACCCTACGAAAAAACAAAATTAAGGAGTTAAGGAAGGTAGAGCTTAGAAAAATGAATGAAGATATGAACTAGAAACAAAACAAAAGTTAGAGAGCTACATGAAAATGCAACTTACACGCTATTAGAAGCCAAAATTGGAAGTTGATAACGACTAATTTAGATTTGCTCGAGTTTATGATATGAAGTAGCAAAGGATGAACAGATAGATTGAAGTGCATTGGCAGGGAAACGATGAGCCTTCAAGTATAACTCAGTCTTCAAAGAGGGGTGATGCAGGTGGATGGTGGTGGAGGTGATTTCTCGGGCGGAGGAGGGATTTGAGTCGACAGAAGGTCGATTAGGGCTTTGGGAGGAAATCGTTTATGGTTTTGGGAAGAAATCGGAGAGAATGAGAAGAAAACGAGGGAACGAAAAAGAAAAGCTGGACTGAAAATAAAACCAGGGAAGGAAAAAATAAAGAAAAGCAGATGATGAAAAAAATGAGGCATCTGATCTTCTACGAGCGATTGGCGAGGGCCAAGAAAAAAAGGCATGCGATTTTTAGAAATTCATCGTTGTTCCCTAGTTAAAAGGTTTTAATTTGTGACAGATTAGCCAAGAATTGTTTTTGTCGATAAACTCTTGCGATTCCGTCGCTGATCCCTCTATGATACCTCTCTGAACTTCTCTATAAGTATTTTCATCGATATATTTATGTGTTCCATTGCTGATCTCTCAATAAGCCATCACTGATTAGCTACAGTATGAATCCGTAGCTGATTCCGTCACTGAAGGTAAGGTTTCTAGTAGTGCTTTATGAGTTATTCAACCTAACATATTGACTTAATAAGGATGAAAAGTAATATCTTCATTATTCAATATAAACATATTTTAGTTGGTATATTATCAGTATTTAACTCATTATTTTTAAATATCTGTTAGTAAACAAATTTTTGTTGTGCAAATACATGTGAATGTTAGTGCATAAATTTAAAGAAAACATTCTTTATGACGTTATGAATATCATTCCAAGCATTATGTAATATATATATATATATATATATATATATATATATATATATATATATATATATATATTACATAAATTTAAAGAAAACAATCATTGTGAGGTTGTGAGCACATCATTTAAAGCATTATATATATATATATATATATATATATATATATATATATATATATATATATATATTTGAGAGCTCAAGTATGCTAAAACCGTTGTGAGTAATTGTAATTGTTCTTGGAAGTTAATAAATCAATTCTCTCTCTCCCTCTCTCTCTCTCTTTCTCTCTCTCTCTCTCTCTCTCTCTCTCTCTCTCTCTCTCTCTCTCTCTCTCCCGTGGACTTAGATAATTTGACCAAACCACGTTAAATAATGTGTTTAGTCTTTAGTTTTTCGCACTACAAGAAAAACAACCTTTTACGACGCGCAATTTACGACACGCGCTGATTAATAATACGCAAAAGTGTGCTCCCTAAAAAAGCTGTCAGGTCTTTAGAAATTTGAAGAATTTTGGACGTGCATTTTTGCGTGCCCCTAAATTTGTGTCACAAAATAAAAAAAGAAAAAACATGGAGGTCACTTATTAAAAAGAGTGTGTCGTATAAGCATGTCGTTTTATAATTTTTTAGGAAACGCGCGTCTCTGTTAATAACAAAGGGGGGAAATGAAATCCCAAAAGTTAAAAACCCCGCCTTTGTGTTCTTTTCTCCCTTGTTTTCACCAGTCGAAAATCCCTTCTCCTTACAAGCCCTACGTTCGATTGACATCGAAGTAGGTTCGATTCTTCTCTTATATGTTATCTTGAGCTTGATTTTCGATATTAGAATAGAATGCAGGGGTTATTTTTTAACTATCCTAAATTCCACAAAATTGCAGGAACTATTCTTGCTAGGGCTTTTTTCAAGAACGAAGCTCTCGGTGTTCTCTGGCCTCTACAACAATCATCGATCATGACTGTGCTTGAATAGTTGAATGTACCGCTTTCTCTACACGCTTTCTTGCTCGTATTTGTCTCTGATTATCCCTCATGACTTCCACGCATAAACACTATCGATCACGAAACGTCTTCAAGGTAATTGTCATTCTCCCTCTTCTTCTCTATCCTCTTTTGTTACGGCCGAGCAACCTACCGCCTTCACTACCGCCATCACACCCTTCTACTATGCTCTGCTTCCATCACTCAATGAGGAAAACCTAAAACCTTCTACTGCCATCACATCAATGCTTCACCTACTGAATCAACAGTTACGACAACTACCTTGTCATCCAACGATCCCAAGCAAAACCTAAACCAAGTCCTCAATTCAATTCAGAAAACCCTAGGAACCATCCATCGGCTCTACCTCACTGTCTCTTCCTTCAATGTTTCCTCCTAACTCCCGCTTCGATAATGGAGGAGGCGGCGGCAGATATGATTCCAATGATAGCAAGGGGTTCATCTCTGGTCCTCCGGGTTCGATTCTTTGTTCTAATCTTATTTTTCATGTACCTTTACGCTGTAGGGTTTGTGACTGTGGTTATTGCTTTGGTAACCACGTGTTTATCTCTAGACGAGCATGTCATTTGAGTGAATTCGACTAAAGTTAGGTAATACTGAAAAACAAATGTTCTAATTGTTTCAGAGCAACTAGAAAGGGATCATTATAGGAATAGGAAGAATTTTGTTTTATGATTAAGTGGGTTGAATAAATTGTAACAAACAATTTAGGTTTAATTTGTGCTTTCACTCACAAATACACGTGCACAAAATGTGTGAAGTACTTAATGTGTACATGATTTGAAAACAGATGTGTTTTGTGGTTTTAAATCAATAATGATTTATATACGTCCTCAGATCACCTGTTTATGGTTTACTTTTCTGTAAGTGCAGATTATGGACAAAAGCCTTATTCAACCACTGCTGTATCTTCTACTTATGGTTATGGCAACCCAAGTAAAAAGATCGACATCCCAAAATGGAAGGGTTGGTGTGATAATTGGTAAAGGTGGAGAGACTATAAAATATCTTCAGATGCAATATGGAGCAAAGATCCAAGTTACGAGAGACATGGATTCAGATCCTCATTCACTCACCCGAACTGTAGAGCTAACAGGTACTTCATAATCAATAGCAAAGGCTGAGTAGTTGATTAAGGATGTGCTTGCTGAGGTATAGTTGATATCAACATGATATGATTTCCATTTAGTTATGACATGCTTTGACTAGCATGTATACATTTAGATGATCTTAATTCTTGATTTTGTTATTGAGGCCGAGTCAGGTGGTTCTGGCATAATTTCTAGAAGAATGCCTGGTGAGTAAGCTGGTGCTGAACCATTTGTGATGGTTTAAGTTTACTAGCCATTTGTTGCAATTGGTCTTTAACTTTTCCATTTCCTGTTCATGCTTCTAGGTTGGTCTTATTATTGGTAAAGGGGGGGGGGGGGGGGGGGGAGAGACCATAAAGAATATGCAAGCCAGTACAGGAGCTCGTATTCAGATGTAGTTAAGTTTCTCTTTTCTCTATGAGCCTCTCTTCTATATTGAGTGTTAAAGTCTCTCTTTTAAGGACTACACTTGACAAGAGAAATGATTATAGCTGAAAAGATTATTGTACATGTTATCAGGTGATACCACTACACCCACCCCCTGGTGATACTTCAACAGAGAGGACAGTACAGATAGATGGATCCAATGAGCATATTGAGGCTGAAAAACAGTTGGTTAATTAAGTAATCAATGAGGTATGTGCAGTTTTACAAGGAGACCAAGCATCAGCTTGGTTTCAGAAACTATATGCTAGATTGCACTTGCTTTTCAGTATACATAGCATCTTTATTCTTACTTGGATAACATAGTATAATTTGATTGCTCAATATGTGAATCCAACGGCTGCATGATTCAAAATGAAACTCTTTAAAATGAGTTTTTTTTAAAGAACTTTTTGCTAATTTAAGACAAATTGGATATCTTTTAGTTAAAGGTTCTTACACCTCCCATTTATGCCCTTCTTAAACTGTTATTGTAGAATATATCTTTTAGACAAATTGGGTTTTTTTAAAGAACTTTCTGCTGGTGGTGTTGCTGGTGGCTATGATTACTACAACCAGCAACAAGCTCCCCAAACCCAACCACCCGGCGGCACCGTGTCGGCAGCAGACGGGTCTGGTTACGGAATAAACTGCTAAATTATTGGGCAGAAAATAGCATGTATTAAAAGACTTGTACATGTGCTTTAAACACTTAAAAATTTGGTTATTTTTATTAAAAAATCATCACATGGTTCTTGCAAACCGTGACAAGGAAGAAGAATGACACACACCCCACAGTTGTATAATTTTGCTCGGTACCGACTATCGAGCCCCAAGCCTTCCAACAATGACAAAAACCATTCAAACACCAACAGGGCTAGGAGTCAGCTCCTGGAAACTCATCTGGCAAAGTTGTTTAAACAAAAAATGGAAATCTTCACAAAACTCCAACACACACAGGTAGGTACTACTCTAGATGAAAATATCCAGTTCATCAAATTGATAATTAATGAACTTTTCCTGAAATATTAATATCAATATAAATATTATCATCACCCCCAAATAATTCTTCACCCATGTCCTGCCACCCAATTTTCCAAAACTTAAACTACAAAACTCTTCAAAAAAAAAATTTCTTATCTTTTAAGGCAATATACCTATTTGGATCAGATTCAATAAACCAATTCAAAATCATATATCTATCTGTTTTATTTAAGCAACAAAACGATCTACTCCATCAACTCATAAGATTTTTTTTTTCGCAATAAGTATGTTGGGCTTTGTAGATTGTGTCTTTTGGGCTCGACTGATTATGCTATTTTGTATTCCGGTTTGGGCCTGTCCAACCGTGAACCTTTTATATTTTGTATATAAGTTTACACTTGCATGCATATTAGGTTAAGGTTTTAGAGATCTGAGAATAGCGATACATCTAGACGACAACAGGTTTCTTTGATCGTTCTTGTAACCTTCCAATCCTCTACAGTTGATGTTCTTAATCGAGCTCTTCTGAGGATTTTGTTTAATCATTTGACACGTTTGATTCCATCTTGTCTTGTTCTTATTATTGTGTTTATATCGTCTTTGTTTACTTACTTGTTCAAGATCTAATCGATCTTTATAGATTAAAGGTTTGTTTAATCTCATCAATTGGTATCAGAGCGGGAGGCTGTGTAATTGATACACATCTTTTCTGTGAAAAAAGATTTCCATTAGGGTTTTTCCGCAATCATCAATATTTATTGAGCCGTCATCTCTTTATTGACGTATCTTGATATTTATTATTTTGCCCTAATCTGCTTTATTACAATTCTGATCTTTGAACAGGTTTTTACGATCATAATGGACGCGACACAATCAAACCTTATTAATATTTCCAACAGCATTGGTTCGACGACAAAGATTCCGATCTTATACACCCATGACTATGAAGTATGGGTACATCACTTCGAAGACTACGTTATTGGATCGGAGGATAATGAGTATCTCATTTGGGAAGCCATCACCAATGGACCGTTTTCTCATTCTGCAACGTCCAGAATCATCAAGACACAAAAAGAGTACAATGATCTGCTAAAGGACGTGAAAGATATTGCACAAGATGAAAAGGATAAGTTCCAGTGCAATATCAAGGCATTAAGGTTGATCAGGTTCGCCCTTCAGTCCGATACATTCAGATTGGTTAGCTCATGCACGACGGCAAAGGATGTTTGGGATAGACTTCGCGAACTGTATTCTACAGACGAGGATCTTGAACATTCTATTCAAACTTTGCTCCTATCTGAGTTTGGAGAATTCAGGCAAGGGGTTGAAGAAACTGTGACCCAGACGTTCGATCGCTTCAATCATCTTCTCAGCAAGATGATCAAACACGATATTGAAAGGAAGCTTATCGAACAGAAGGTTACATTCCTGAATGGTCTGAGGTCTGAATGGAGAGCAGTGGTTTCCACAGTTAAAGCCCATGAGCAGTTTAAATCATATTCTTTGGCGAAACTGGTGGGTATTCTCAAGTCCCAAGAGAAGATTGTGCTGCAAGAAAAGAACGTCGTTTCCAATCTCGGTTCGTTGGCCCTCTTGTCAAAAAGTAAAGCTGTTATGGAGGATGAAGACCTCAACCTGGAGGAATATGATCTCACATCAGAGGATTATGCCATGATGGTGTCCAATCCCAAGAGGTTCATAAAGAAGAGATTCCCCAGCAACAAAAACCGAAACTGGCAGGGGAGTTACAGCTCTGAAAAAGTGATTAATGAACCGAAAGCTGAGGAGCACAAGAAGGAACCGAAGGTGGATGGTGATTTTGGAGTAAGTTGTTTCTACTGTGGTGGGAAAAATCATTATGCTAAGGACTGTGTCCTTAAGAAAATGGCTGAAAAAGATGATGGGAATGACGAGGAAGCCGTGTTGCAGAAAAGACTGGACGAGTTGAGAAAGAAGAAGTCTACCGCTAACCCGCTTATTAATGCTCTTATTGTGCAGGGTTCGGTTCAAGGTGATGAGTTCGGTAGCACGGAAGTTTGGTCTACCGACTCAGAAGACAAGGAAGTGAGGCAGCCTACCCATGGAAAGGCCTACATGTCTAGGGAAGAAAGCAGTGGTGGAAGATGCTTCATGGTAACTGACGTATCTCATATGAGGGGATACAACACCGATGGAGGCAGTGATGGACCGAAGGCAAAGGAGGACATATGCTTTACGGCCAAACCGCTCAGCCAGCAGTTCAATGAGCTCGATGAACTGATAAAGAAGGTACAATCTGTTTTTATTTCATGCAAAGTACCATCATCCTCTTATGAGAAAGAACTAAAAAACGTCAATACAAGAAGTTCTCATCTAGATAGTAGCTTAACTCAAACTCGAGTCACAAATTCTAACCTAACTGATCAATTGAGCAGGGTGGCGTCGAAGAGTGAGGAGCGGAGAATGTGGATAGAGTTAAAGGAGTCAGAATTAGTCAAAGTTAAAGATGAAAACATTTATTTGCAAAGAGACAATTTAAAATTGTTAAAACAACGAAATGTTTTTTGTTTAATTGCTAAACGTCTGTATTCTAATATTACTCAGCTTCATTTGGATTGTGAAATAGGCCAAAAGATCCACCGCATGATCTTGCCCTTCCTAGAGTTTAAGGAAGATGAAATCGATGCCGAAGCCTATAATTGTGAGAGTGTGATATCGTCTGATGATGTCAATCCAACCTACATGTATGGACTGGACAAAATTGAGTCCTTCATTAAATCCAAAGACCACAAGAACATGCTTAAAAATCTTTTGGATGAAAATGACAGACTTAAACTGAGAACCGAAACCATGCAAAAATTTGACTTTTTAAACGCCAACGTAAGCTCAGAAAACAAAATTGATGTTGAAAATGCATCTGAGCTTAACGAGGACGATAACATGAGCGAAATTTATGTAGAGGACACGGTTGACTGCTCAGAATTTATTAAAACCGAACCTGAAAATCACAAGAATCTAATTTCTGAAAATTCAGTGGAGTTCGCTCGGTTGTCCCATCAAAAGTCTCCAAAATTAGTTGAGAAAGCTGTTGTGTATCAAAAGGTCAGGACCACTCCAAATCAAGTATATAAGGTAACAGGAGTAACCGAACATCAAACAGCTGAACTTGTAGCCATTGTAAACGAAGACAATGCTGATGGCTGTGATGAGTACTTCTGGGAAGCTCCAATTGATAATGCAGACGAAACCATTGGTTTATCTGAAAGAACTTCCTGGAAGAGCAAAGGAAGATACATACCTGAACCCTTGAATAAGCCGAACAACTTCGATGAGCCGAGCACCAGTGGTACAAAAGATATTCCTCAGAAGAATGATCACTCGGCAAAAGAAGACATTCCCTCGGCTCCTTCGGCTCAAAGTAAAACTCCTGCAGTTCAAAAGGAGCCAGCCAAGGAGTCACCAAAAACGAAAGCAAATGTTCATCATCAACCTTCTCAGATGAGGAATAGGAAGATAGAAAGGAACAATAGATACAGGAAGAACCTTTCTGAAAGGAAACAATTCTGGCATTCCCAGAATGCATATTTCTCTCATCAAGACAAAAGAATCTGAAGTATGAAAACAATCCTGTAGGAAAGCTTGAAAGTCATAAAAACCGAAAGCCAAGGTTCGGTTCACAAGAAGATATCAACCGACAGCCAAGGTTCGGTTCACAAGAAGATATCAACCAAAGGCAAAAGTTCGGCTCTGAAAAGGACTTCAACCGAAACCAAAGCTTTGGTTCCAAAGACAGTTCCAACCGAACGCAAAGGTTCGGTTCTGAAGTCAAAAGAGAACAAAACTCTAAGGTCACTCCCTCCAATGATCAAAAGCAAAAGGGTCACCTAGAGTCTCCAGCCCGGAACTTCTCTCAATCCAAACCCTCTCGTTCAAATTCTTCTCGTTCTTCTAATTCTTCTTCTCGTTCTTCTAATTCTTATTCTCGTTCTTCTAATTCTTCTACTCCCACCGATTCGTCTCCGTCTTACTCTGAAGCTGAGCAAAAGTGGAAGAAAAAGGTCAATGAATCCAAACCAGAGTCCAAACCTAACTCACCCAATCCTAACAAAATAAAAGTTTTTACCATTAAAAAGAAAGATGAAACAACTCTTATAAAACGAACTTATCTTGTTGATGTCTCTCTTATTGTTCCCGTTCCCATGCAAAGCTCACGTGGACCCAAGAAACTTTGGGTTCCTAAATCTGTCTAATTTTTGCAGGTTATAAGTGACGAGCAGTTCGACGAAGAATGGTACATCGATAGTGGCTGTTCACGTCACATGACAGGGGGGAAAGAGGAGCTTAGGGAATACAGATCTCTTGCAAATGGTGGCAACGTCAAGTTTGGAAATAATTCTTTCGGCACCATAAAGGGATACGGGATGATAACAAATGGGGACTTTACTATAAGGAAGGTGGCTTATGTGGAAGGACTCCAACACAACCTAATTAGTGTATCTCAGCTTGTTGGAGGTACAGGTCTCAAAGTCTCGTTCGATGATGAAGGTTCTGAAATCATAGAGAAAAAGTCAAAGAAAGTGATTCTCAAGTCAGAGCGAAAGGGTGAAATGTTTTCGTTAAACCTTAAACCCATCAAAGGAAACCCAGCCATATGCTTGTTGTCAAAAGCTCAATTTGAC
This sequence comes from Lactuca saligna, assembly GCF_052625555.1. NCBI lineage: Eukaryota > Viridiplantae > Streptophyta > Magnoliopsida > Asterales > Asteraceae > Lactuca > Lactuca saligna. Next base: position 120,473,751 of record NC_136420.1, read on the forward strand.
GAAAGCTGGTTGTGGCACCGAAGATTATCTCATCTTAATTTTAAAGATATCAACCGTCTTGTTACTGGAGGTCATGTTAGGGGCCTTCCATTGCTCAAGTTCGACAGGGATCATCTGTGTGTTGCATGCGAAATGGGGAAGCAGAGTCGTCAAAGTCATCCATCTATAATCAACACAAAAGTTGTTGAACCACTCGAATTACTTCATATTGATTTGTATGGTCCTTCATCTATCGAAAGCATCGGTGGTAGCAAGTATATTCTTGTTATCGTTGATGACTTTTCACGATTTACATGGGTGTTCTTTCTAAAGCTCAAATCTGAAGCGACTCAAAAGCTGTAAGTGTTTATCAAGCAAATTGTAGTACAGCTCAAGAAGGTTGTTCGCAACATCAGAAGCGACAATGGTCTCGAATTCAAGAACAGGGAGTTTGAAGAGTTTCTTGCAGAAAAGGGAATTAGTCACAATTTCTCAGCTCCCTACACACCGCAACAGAACGGAATAGTCGAAAGACGAAACCGATCTTTGTGTGAAGCTGCCCGAACTATGCTAAGTTTCGCTTCCTTACCTCTTTATTTTTGGGCTGACGCTATTTCGGCTGCTTGTTTTACACAGAACAGGTCATATCTCAACAAGAGGTTCACGCTCACTCCATATGAGATACTGCACAACAGAAAGCCAAATGTGAAATTTTTCTATGTGTTCGGCTCAAGGTGTTTCATCTTTAATTCTAAAGAACAACGCAATAAGTTTGATGTCAAAGCCGACGAGGGAATATTTCTGGGTTACTCGCTCACATCCAAGGCATACAGGGTCCTAAACAAGCGTTCGAGAAAGATTGAAGAGACATACTATGTGACCTTTGACGACAACTATGTCAAGAAGCTACAGGATAAAGAAGATATCACCGGGGAAATCTTTCCTCTAAATGGCCAGGTTACAGTCTCGGTCGCCAACTTATTCGAGACATTCATGGACCTCTTTGACGAACCGGAGAATGCTTCACTCTCTGAAGCAGGTGCAGCAGACAACAAAGTTGATCACATGAAGCAGATTGTCGAAGATACTGCAAGAAGAATGCATGAAGAAACATCAACCTCTAACGACTCTCCTTCCAACAACGATCAAGTCGAGGGGGAGCCAAGCGCTCAAGTCCAGGGGGAGCCAAATTCTACAATTTCAACCGAAGAGGCCTCAACACCAGGAAGCTCAGAACCACAAGAACCACTTGAACCTCATGTCTTCCAAAGCTCATCAACAGAGGGGGGCCATAATGATATGATACTCGGTTACGATAGCCAATCTGAGCTAGACGAAATAATTAATGCTGAACTAGACCTAACCTTTGATCCAAATTACCCTCTTCTTATTAAATGGACCAGAGATCATCCTGTCTCTCAAGTAATTGGAGATGTCTCTGAAAAGGTTTTGACCCGATCACAACTGAAGGCAAAACAGACTTCCTTATTTTCAAAGGTTGAGTTTTGCATGTTCAACTCCTTCGTATCAAAAGTTGAACCAAAGACAGTTAATACTGCCCTCGATCACTCTGATTGGGTTCAAGCAATGCAAGACGAGTTGAACGAATTTGAAAGGAACAAAGTCTGGCGCCTAATTCCAACTCCTCCTGATGCTTCGGTTGTTGGTCTCAAATGGGTATTTAGGAACAAAATGTACAAGGAAGGTAATGTTTTACGGAACAAGGCTCGTCTGGTGGTAAAGGGATACTGTCAGGAGGAAGGGATAGACTATGAAGAGACTTTCGCTCCAGTAGCTCGGCTAGAATATGTTAGAATATTTCTGGCTTATGCTGCTCACAAGAACTTTGAGGTTTTCCAAATGGACGTCAGGTGTGCATTTCTCAATGGAGAACTCGAAGAAACAGTGTACGTGGAGCAACCTCCTGGGTTCGTGAACGAAAGGCATCCAAATCATTGCTATATTCTGGATAAAGCTGTGTACGACCTTAAGCAAGCTCCGAGAGCCTAGTATGAAACGCTTACAAAATTTTTAAAGATGTCTAAATTCAAACAAGGTTCGGTTGACCCAACCTTCTTTCGCAAAAAGGAAGGTAACCACCTTATGATAGTTCAAATTTATGTCGATGATATCATCTTTGGCTCCACGAATCCTAGCTTAACAGCTGAATTCAGAAAGCTGATGGAGACTAAGTTTGAAATGAGCTCAATGGGTCCTATTAATTTTTTCCTTGGTTTAAACATAAGACAGGGACCCGAAGGCATCTTTATTAATTAGGAAGCTTACACGAAAACTCTCCTAGCAAAGTTTGGAATGATGGGAGACTCAAAATTCAAAGTCCCAATGGCATTCGGCACCAAGCTTACCCCATCCCTAGACAAACCGGCTGTCGATATCACGCTCTATCGTCAAATGATTGGCTCATTAATGAATCTTACTGCTAGCAGACCAGATATCATGTTTTCTATGTGTTATTGTGCTCGATTTCAGGCAAACCCACGTGAACCTCACATGCTTGCAGTGAAGAACATCTTACGATATCTCAAGCGAACCACCTCCTTAGGTCTATGGTATCCATCCAACTCAGGCTTCTTTGTTCAAGCCTATTCTGATGCTGGCCTCGGAGGATGTGGACTCGACCGTAAAAGCACAACTGGTGGTTGTCAATTTCTTGACGGGAAGTTAGTCACCTGGCAATCCAAGAAACAAACGTGCGTGTCGTTGTCTACCGCCGAAGCAGAATATATTGCAGCTGCATCCTGCACATCACAAGTGACTTGGATCCAAAGTCAACTTCGAGACTACGGACTCAATATGAAGAAGATCCCACTATATTGTGACTCTGAAAGTGCAATTAGGATCTGTCATAACCCAGTGCAACACTCCAAAACCAAACACATAGCACTGAGGTATCACTTCATAAAAGATCACGTGGAAGATGGAAACGTCGAAGTTCACTTCGTAAGAACTACTGATCAACTGGCTGACGTCTTTACAAAATCTCTTCCTGAAGCATCATTCAATAAAATATTGCAAGGCTTAGGAATGATGGTTGCAGAATTGGTCCCAAATCCTCAAGTCTCTATTTAAAAAATAAAGGAACCGAAGCAACCAGACCGCTCGGTCACTCTCTGCTCTGGTAAAATAAAGGAATCGAAGCAACCAGACCGCTCGGTCACTCTCTGCTATGGTAAAATAAAGGCACCGAAACAACCAGACCCCTCGGTCACTCTCTGCTCTGGTAAAATAAAGGAACCGAAACAACCAGACCGCTCGGTCCCTCTCTGTCCCAGTAATTTAAAGGCGCTCAAGTAAACAGCACGCTCGGTCTCTCTCTATTCTAAAAGATTTACACAGACCGCTCGGTTCTTCTCGATTTTGATACTATCACCGAAATACACAGATCGATCGGTCTATCTCTGCTTCTTATTTTTACAAATTTTATCTTTCTGTTTTTATTTATTTTTCAGAAAATTCCAAAATAACAAAAATATTTTATCTTTCTGTTTTATTTATTTTTCAGAAAATTCCAAAATAACAAAAATATTTTATCTTTCTGTTTTTATTTATTTTTCAGAAAATTCCAAAATAACAAAAATATTTTATCTTTCTGTTTTATTTATTTTTCAGAAAATTCCAAAATTACAAAAATATTTTGTCTTTCAGTTTTTTTTTGTTTTTTTTTATTATATCTCTCAGTAAATTCCAAAATTACAAAAACATTTTATCTTTCTAGTAGGTGTACGTTTTGCACAGGTGAATACTAGCATCTCCTTCTATATTGTTCACCCAGGTTTGTTTTATCTTTATCAGACTAGTTAGATGTCCCTAGAAGCATGCTGCTGTATGTTGTCGCAAGCCTCTATGACCTCGAGCATGCCTTAATGATTCGATCAATACCTATCGTTTCTTCCCAATCAGGCTATTCTCTTATACTCGGTCTAGAGCTACCTTCTTTTACTCATCTAAAACATGAGTTGCTCTGCTTTGTCCCATTTCTGTAGCAGAAGGTACGTTCGGTCTCTTAACCCTCTCTTCATCTTCTTCATTTGCCTTCGATTCCCCAAAGTAACCCTTGATGCTCTCGGTCTTTACCACTGAGGCTTATGGTTGCACAACATCTGTGTTTATGATCTTAGATTCGTTTACCACGTTCTAAGTGAAACCCAAAATCCAACACCTAAAATGAATTGACGGTGAGTTATTAACTCAAGCTATTACTTGGAAATCTCTTTTTTCCTTGTGCGTGATCTTTTATGAAATTGTCTCGTCCTAAGACATTTTTTCCCAAAGAGGTCCAGTTTAATTTTTTGATATTTCTGTATATATCATTCTTGTCACGAAATACTTCCCACCTACCTGTTCAACAGATCTCATCGGTCTCACAGGTAACTCTACCAACACTCAGTTTTATGTCAAGACTTAATGCTTGGTTTGAGTTCAGCCACCCTTCAGCCATTATCAAAAGATGCCTTTCATTGTTTCTTTAAAGACAACTGATCGTATTTCTCGGGAAACCACACAAGCACTTCAGGTCTCTCTTGGCTTTGAAGGAAGCGATTCTTGCCCGGAATCTTCCGCTTTCTGTCTTCTTTCTAGACAACACCCACTTCCAAACACATTTGATTTATTTCTTTGTCTTTCACACTCTTATGCACGAAATTTTTTTTTTCCAACATTCTGATTGCTGTTTGGTACATAGTTCTAAGTTTCAGTTGTAACCAAACAAGGGCACAAGGAATTTCAAACGGTACGAAAACGATTTGGGCGTGTGCAAATGATTCGTTTCAAACCCACGTGTGCTGACGTATTCCTGGGATACACCATAACTTCCAATCGCGCTTTTTCAGGCGATGTTTTGGTTTCTTCATCATCATGATTTTCTCTCTCCTTTGAACGATATAAATAAGACGTGATCGTGTTCTTTGGCAGTTACCTCTCAAGCATTCTCTCTCTGAAAAAGTTACCACTGTTCATCTTCTTCCACAACTCAACAATGGCGACTTCTTCTTCCGCTCAAGATCAATCTGCATCTTCTTCTTTGCTCTCAATCAAACCAAATCAGAATTTGATCATAGAGATGTCCCCATTCCTCTATGACTCATACATGCTATACGTGGTGGAATGCCTCAAATATTCCCCACTGTTGTTGGCACTTACGCAAGTGGAGGCAGTTCCCATGTCCCTGCTCTCCCAAGTCTACACCACGGCCAGCTACGACAAACATAAAGACCGCATCTTCTTCACCATTCACGACAAGAAGACTTCAGTGTCCAAAACACGGTTTTGCTCTCTTCTAGGGCTTGCCGTCGACTCCTCTGTCATCTCACCGGACTTCATCACCACCGCACAACTTTTTACGATGATGTATGAGATGGGGTATACAGATTTTCTTACCTCCATTGCCAAAGTCAAGAAATCATGTCTTCCATCTCAATGGAACGGATTGCTTACCCTTCTGATTAAGGGTTTAGCGGAGAGATGTGGTGGTTCCGACACCACAAGCAAAGGGTTTCTAACAATCATGTACGGTCTTTACAATGGCATTAATCTTGATTATGGGTCCATCATCTGGGCTCAAGTTGTTCAGAGTCTCAACACTACTACCAGGCACTCCGAGATTTCCTGCGGTAGGTTTTGGACCCTTATCACCAGAAGGGCTATTGATTCTCTTGACATCCCGGTAATGAAGGATGTTCTTACGGCTTCAATTTCCACTTACCACACCAAGAAGATCATAGTCTCCGATCCAACTAAGTTTCTTCACTATGGACTAATCCCTGAGTCCATGTATAGGTGCGTCACGCCCCACAACACGATCATGGTGGACTACAGCACCAGAACCCCCTTGCCTCCTAGGGTTCTTTCTGAGGAACAACGTGCTGCTCTTCAGGCCTTGGATCAGCCTGCCATCCGAGGCAAGAGGGTGAGCAAAAAGGAGAAGGCGGAGAAGAAAGAAACCGCACCACAAAAGGAGAGAATGAGAAGGTCCTCCAAACGCAAATCCGAGGCAGAGGCACCTTCTCAGTCTAAATTGAAAAAGGTAAAGAAGATGGCTAAAAGAGCCAAAGGGTCTCCTTCTTCTGAATCAGAACCGAATGCACCATCAGAAACAGAAGCTGCTGATCCTCAAACCGAAACTACACCCGTTCAGTCTCCACAACAACCATCCTCACCAGTATCTCCTCATATTCCCAAATCACCCTCCCCACCTAAATCTCCCCAAATTACCAAATCACCTTCTCCTCCTAATTCCCCAAAACTTCCAACCCCAACCCAATCACCTCAACAGAAGGTCACACTTTCTGTTCCAATATCTATCCCCCAAACCACAACAGAACCTAATATTCCCTTCTCTATTTCTCAACCTTCATCCTCTATCTCCACGCCCATTATCACCGACTCTGTTACCATCACCACTTCCCAACCACCAGTAACGGTCAATGTATCTGATACGGGGGCTGCTACTGTGGTTGAAACCCCGGTCATCAACCTTCCCTCATCTCCTTCTCCATCCTCCAACTCTGGTGCTACCTTAGGGGGGTGATGATGAAGACTTCGATTCCATCTATTATAGCCCCTACCGGATTCCTACAGACACCGATGCAGATACCCCCGTGTCAAATCAGCAGCTTCAGGAAATTCACGCCAAACTTGACAGTCTGCTAGCTGACAGTAAAGCTTATGGGGGTACTGTGCTGAAAGCTTTCATAGATTGTGCGATCCAGACTTACACTGAAGCCTTGGATCGTTCAACTGACGCCGTAGATAATTCAGCAGCTTCATGCTCCAAAGCCACTCAGGAAGTTTCTGAGGTTGTTCATACAACTCAGATCTTTCTTGATTCCTTCAAGGCTCATGCTGACACTAATGCGTCCAAATTTCAAGCGTCAGTAGACTCTTTTTCAGCTACCCTTCAGGGAGAAACCACAAAATTTGAGGCTCTGCGTGCTGACCTCAAAACTGAATCCACCTCATTCCTCAAATCTTTGGATTCACGTTTTGCCTCTCTGGCAGCCGAGAGCACCCTGAAGGAAGATCTTGTAAAACACCAGGCAACCATTGACTTACAAAAGGTCCAACTGGCCCAGGCACAATAGGAAATAACTTTGCTACAAACTCAGCGGGCAGTTCTTCAAAGTTGCGCTGGTGACGTTAAGAATATGTTAACAAGTGTTCTTGACACCCATGATCCCTTCCTGACCCTCACTATTCGTCAGCATCTCCAGGCAAAACTCCTTCCTGCAATTAATATCTTAAGTGAAATGAAGGGTGTCTCGGAGAAACTTGTTCTTCCGAGACAAGGGGGAGAGGAAGGTGTGTCCAAGACAGAACCGAAGGGTAATGTAGCTTCGGGTTCTGGTAAACAAGTCCTAGTTGAGAGCGAATCAGAATCAGACGAAACTATCACTGAAGCTCTTCAACGCAAGAAAAGGGACAAAGAGCTTGATGAAACTTTAAGGATAGCTCGTGAGGCCGAGGCCAAGGAAAGAAAAATCAGGGAGGATGAGGAGGCCATTCAAGCCAAAAAGACTCTGTTCCCAGATTGGGACAGAGACACACTCATCACTCAAGCGATTGAGTTTCCTTCTATTTATTGGTTGGAACCGATTGCATCCTTTGAGTGTGAAAATTCAAAAGACTCGCAGTTCGACATGCCCATAACGCGCAAAGCTTTCACATTTCATTGCTTTGATGTCACTGCCAATGTCCCTCATCCGAACCTGAAGGTTGACAGAGAGCTCATCGATTTCTATCTGAAATACGGTCAACCGCAGTACTTGACATGGAGTGCTCAGAAAATTATTAAAGTCAAGGTACTGAAACCGAAACAGGCTGGGAAATTTGTAAACGTCAATTTCAAAATCAACAGAGGAACGGCCAACACCGAACATCTTATTTCTCTGGCAGATCTTCCCAGTCTGAACCCGCATGATTGGATCTTGCTATACAACATTCTTCTCTCCAATCAGAGAGAATATGAACCAATTCTTTCACATCTTAAAAGAATGTTGGCTTCCTACGTCCATGAGCTCGCCACTATGGATCAAGAAATAGCAAAAGTAATGAACAAGAAACCGACTGTCAAGCCCACTTCCAAGACCGGAGATGTTCATAAAATGAAGTTAGGGCAAATTGATTCTTCCAATCTGACGGTTATGTTCACCAGGGGCGACAAGCATAAGTTTCTGTTTGCTTTGGTAGACAAGCATCTGTTTTCTACAGAGTGTCTGGAGCATATCATCAATATCATTCACCGATGCAAACAGAACTCAACAGCAGACAAGAAGAACTTTACTGACATGCTTCGTTGGTATATTACCTTCAGGCATCATATTCTGGCTTTAATACCGAAGATTTTTGAAACAGTAAAGAAGCCTTCTGCTGTGAAAAGAGAGTGAAGGTCTCGCTCCAAATTGACGCAAAGGGGGAGATTGTTGGGCTTTGTAGATTGCATCTTTTGGGCTCGACTGATTATGCTATTTTGTATTCCGGTTTGGGCATGTCCAACCGTGAACCTTTTATGTTTTGTATATAAGTTTACGCTTGCATGCATATTAGGTTAAGGTTTTAGAGATCTGAGAATAGCGATACATCTAGACGACAACAGGTTTCTTTGATCGTTCTTGTAACCTTCCAATCCTCTACAGTTGATGTTCTTAATCGAGCTCTTCTGAGGATTTTGTTTAATCATTCGACACGTTTGATTCCATCTTGTCTTGTTCTTATTATTGTGTTTATATCGTCTTTGTTTACTTACTTGTTCAAGATCTAATCGATCTTTATAGATTAAAGGTTTGTTTAATCTCATCAAAGTAGTGTCTGGATATAGTGTTGGATAATGAATAAATGATTTAATCTTAACAGGTTACTCAATTGAGCCCTAAAATTTTGAAGTCTGAAGGGGTCCCAGTTTATCGAGCTTCTCAGTGTTGTGGAGAGTTTATTGTTACTTTTCCAAGGGCATATCATGCAGGATTCATTTGTCGTTTTAACTGTGTGGAGGCTGTCAATTTGGCGCCTGTTGATTGGCTAGAACATGGACAAGGTGTAGTCGATGTAACATCCCGAAATCGCAAGAGTAGAGTTGAAGGACTAAAAGTGTAAGTTTTAGAGGGTGACTCAGCGAGTCTATGGATAGACTCGGCGAGTCAAGTCGCGGCTATGGTCGCGTGTCTAGTGGCCTACTCGGCGAGTCCAAAGATGGACTCGACGAGTAGGTGTTGTATGGAGAAAACCCTAATTCTCGGGGTTGAGCCCTATATAAAGAGCATAATACTCCTCCACAGCCTCCCTTATTTCCCCCCTTGAGTTCCAGAAACCCTAAATTCGTGGAGAGTCCCATTATTGAGCAAACTAAAGCTTGGAGAGGTGTTGTTTGAAGAGATCTTGAAGGAGAAGTGGCTTGGATCAAAGGGCTTTGTGTGGATTCGAGTTTGGCAGCTATTGAGGCATCTTTTGGAGGTAAAACCTTCGTTCTTGGGCTGTATCTTCCTAGTTTCTCATTTTAGGGGTTTGTGGGGAGTATATCTTGGAATGTTTTGGAGTTTGGAGGTTAGATCTGAGGTTGCTACCTCGGATCTAGAATATTGAAGGCCTAGAGTGCATTAAAGTTCATGTGTTTGAGTGCTTAGTGAAGCCACCATGTCCCAAACCTTGGTTCTAAGGTGAATACGACCTAGATCTCTTTAGATTCACGTAAAGTTTGCCACTTTACGTGATGGATGGATTGTAGGAGGTTGGATCTATGTTTTGGATCAATTGCATGGCCTAAGATGCTTCTGTATGGATTCAGACCGGTGGTACTCGTGGAGTCACATGGGGCGACTCGACGAGTTGCTTGAAGATGGCCTGGAACTCGACGAGTTGGAAGAACAACTCGGTGAGTAGGTTGAAGATAGCCTTGGACTCGACGAGTCTATTTGGACTCGGCGAGTCTTGTCGAGGAAGTCCCAATATTTCTGGTTGAGTCGAGGAATCAGTGAGTCAAGGGACGACTCGGTGAGTTGGGTGCGAGTGGACTCAGAGTTGTTGGACTCGACGAGTCTTGGGGTGACTCGGCGAGTGGGGTCGCTGATTGAAGGAAGTTCTGAGCATATGGACTCAGCGAGTCATCGGGTTGACTCGGCGAGTAGGGTCACTCAGGGGTTGACTTTGACTTGTCCAACGTTGACCAGTTGTCTTCTAGGGGTATTTTGGTAATTAAGGGTATCTATTGAGTTGTATGTTTTGATGTTTAGTGGAGGAGTTCGTGTCAGAGTTCGGAGCAGCGGGATCTTATCTTTTCAGCCGACAGTTTTGAGGTGAGTTATCCTCACTATATCAACAAGGTCTAAGGCACCAAGGCTGGCCCTTTATTGGATTGAGATTCGGATATGGTTATTATGTTATTGCCATATGTGTCTGCATCCTGGTAGCTAGGATGGTACATGCTAGGAGGCCTTGCTAAGGTTAGTTTCCCGACATACAGAGTGATGCTATGCTAGTGACCGGTTAGGTCGGTAACCCGGTTAGGGTAATGATATGCTATGTGACCTGCTTGCTCGGTTTGCTATCTATGACTGTTATATGAATGTATGTTTTGTGCACATGGTTGTTTGGACTGGAGATGGGTTGAGGTGGGTCCTACTTTGTGCTGTAGGCCAAGATACCCAGGGTGTAGGCCCCACGAGGGTGGACCAGACGTGCCAAGGCTCGAAGAGTGGACCAGGCCGACTGAAGGCTCGATGCGGGCGGACCAGTCACACTGTAGACTCAGGGAGTGGACCAGCTGGTTGAAGGCCCGATGCGGGCGGACCAATCCCACTGTAGACTCGAAGGACATGACTAGACCTGGAGGATGGATCCGGTGGACTGAAGGCCCGGTACGGTGGTCCAGTCACACAGTTGACCCGATATGTATGGTTGTTCTATGTTCTGTTATGTATGTATGTTTTATATGTTTTGGACCGGAAGGTCGTAGCCTGGAAGGGCGTATATGTGTTTGGTATTTTGGGGGTATCTCACTAAGCTTTCGGGCTTACAGTTGTGGTTTAATGTTTTTCAGGTTCTTCAGGAGACCGTGGCAAGGCGAAGGCGCGATCGTACCGCTCCTCATTATTTTGTAGCAATGTGATTCTAGGAATACTCTAATAATTTGTATTGAAATCCTTTTTGTAAACATTTTAATGAAAATCGGGTTGTTTTGAAAAATTTAAATTGGTTGTATTTTTCGGATGTTACAAGTTGGTATCAGAGCCTTGGTTTGAGTGAATTGGAGGAACACTTGTGTGACTCCAGTCTCAAATCGAGGAGGGTTTTCAAAAGAGAATTTAAAATGGTTTTCAAAATAAGTGAAGGAGGACGCGGAGGTACGATCAGCCGGAGCCAGTAAGTAGCCCCAAAATACCATACATGATAATTGTTTTCTTGAGATTTGATAGAACAGCATGCTAGAGTTAGGCTAGGGATCTTCAGGATTTCTTGATGAGTTGCCTGATTTATGATGCCTGCTAGCCTAGGGTTCCTTGTGAGAGATTTCTAGTGTTCCTCTAGTTGTGAGGATAGAGTGTTGTTATGTATGTCGCTAGGGTGTTGTGGGAGTACTTCATACAAATATGGGTAGGTGTGGAAGGTAGTATGGGCCCGTACTACTAAAAGCACGGACTCATACGCGTATCGGGGAAACCATGACCTCTAGGGTTGGGATGAGAGCTGGTTCCCGGGATAGTGGAATATGTCTGAGATTTGGTGTTTTATTTTCAGTATGGAGATTTCAGGACACGCTGGGAGTGGATCTGGGTCAGGATCTGAAGCAGGAGAGGGAGTTCCGGGTGGGTCTGTACAGCCAGAGGTTGTCAGTCAGATGAGTACGCACGAGTTGGATGCGAGGATTCTTGAGATCCTGCATGATGAGGTTGCTGCATTGTTTCGAGCTGAGCTACCGGAGTTGTTTGGGTAGATCAAGACCGCCATGGTGGAGTATTTTGATGAGCGCTATGCAGCTCTCACGGAGACGGCTGCCGCGGCGGCTACAGCAGCTGTAGCAGCGGAAAGGGGAGGAGCTAGTAGAGGTTTTCAGTATCGGGACTTCGATAATACGAAGCCTCCCACTTTTGATGGAGTTCAGGATCCGATCATTCCTATGAGATGGTTATCATATGTGGAGGGATGTTTCTTCACGTGTTCATGCCCTGCTGATCAGAGGGTGAGGTGTGCTCTAAACCTGTTAAGGCTCGAGGCAAAGGATTGGTGGAGATTGACCACGGGGTCGTACTCGGATGCGCAGAGAGCTGCGATTTCATGGGATCGGTTCAGAGAGATGTTCAGCACTCGTTATGTTCCGCAGGTCGAGAGGGAGAGGTTGGATCAGGAGTTCTTGGAGCTGAAACAGGATTCGGAGTCGGTGACGGAAATCACCAGGATGTTTACTGAGCGAGCGATGTTTTGCCCTGAGTTCGCTTCGAAGCAGGCTCAGATGTCCCGATATCTGAGTATGCTAAAGAGAGACATTAGACAGTTTGTGTCTGCGCAGAGGTGCGAGACTTTGCTGGAGTTGCAGGAGGCCGCCAGGCGGCGTGAGTTAGAGATTGAGTTGCAGATGCGTGAGCTGAGGCAAGCTCCGGTTCAGTCGCAGCCGGCGACGAAACGATCTAAGACCGTTGATTCCAGGATGGGAGATCAGGGTAGCCACGTCTGTGGAAAGTGTGGAATGGGTCACGCCAGGGTTTGTTGGTCCGGTGGAGCATGTCGCAAGTGCGGAAAGGAGGGACACTATGCGAGGGATTGTCGGCAGTCAGTGCCGGTTTGGGATTTGAGGATATGCTATCATTTTCATCAGGTTGGACATTTGAAGGTCAACTGTCCACGACTTGCTGCAGGACCGGTGCAGGCTCCAGCACCGGCTACATTGAGGATCACAGGTGGAGGTCAGGGTGGAGCGGAGCCCCCAAGGGCTTAGGGTCGTGTTTTACAGCTTGCTACTACGGGTATGTTCTTTCTGTTGTTTTTGATTATTATGATTGTTGTGGAGTATTGTTATCTGTTGGTTTCGTTGATTGGTTATGGAATTGCGTTTCGGGTTTTCGTGTGGTATTCGTTGTTCCTTAAGGGTTTGGCGAGTTGTGATCGAGATTTTGTTTTGGTATCCTTTGTTCCCTGAAGGATCATTATGGTTATGGATTTGTACATCGAGCTATCATTGATTATCCTTGTGAGGATTGGTGGCGGATGCGGTGTTGGTTTGAAGGCCGGGTAGATTCTGCAGTCTGAGGAATGGATATTTAAATATTGGGTTCCTTTCGAGCGGGTTGTTCAGTGTGGAAACATGATTTGTATGAAAGTTGTTGGCGCTGTTGAAAAACATTTTGCATGTAAGTGTTGATTGTCTACAAGGTTGCTTTGGGAGATCGGTGATGGCAACCGGTGATTAATGGTCAGTATCTTAAGTGGGGGAGAATTGGAGATTCTCCGGATGATCGTTGGGTCTGAGAGGTTGTTTAGCTGCTTGGGAAATTCAACAATATTTCTATCAGTCGAGAGCAGGCTCGTATGGGTGAGTAACAGGCGTGCGGGGCGGAATACAGACCTAGTGCAGTTGATTGTGGAAGGCATGGGAGCGGGCCGGGATCGAGTATGTATGATGGAGATAAAGTTCGGAACCCCTAGAGGGATAGAACGGTATGCACGGGAGGATTTCCCGAAGGGATAGTTCGGAATGATGAATGTTAGTTGAGCAGTCCGGATAGACTGAAGGCCGGTAGGCGTACCAGTCAGGCCGAAGGCTCGGAGGACGGTCCAGTCAGATTGGCTGAAGGTTCTGAGAGTGGTCCAGATTGGCTGAAGGCCTGGGGAGGTGGTCCAGTCATGCTGAAGACTCTGCGAGTATTGTTGGATCGGTTCGAGGTTATGGGTTGCGTATGTTGCAGTGTGATTACATTGGGAGGTCTGGCCCCGGGTAGCAATTTTGAACAGTGAAGGTAGTGCATGGGCTTAAAGTCCCTGCGATGAGATTCAGAGTAGTGGTGATGCATGGATGTCGGGTACGCTTTAAAGAGGTAACGTAGCGTGCGATGAGCACCATAGTGCCGGTCATGGTGACTGGGCGGATGAGTGGTTTCCTTGGTAAGGAAAGAGGGAGGAATGAAATTCCGAAAAGGGAGTGCGAATTCACGGAAGTGAAAGCGGCAATGGAGAGTTACGATTGGAGTGGTCAATCGATGGTCTTTGAGTAGTGTGTTGCGGCGGTAGAATAAATGTTCATTCGACTTGATATGTTGCTCAGGGCGCGAAGGGAATACCGCGGCGTAGAGCCAGGGAGAGGGTTCGGAAGGGATACAGAGAGAGAGTCTTGGACTCTCAGTGAGATTCTGATCAGGGTTTTGGGTATGTATCAGCGGTTCATCCTGGAAGGATGTTTGAAGATATCATCAGTGTATCGGGTTTCCAAACCTGAGGGTGTTAGAGCTAGATCAGCATGTGTGTGTGATTACGAGAGGAGAACTCGGGGGAGTTGCTCCGAAATGGAAGAATGTGTCTTTCGGTCGTCATGGGATGGATAGAGTGGGATTCGGATCGGGGATCCGATGGTTCGTGGCTTTATAGCCATATAAGTCAAGTGAAAGATGAGAATTGGAGCAGTAAGGTACCATGGGTAATTCTCAGTTGTTGAGTGTGGTTATCGGAGGGTACAGCTGGTGCCTGGGTTGAGTAGGTGGTTGGGGCACCGTATGGAAGGAGAAAGTGAGCTTCTGGTTTTTATGGTTGTTTCTTGAGGGACTGGGTTCGGTCAAGGCCAGGCGGCGTGTCGTGAGAAGTAATTTGAAGATGAGATGCCGTAGGCTTCGAGGACGAAGCCTAATTTAAGTGGGGGGGAATTGTAACATCCCGGAATCGCAAGAGTAGAGTTGAAGGACTAAAAGTGTAAGTTTTAGACGGTGACTCGACGAGTCTATAGATAGACTCGGCGAGTCAAGTCGCGGCTATGGTCGCGTGTCAAGTGGCCTACTCGGCGAGTCCAAAGATGGACTCGGCGAGTAGGTGTTGTATGGAGAAAACCCTAATTCTCGGGGTTGAGCCCTATATAAAGAGCATAATACTCCTCCACAGCCTCCCTTATTCCCCCCCTTGAGTTCCAGAAACCCTAAATTTGTGGAGAGTCCCATTATTGAGCAAACTAAAGCTTGGAGAGGTGTTGTTTGAAGAGATCTTGAAGGAGAAGTGGCTTGGATCAAAGGGCTTTGTGTGGATTCGAGTTTGGCAGCTATTGAGGCATCTTTTGGAGGTAAAACCTTCGTTCTTGGGCTGTATCTTCCTAGTTTCTCATTTTAGGGGTTTGTGGGGAGTATATCTTGGAATGTTTTGGAGTTTGGAGGTTAGATCTGAGGTTGCTACCTCGGATCTGGAATATTGAAGGCCTAGAGTGCATTAAAGTTCCTGTGTTTGAGTGCTTAGTGAAGCCACCATGTCCCAAACCTTGGTTCTAAGGTGAATAAGGCCTAGATCTCTTTAGATTCATGTAAAGTTTGCCACTTTACATGATGGATGGATTGTAGGAGGTTGGATCTATGTTTTGGATCAATTGCATGGCCTGAGATGCTTCTGTATGGATTCAGACCGGTGGTACTCGTGGAGTCACATGGGGCGACTCGACGAGTTGCTTGAAGATGGCCTGGAACTCGACGAGTTGGAAGAACAACTCGGCGAGTAGGTTGAAGATAGCCTTGGACTCGACGAATCTATTTGGACTCGGCGAGTCTTGTCGAGGAAGTCCCAATATTTCTGGTTGAGTCGAGGAATCAGTGAGTCAAGGGATGACTCGGTGAGTTGGGTGCGAGTGGACTCAGAGTTGTTGGACTCGACGAGTCTTGGGGTGACTCGGCGAGTGGGGTCTCTGATTGAAGGAAGTTGTGAGCATATGGACTCGGCGAGTCATCGGGTTGACTCGGCGAGTAGGGTCAGTCAGGGGTTGACTTTGACTTGTCCAAGGTTGACCAATTGTCTTCCAGAGGTATTTTGGTAATTAAGGGTATCTATTGAGTTGTGTGTTTTGATGTTCAGTGGAGGAGTTCGTGTCATAGTTCGGAGTAGCGGGATCTTATCTTTTCAGCCGACAGTTTCGAGGTGAGTTATCCTCACTATATCAACAAGGTCTAAGGCACCAAGGCTGGCCCTTTATTGCATTGAGATTCGGATATGGTTATTATGTTATTGCTTGATGTGTCTGCATCGTGGTAGCTAGGATGGTACATGCTAGGAGGCCTTGCTAAGGTCAGTTTCCCGACATACAGAGTGATGCTATGCTAGTGACCGGTTAGGTCGGTAACCCGGTTAGGGTAATGATATGCTATGTGACCTGCTTGCTCGGTTTGTTGTCTATGACTGTTATATGAATGTATGTTTTGTGCACATGGTTGTTTGGACTGGAGATGGGTTGAGGCGGGTCCTGCTTTGTGCTGTAGGCCAAGATACCCAGGGCGGACCGGTTGTTCCGAAGGACCAGCGAGCGGTCCGGATAGGCTGTAGGCCCCACGAGGGTGGACCAGACATGTCGAGGCTCGGAGAGTGGACCAGGCCGACTGAAGGCCCGATGCGGGCGGACCAGTCACACTGTAGACTCAGAGAGTGGACCAGGTGGGTTGAAGGCCCGATGCGGGCGGACCAATCCCACTGTAGACTCGAAGGACATGACTAGACCTGGAGGATGGATCCGGTGGACTGAAGGCCCGGTACGGCGGACCAGTCACACAGTTGACCCGATATGTATGGTTGTTCTATGTTCTGTTATGTATGTATGTTTTATATGTTTTGGACCGGAAGGTCGTAACCTGGAAGGGCGTATATGTGTTTGGTATTTTGGGGGTATCTCACTAAGCTTTCGGGCTTACAGTTGTGGTTTAATGTTTTTCAGGTTCTTCAGGAGACTGTGGCAAGGCGAAGGCGCGATCGTACCGCTCCTCATGATTTTGTAGAAATGTGATTCTGGGAATACTCTAATAATTTGTATTGAAAACCTTTTTGTAAACATTTTAATGAAAATCGGGTTGTTTTGAAAATTTTAAATTGGTTGTATTTTTCGGATGTTACAGTCGAGGTGTACAGTCAGCAAAGACGAAAAACATCAATATCTCATAAGTCGTTATTAGCTAGAGAAAGGATTAGGGCTTTATGGGAAGCATGATTTTTGAATAAAGAAACTTGCGAGAATTTATATTGGAAACATGTTTGTGGGAAGAATGGGATACTCACCAATGTTGTCTAGGTAAAAAAAACTTTATTTATTTGTTGTTTTCTAATGTTCTTTTAATATAATAATTTCAAATGAGAGTTGAAATGGAGCTAAAATAGGATCCAGCACCTTCAAACCAGTTTTCAGTTTCAAAAAATGGAAGATGATTTTGAAAAACCTAATGAAAAAGAATGTTATCTATGTTTTTATGACTTGCATATGTCAGCAACCTCCGGTACATGCTTGCTAGATCGCTTTGTGTGTCTAAGACATGGGTGCTCTATAGATTTGAATCTTGATAACATTGGTTCAACAAAAGTAGAGAATAATGAACAATTTGATAATATTGGTTGAATTTGTTGAAGGTATCTGAACGAAAATAATAAACAGTCCTTACATGTTGATGTAATGCATTTTTTGACTTCGGCTCTTCTTGGTTTGGTTTGGTTTTCAATGTTATTCATTGCATGCATGCTAAAATAAACACTAAATAATTTGATAATATAGAAAACAACCAACCTTTTATTGTTTTGACAGGAAGTTGAAGTTGCTTTCAACAATGGATCTTTTTTACTTTGGATGTTTTCTTATGCTGGCTTCTGGAATTATTCTATTACAACAAACAGGTTTAGTAAGGGAATCTAGTCCTTAATCAATTGTTTCTGTTCTTAGGTTTGTTCGTGGTTCATTCCTAAGACTTGCCATTGATTAGACTTACATGGATCAAATGTAAAACTTCAACCAAGGGCAGCATGGGAATAACTCAGCAACAAGACCTGTTATTGATGAGAAATTACATATAAAGTAGATAAACTAAGGAACTTATTCATACATGTTGTACTGGTATATATTAATTAACTTCTCTAATGTTGTTCTTTTACAATATTGTTCTTATACAGATGGTTGGAATTCGACCTAAAGTTGGTTGCTGATATAGGAATATTGGGTGCTCCAAATGTAAGAAAAATCATGTTTTTAAGTGTTATTAGGGTTAACATATAGTGTTGTTTGACATATAGTGTTAGGTAACTTGTTTGACATGTGATTTTTTTTAAATGAATTTTTGTTAACGATTATTTGTATGACATTAAATTTATGCAACGAATTCTATTTTTTGTATATTATATTTTAATTTCTATTATGAAACATTAAATACAAATTTAATTTGAAAATAAGTAAATCAATAAATAATATTTTTTATAAACATTTGAAATTACGATACGCAAAAATGTGTGTCATCTTCATTTATGACATGACCTTTCTTGACAGGGGCTTTCTTGATACACATTGTGTGTCATTACCACGTGCTTCGTAAGGTTACGACACGCGAATGCATGTCGTCTTCCTTTATGACATGACCTTCGTTGATACGCATTGCGTGTCGTAAATGCGCGTCGTAATTGCGCATCGTAAATGAGCGTCGTCTTTTTTTATGACAGGGTCTTCCTTGACGCGCATTTTCGCGTCGTCTAAGCCTTTTATGATGCGTAATGAGCGTCGTAAAAGGCTGTTTTTCTAGTAGTGTCGATTACAATTTTTCAGAAGTTTTATTATATATATATTTACCTAAGTTCGTTTATCGTTTGTCTGAAATTTGTAACTTATTTTTTTGATTTCCTAACAATTTCACAAAATAGATCCTCGTCTTGTATTGGTATTTGTTTGTGACTTGATAATTCTTATTCAACCATATGAGTTATTCAACCAAACATATTGACTTAATAAGGGTGAAGAGTAATATCTTCATTATTCAATATAAACATTTTTTAATTGGTATATTATTAGTATTTAACACATTATTTTTAAATATCTATTAGAAAACACATTTTGGTTTTGCAATCCACCAATCACATTCTATATATTAATCCAAAAAAATCATTTTCTTTTCAACAAGATTCATCTTGAGAATTATGTTCTTTACCTTTATGTGCCAGTGTTTGTGTTGATTTGTCATGAAGTTGTTATTCAACAAATAACAAGTGCCTTAAATTAACAACCATGTCTAAATTGTTATGTTAATCATCAAATTTAATCGAGTAGTTATTTGTAATTAAGTTGTTATTATCGTCTTAACATAAATAAATTAATACATCTAAGCAATCCTCTATAATAAATGAAAATAATTTTGTCATATGTCTTTCTCTCATTAACTTGGACACATGTCATTTTTTGGTATTTTTGATTAAATGTTTTTTCCATTTGTCATTTTCTAATTTTTTTATCTTTAATTCACTAACAGTTATATTTACACCTCAATTAATAATTGCTTTAATTGAAAATAACCAATAAATTATAATATTAGTACTCATATAGAATTTAATATATTTCCTTTTAAATTCAAACTTTAAATTTTGAATTTCAAATCTAAAATTTCAAATTTAAATATTTTTTTTTAAACTTTCATATTTAATTTTTTGTTTTATCAAACCCGTATAAGATACGAGTTTCACAGCTAGTATTTTAATGTAGCATTCTTTGTTTAATATGTGGCTTTAACTAATAAGAGTAATTTTATGTTTTCTTTTCCGGTGGATTATATGGTTCTATAGATAAATGAGAGAGATTATAATATGGGAATTAAGTCCTTACGTGAAATAAGATTTCTACATTCCACTCTCTCTACTCTTTCTCATATTCTTGAAGATTTCAAACAAACTTATATAAAAGCATACGTTTACGATACACTATCTGATTCTTCTTCATCTTACCTGTTAGATCTTGTCTCTCTCAATCGGTATTAGGGTTTCATTCTTAAATCGATTGATTTTGTGATTATAATTTTATAATCATTTTTTAGTTCCTCTAAATCAATTATGTGTTGTAATAGTATGTAGAGTCCCTTGTTTCTTATCTTCATTGATAAATTTCAATTTCTATTATACAATTTAAGGTGCAACTGATAGAATCTGATGTTGAATAATTCTCAATTGGAAGAGTTGACGATTCTATGATTTCATTTCAATCAATTATTTTTTGATTTGTTGATTCTTATAGGACGATTTGAAGCTATCGATTGTATTGATTCTTAGAAGTCGACTTTTTCTTTGATTCTTTCACACCCTCGACGGGGGGAGGAAACACCGAGTTATGCAACTTAATCATGGGTCACATTTATTGATCAAACATTGAATAGTATAAAAATATAACATAAAGTACAAGCTTTTATTAATACGAAAATAGAAGCTACATTTTTTTGATGTATTATTACAAGATAATCAAAGTGCGATATCTGCCCTTTGTGTCGGGCATGAAGATAAACGACATGAAGATAAACGAAGTACAAAACTGTGATTCAAAACAAAAAGTTCCATGAGTGTTCCTGTCTATGACACTCTAGCTTCGTATGTTCAAAAGAATACATGTGTTTTGAAAATACGTCAACATAAAGTCGGCGAATTCACAGGTTTTGACTCTAAGTACTTTTATAACAAGAAGTACTAGTATATTTCAGGGGTGCATAATTTCATACTTGACTTATAGAAGAAAAAGATACTTTTAAACCCTACAAGTATATGCTCATTGTGTGTAAGTGTTTACCTAACTTTTACTCGAACTTGTAAACCTTACAAGTGTGTGTTAGTGTTTACTTGATTTGTATATTTATATATACATGTAAACCCCACAGTTGTGTAATGGATCAATACAAATCCAATTTCAATTTATTTGAGTGCTTTTAGAGTGTACTTGGGGTTACATGAGTCTATAACTAAGCTATATGACCCAATCATTCCTCCACTTCGCACTACTAGTGTAACATACACATCCTGTTATCGTGTTATGTAATTACTAAATGTGAATAATATTGAGTGTTGAGTTCTAACATATATTTTTTACTACAAATGAAGTAAAACTATGTTTAGAATCACTCAAAAAATGTTGGAAATCTTATAGGATTCCAATTAAAAGCCAAGTAATGAAATTTTAGCAAAAATATGAAATTTGAAATAAGTAGAATTTTATTATTTACTGTTGTAAAGAATCTCGTTAGAAAAGTTCAGGCGAAAACCTCATCGAAATCCAAGTTATAACAAAGAAGTTATGATCAATCGAAGATCCGCGATAAAACCAGCAAACACTATGTCGCGTAAAAAGTGAGTTTCTGATAAGCTACTTTTTAGTCTTAATGATCTAAATGAAAGTTGTAGAACTTTGTAAAATAATAAATTTTCATATAAAACACTTTTAAATCTGACTTCGTATGAGGAAGTTATGATTTTTCTAAGTTTCTGAATAGCGGTAGACAACTAAAAACTCAAAATAAATATCGAGCGATATTTAACTGACACAACCTAAACGAGAATCGAAGGTCTCGTCAATAGTAGTACAACGGTAAAAAGTCTAAAGAAAACGGACGTCGAATGAAGAAGTTATGAATTTTTAACGGATTTACCAGTCGTTATCTGTTAAAAATAATAATATTAAAAATAAATTCAAAATTAGCCAACGAAGTCTAAACTAAAGTTGTAGAGCATACTTTTACCTACGCGTGCATATAAAGAACGTCAAAAACGGAGCTTGTATGCGAAAGGTATGGATTTTATAAGTTTTTGGCACAAAAATCGAGAATAATTGTGAAATCCGAGAAAAATCGCATGGCCTAAGTTCGGCCACATCACCCTCACTCCTCGCGCAACACGCATTCGATGCGAGCCACGTCAGGCGTCCCCGTGTCCGACGATGATGAGCTGTGCAGCTGAGATCCGACACGTGTGGACCCTCGTGTCCGAAGCTGCTTATTCACCCGGTGACTCCTCACCTGTCCGAAGCGCGGTCCAATCTGAGACCGCCAGCTGCTGCCACGTGCTTCGCCTCCGCTATTGGCACGCATCCTCTGATCGGCCGAACCCTCACCCTCGCAGCCTATAAAAGGGAGGTCTGCGAGCCTTCCCGGGTAGTTTTGGAAATGTGACGTTTTTCACCCTAAATTCAATATTTTTATTATTTTGACATCCCCCGAAGCCCCGATAGCTTTTTGAAAGCCCGAAATACATTCCGAAGTGCCCGGAGAGCCCATGAAATTTATCTTTTCGGTTTGAAGCTCTACCTACGCAGAGCCCGATTTTCAATATATCTTCCGGTTTTATAGAAGAAAGCTATTTATAGTAACGAAGTATTGCACAACTTACTATTTTAACCCCTAGTTAATTCACGGTGAGTTCAATATATAGGAACAATTGTATGTTATGTGTTATATGTGCTATGTGCTTTTTCCGTGTTATTATCTCATGCTGTTATTTCATGCTATATTTGTAGCAAAGTTATACCTTGACTACGTGATCAGTGAAAGGACTTAGATTTACGGTGGTACTGGTATGTAGCCTCTGGCCATGTAGAACATGTCTCATAAGAGAATGAATTCTATTCTATGGCATTGGCAGAAGGTTAGATAGGACTGGTATGTAGCTTCTGACCATGTAGAACATGACTCCGTAAGAGAATGACCTATATTCTATGGTATTGGTAAATGGTTAGACATGGCTATAAGCCTGAAATCTACCAAAATGTTAATCAGAAATTGTATGTTTCTGTGCCATTTGGGCCAAAGATTTATTGATGCATATCAAGTATTGAAATCGTTATGTCTCATTGATCGTAAATCTTTGAATCAAATCTTGAGTTGATATTGAAAGCCTGACATATGATACACATATGCTATTGTTGTTCTTGTTCCTCTTTTCTTTTGTCATATTGGCATATATAAGGCATAAGATTATATTGTATCTATTTACTGAATTCACTAAGCGTTATCACTTATCCCTCTCAATGTTTAACAATTGCAGGTGATGAGTATCCAGTATAGTTTTATACCGCTGAAATATTTAGAATAGTTAATACTATTTCTCTGTATTTAATGTTCATGTATGTCTATGAATAGCAGATTCCTGGGTAGATATGTAATGTAATAAAACTTAGTCCGTTTGTATCTAATCTTTTGTAATCACTTTATCAATATAAAATATTGTTTTATAAATATGCATGTAGCATGTTTTGAGGAAGTAACTTAAGAGGAATGTTGGAATAGTATGAAAGTTTGGGTCTTTCAGAAATACAAAAGTTGGGGTCTTTCAACTAGGGGCATGCCAAAAATAATTCTCCTAACGTTTCATCAATGTCGTAAATACAATGGACAGTTATCACCCGTTGTGACTCGTCAGAGAAATGTCGTAGCTAGGAACCACAGTTGTGGGTTTCAACCTGTATAGATCTATACACAACCTCATGTAGACTGCTAGAGTTTAAACTATTTGAAAAGTGAGTGAGTGTGTACCTTAAACTTTAAATATTGAAGTTACTAGACAAAAGGTTCAATTGTTTGTAATAATAGTTATAGCAACCTAATAAAATTTGGGCAGTATAACGACTGTAAATTGACTAATAACCAAGCTTTAACCAACATGAAACCAACAAGTTCAAATATGTTTAATAGGCTAAATAAATATATATATATATATATATATATATATATATATATATATATATATATATATATATATATATTGGATTCAAATAATTTGTTGTTTTAACAGACCAATATAACAATTCTTAGAATTATATATAATTAAATAAGAGTTTAAAATGTTTGTGTAAAATTAATAACAAGTAAATTGCATGTAGAGGGGCTAAAGGAGGTCAAATTGGTGCATTTTGGTGGGTACTCGATGCGCGGCAACGGGCAGCGGCTGCCCGTGGCTATTTTGGGGGCTAGCAGAGCCTTTTCTCGTTTAAAGGAGGGTGCTTGTCGGTAGGAAGGTGTTGGTGGGCTGAGCGGAGCTGTAGAGGGTGGCTGAAGTGGTGGTGTACAATAGTGGTATGGTGGCTGGTGGTGTTTCTGACAGATAGAAAAAGAGAGAGAGAGAGAGAGAGAGAGAGAGAGGGGAGGGATATCTAGAGAGAAAGGGTGGTGTGAGTTATAATGGTTGATTTCCCTATATATTTATAGATAAATATGAGAGATGCGGACCACCCAAATCACGCCAAGTGTACCCTTTAGAAATGCGGCTAGTGTCACCGCCTCGAACCATGTGCAACAGTCTCACGATGAAAACATGCATCTCTCAACTTTTCCAAAAACATTAATTCAATGTCCCGTAAATGGCGGTTCCGAGTGTGCATAAATATTTACTTTATGAATAACTTAACTATGTCAAAAACGCATATGAAGTCCTTATTAGGTATTTTCTAGTTGTTGTGATTAAAAGTGTTATAACTTTGTGATACAAAACTTCTAAAGTGGAATCAAATATTAGACTATTTTCTGATTCCAAAAATGTGTAAAAAAATACTTAACGTAATGCCTAGCTAACCCAATGAATCAATGTAAAGTCTGTTTACAGAAAATCAATTATATTACTGATTTGTTTTCTTTAAATGATTGTAACTTTTGCATACGATCTCTATTGTTGACGTTCTTTATATCCATGAAATTATATTTAAATTCTCTATCTATTTGGAGTGTTATTTGTAAATAAAAAAATACTTAATAAATAAATCTTATTTTTAATGTACTAAATCATTACTTATGTATTGTGTGCAGTGTTTTATTTGTCAACGATCTAGATCCATCAAAAATACTAAAATGGTATTTCGAATGCATTTCTAAGTGTAAAACTTAAATTGCATTTAATGGAGTGGAATACATTACAATAGGTGTATTAAAATTTGTGTTCACAATGACCTAGAACGGTGAACGATGACCTAGTTTTACTAGCTGTCACATTCTCCCCCCATTAAAAGAACTTCATCCCAAAATTTAGCATGTAGTTGTGGTATCGTTAAATAGTTGGGGGTAATTCTGTTTCATTTGATCCTCGTGTTGTCCTTCGTTAGTCACCTCATGTATTTAAGTCACATATAATATAAGATTGCATAGTCTATCCAATTAATGATTCTACCCTATACCCATAACCATACATAGAACATGGAATAAGCCTTAATCAAACACTATAAGGTTTTTGATTCCTAGTTATATGTAACTCTAAAGCATACAATCAGTAAGTATAGAATACCATCATATTTTCTCAATTTATGACTGAAATATAGGGTTGCTTCATAGACTTCATTATGAAATATAGCAAGGATGTCATCAAACGGACACCTCTTGAGGTTAGACATATGCAACACGCAATGCACATTGTTTAACTCTTAAGTTAGTTTAGTCAATATATAGTGATCCAAATTATGATGATGAATGTAGAATATGAAATGATTTAGTGAATCATGCAAGAATCATGAACATGAAGAACACAAGAGTAAATAAATCTTGTTTTATGCTCTCATTAGACTAGAAAGTATTACATATTAGGTTATGCAAAAATACTCTCACTAGACTAATTTGTCACAAGTTCTTACATAAAATAAGTGTCACTCACTTCCTTATAAAGGAAAGACAACCGATTACACACATATAAAGGAGTAAGCATACATGACATCCAGGAGTGACTTTGCACCCTAACACAATATGCAACAAGGCCAATTATTGCAAGAATTTTGAAAGGTCCTATGTATCATGGGTATAATTTGCCTCATTTTCCGAACCAATTCATTCCTATCAAAGAGGAGACTTCTAATGTTATTCTATCTCTAACCTAGAAGTCCACAGTCTTACGTCTTACGGAAACATAACTATTTCGATGATTACATGCAATCTTTAGTCGGTCTTTGATTTTCACAATCGTTTTTGTAGTCTCGTGAATTATTTTTGGGCCATTGAGTGGTGTATCACATGTATGTTCTCTGTACAATGCATATCTCCAACCTCTACCCATCATAATTGTAAATAAGTATGTCAAGCATTTCCAAAGTTTCCAAAGTCTATTATGCATGCTTGGAGCATATCTTTCAAGGTTTAGATGGTCTTTTCACTCTGACCATATGTTTGAGGATGGTAAGATGTGCTCATATCCATACGTGTATTCCAACTATTTCTATGGTGATGCTCAAAATTGTGAGGTGAATATACTATATATGTATGAGATGATGGAAATCGGCACCCGGTGCAATTTGACGATTTCCTTGAGGTAAACAAATAAGATTTCTCGTCCTTTTCACTTTTATTTTAAAATTTTTCATTTTAATTTTTGAAAGAAACTTTTTGTGAAACTAATTTTTCTTTTTTTTTGAAATCATGAGCTTTCGCCTTTTGATTACTAGAATTATTAGGAAAAAATTGCTCACATTTTTTTTTTCAGTTTTACTTTCGACATTTGATTTTTCAGTTTTCATTACCTAAATTTTTTCAACTTCTTTTCATTCTCTTTTAAAAATGATTCATGACTCTTTTGACGTTGAAAAACATGTGATCTTTGGTTTAACCTATTCTCTTCCATATTTAGATATAAGTAAAGACCTGCATCAGTCACTTTTCGATTGTCCTCTTTCAACAATTCGTTTATTCTAGGGTCAAAATTGTTAGCATTTCCTTTTTTCACAAATACTTGATTTGGAAGACCTTTGATGCATGTAGAAAAAAAGGACAATATTCAGTTCCAAATAATTGTTTCAGTTTTCTTTCATGATCTTTGAGTATTCCTTTGTATCCTTATATAATTGTGATTCCACAATTCGAGAAATTTCCTTCTCACAAGAATCATCGTCACTGTCACTTTCATTGTTTGTTACGTCCTCAGGAACAACATTTTTATTTTGAGAATCACAAGTATTAGTTGTCGAAGATGACTTGTCTTTTAGCTTCGCTTTTGAATCAACGTCTTTGTCTTTAGGTAACAAAGTGACATTAATGACAGATAGTTTTGAACAATCAACACATTCCTCTTTCTCGATTTCATTTATATTGTCTGAATCATCTTCAATATCAGAAAATTTTGTTGAGTACTTTGTGTCGAATTTTTAGTTTTGTTCACAAGTTTGATTTACTTTATTTTAGTCAAGGCTCATTCATAATGTTAACAAGCTCATCAACATTAAAACAAACATCTATGTTAAAAACACTATAAGCATATGAATCATTAGGAATAGTGGCATAGTTAGCTACTTTACTCTAACAGTCGAAAGTAGTCTCATGAACTAACTCTCGTTTGAAAGTAATAAAGGGAAGCAACTTCCGATGATCCTCAACACAAATGTCGGCAGAATGGTAAAGATCACTTAACGTCAATACAATCTTTTCACTATGTTGCGGTAGATATTACGTTGTTTAACTAACAATTTATTGTCCATTCTAAGAGTGTACCTATCACACATAATACTTGTAATAAAAACTTCTAAACTCTCTATCTTAGTTTTCTTATCTTCTAGTCCATTACAAGCTTCATATTGGGACATCATAAATTTCTCTACTTTACTACTTATCGAAATAAGCATGTCATTCAAGTGAGAACAAGTTTCGTCAAATTCACATAAAACAATATGATAAGAATTCCAAGGAATAGTAAGTGAAACGAAAAGATCATGTACCTTTGCAATCATTGGAGTTTTTGGAGTTGTCGAAATGAAACATCTCCCAGTTGTCTCCTCTTCGTTACTTGTCTGAAATTTGTCATTTTATTCCATATTTCTTAACCAAGATCTTCTTTCTAGATTCACATTCTTCATACTTTTCGAACAACACACCATAAGTAAGATGACACGTCTCTTCGTCAGTAGATCCAAAAGGCCGAATTTAATATGTCCCATCACTCTCATCCCCTCCTTTGACCATAATTGAAAGATTTTTTGTTTAAAAATTAAAAGTAATATTAAGTGAGAATATTGATCAATTAAAATTTCAAAAGAAATGGAATTCAATAACAAAGGAGCAAGGGGTTGGAGTTTCCTTTTGTCAAAACAACTTCTAATGTTGATCCCAATGATAAAAGGGAAAAACGTTATAGTGGAACAATCTGTAAAAGAGAATAAGAAATTGCAAGAGAAAGAAATAGAAAGAAAAAGACAAAGAAACAATATTCATTGTCAAATAC
Source organism: Lactuca saligna (assembly GCF_052625555.1). Taxonomy (NCBI): domain Eukaryota; kingdom Viridiplantae; phylum Streptophyta; class Magnoliopsida; order Asterales; family Asteraceae; genus Lactuca; species Lactuca saligna. Next base: position 120,501,852 of record NC_136420.1, read on the forward strand.
TGAATGATCCACTAGGCCTGAACAATGGTGATCCTAATAGACATTGGTTGTATGAAACAATGAGATTGTAGTACTCAATAAGCTAGATGGGTTTTTGAAAAAGCCCAAGAAAAGATACGAAATTAAAGACTCCAACTTTAATCAATTTGATTTCCTAAAAAATCATCTGATTTTAACTTTTACTCAGTTCAAATTAGCTAAAAATTTCAAAGATAAAGATGAATACACAAGATTGAAGATTCACTTTCACGCAGTCTTAGGAAAAAGTAAAGAGGAGGTTTGGTCGTTGGTGAACATTTTTAGAGTGATGTGAATTGTGTCTAATGTGTTCTTTAAATCTTTTTTGCATAACTTTTGTTATTTAGTTTTATGGTAGAATAATGTAGCATTCGAGTTGACTATTGAAAATTTTCCTTTGATGAATCAAAAAGATCTCAACACTGTGTCAAATTTTTTATGCAATGTGGATGCTTCAAAAGTGGCAGAGGAGAATAGAAATGTGTTTGTTCTTGGATATGCTCACATAAAGGCATTTGTTGATTGCTACTATGAATATTTTTCAATTACTGATATATATCTTTCCATGGCAATCAATAAGTCTTCAAAGGTGCCTCAATCGTTGTTAAGGGGGAAGTTGAATACTGATGAGTTCAAAGACGGAGAAATAATTCGCAAAACTTTTGGAGTAGTTTTTTAAGGAAAGAACAAGAAGGGCAAGTTGACTAAATTTTTTTTCCATGTGAATGACATAAGAAGGGTATTGTTATAGGAAATGAAGTTCTATAGCTTGGAGTTTCGACTATTCTCACTAAAGGGAGATTGTAGAGTCGAAAGTTATAATGAGTAGTCAAAATCTGTCTTTTTCTTTTGTGTCTGTAAATAGAGAAAGTTTTAGTAATTTCGTTATATTATCTATTTACAATGCACTATCAAGTTTTACATTATATAGACTAGTCCTTATATTTTTTGGTCTGGGATGTACCATATACATAGGGTATGTACTTAGGTGTTAGATTAACGTGCACTCCAAGGATATTATTTATACTCAAATACCTTTGTACTCTTTCAGACAATATACTGAGCTAAACAAATTTTATTTAGATTTCGATGTTCTTTTTCGTTTTCATTGATTCGATTGATTTAAACATAATTTAAAACACTCTTCAGTTATGCATATTTTGGCCTGATATGGTAATCCCCTTTTTTCAATAATGATGGATAGTTTAAAATAATTTTTTGGCTTTGTATCTTAATGTTTATAGATATGTTTGGAAGTAATTTCTCCAAAAAAAATTTGTAAGGAAAACTATTAAGATAATTTTAAAGTAGAATTCCTAGTCCCATCATTGAAAAGTAACTTTTGATGAAAAATGTGTTTAGTCTTTGAATAACGTATCAAGTGGTAGTATTCAAGATAATCTTTGAAAACGTGTTCATTAATTATCTCTTAGTTGTATGTTTAAAAATACGTTTTGATGAAATGGTTGTTAGGATTGAAAATGGTTTTTATGCAAAATGGGGTGATATAATGTCATAAAAGTAGCATAAAGATTTAAGATTATGAGCTTATGATACGATCTCAAAAATGTTATAAGGATTGTGTACCTAATGTTGATGGTTCAGGATAACATATTGAGATGATATCTTGGGATGATATCATGCATAGACGGTACTTCGTTTGATATCTTCCAATGATATCTTGAATAATCTTCGAAAACTTGTTCATTATTTATCTCTTAGCTTTATCTTCAAAAATACATTTTGATAAAATGGTTGTTAGGATTGAAAATGGTTTTTATGCAAAATGGAGTGATATAATGTCAAAAAAGTAGCATAAAGGTTCAAGATTATGAGCCTATGATACGATCTCAAAAATGTTATAAAGATTGTGTACCTAATGTCGATGGTTTGGGATAACGTATTGAGATGATATCTTGGGATGATATTGTGACATCCCTAATTTCACGGACAAAAAAGACCGATTTGTTTATGGTTTGTTTTATAAAATCAAAATAATCTTTTGATTAAAAGAGTTGCGGATTTTTTTCCCAAAACAAAATATGATAAAATTTATCAAAACGTTTCTTAAATAGAATGTATCTTCATTAAATAATAAAACCTCGGGATGTCATGTTCCGATACAGACCAAAAGCATAAACTGAACAATACAGACCTTACACCAGTTATTTATAACTATTGATCTATAATCCAAAATCTCTCGTCAAGTCCACCAACTTATACCATTGTGTCATTACCTGTAATGCAAAGAAAACTGAGTGGGTTAGGCTTGGGAGCCTGATGAGCATATAGGGTTTTCAACCCACAATAATATAATTATTATATTTAATCATCAAAAAATCAACCCATTTACTCATCCCCATTATCTTCGTTTAATCTTCCCTAAAGATATTATCCTAAGTGTCATCTTTTATATCATATTTACCTCTCATATCCTTACATCTTATATCCTTATATGTTTGTTCCTAAGAACTTTTCCTAAGGATCATCGCCTACATCACATAGACAATACCAATTCCGGGACCACTCCCTCAATATGTGTCTAGTATGGGTCAGGGTATCATCACATGATTACGCAGCCACAACATCGCTTGGACTGGTAAATATAATAAGGGTTCGACTATCATCGCATAAATACGCAGCCACAACATCGCTTGGACTCGTAATTCATAATAAGGGTTAGACTATCATCGCATGAATACGCAGCCACAACATCGTCTGGACTCGTAATTCAAAATAAGGGTTAGACTATCATCGCATAAATACGTAGCCACAACATCGCCTGGACTAGTAATTCACAATAAGGGTTAGACTATCATTGCATGAATACGCAGCCACAACATTGTCTGGACTCGTAATTGATTACCTATCTATCATCACCTAATTATCATCACCATTATATCCTCACCTATCTCTTATCACATTATTTCATCACACACCAACTGTTTCATCTACCCATGTTCTACCCAACATATTTGTAGATATAAATTACATATACAGTTTAAAACTATTTAAAAGCCTATATAAAACATTCATTCAACATCCATCTCAAGTAAACAACAATATATAAACACATAACACATATTTCATAGCAAATACTTAATATTGTTGTGTTAGAAGAAAGTAACTACACACTCACACAAAACATATACTTAATACATTCAAACAATACTTGTATTAAAATCGTGTTATGAAAGGGACTATACACTCACTTTGTAACAACCCAAAAATACGTGCCTAAAATTTCATTTTTGAAAACATATACTTAGCAAAAAATTCGAAATAAAACGTTTACCTATCATAACATTTTATAAAGATATCGCATGTCTAGGAAAACATTTTCATAAAACATAATAATATCAGAGTACAAGTCCCCAGGAAGATCTCATGATGCGGAATACGGAGCATGTGTGTGATGGGCCGCTACTGCGCCAACTCTTTCCTCTTCGAAGAAGAGGTACCTGAAACCAAAACTAAAAACTGTAAGCACGAAGCTTAGTGAGTTCCCCTAACATACCACATACCATACAAACACATAACATACATATATTGTCTGGCATATCTAGGTGCCCGACCTACCCCTTCGGTCCTCTCGACCGGATACAGACTAGTCTATCTGGGAGCTGTCCTCCTCTTCGGTCCACTCGAACGGGTACTGACTAGCATATCTGGGTGCTGGTCTCCCCTTCAGTCCTCTCGACCGGATACTGACTAGCATATCTGGGAGTTGGTCTCCCCTTCGGTCCTCTCGACCGGATACTAACTAGCATATCTGGGAGGTGGCCTCCCCTTCGGTCCTCTCGACCGGCTACTGGGGACTATTTCACCCCCTACTACTACCACATAACACGTATATCACATAATCTATCTAGCATGGCTGGGCATGACCGCCCCTTCGGCCCTATCGACCGGTATTCTGGGGGACTATCTCCCTCTACTGTCACTAGCACATAGCATCATATCATACTAGCACAATAACATATCACAGGTACTAGCAACCCTAGATGAATATTACAGAGACAAACATATATCATACAATTCCTACTGGTGGGTCGGCATTGTGGCCATAGACCCACCGCTACTGGAAGGTAACTCACCTCGTAGCTGCTGATCTGTTTGGGAACGGTCTGTCTGCTGCTGCTGCTCCGGAAATCCTCCGACTATAATTCCCACCAAACACTTAGTCAAATACTATTAACCGACCTCAGGGTAAATTGACCATTTACCCTTAACCAAACCATGAGTCAAAGTCAAGGTCAACTTTTAGTTGACCTGACTCGCCGAGTTGGCCTGTCAACTCGCCGAGTCCCTATCCCTTTGTCTGACCACTATCCTGTCTCTACTCCTTGAGTTTGGCATTGAGTCGACGAGTTTTCCTTCTAAGCTAAAGGCCAATAGTCCTTCATCCTACTCACCGAGTTGTATGAACAACTCACCGAGTTCTTCTTCATCCGATGAACACTCTATGCTGAGACTCGTCGAGCTGTATGAACAACTCACCGAGTCTGTTCTTGAGGCAAGAAGGTTGCCCTGAACTCACCGAGTCATGGCATTGACTCGCTGAGTTACTACATGAGTGAGTCTGGCTTCCAACCCACTGAGTCATACCCTATGACTCACTACTCCAAACCTCAAACGCTAAAAGGGGGAAAACTCGGGGACTCGCGACTCGACTCGCCGAGTCCGAGTGACGACTCGCCGAGTCGGCCACATGCAATTACTATACACTCGATTTTTCTTGAATCCAGCTCATTCCATTCACAGATCTGGGTTTCTAGGGCATGAATTACACGTAAAGTTTCCAACTTTACGTGTACATAATCACCAATGAAGGTTTTGGGGCTCAAAATGCACAAATAGAGTAGATCTAGGGCTTTTATGCAATATGACTCCATAAAGGCAGTAGATCCAAGCTCCAGGGACTCAATCACGCCTAGATCTAGAGGCTAATAACTTAATACAACCCACAATGCACAAACAAACTTGGGAAAGGGCTCAAGAAGGACTTTCATGTAGCTAATAGAGACTACAAGCATGAAAACAAAGGGAAAACGAGTTATACCTCAAGGAAATCACTGATATAACACCAATAAGCCTAGCCTCCTTCTTCTCTACTTGATCTACTCTCCTTCCCTCTCCAAATCTTCAAGAAAACACACCAAAATGCTTCAATCTCACAAGGAACAAGCTTAAACGAAGTATAAGGCTCTAGGGGGGGGGGGTGAAGGGGGTGACCTTGGGGCGGATAAGAAGGCTTAAATAGGGTGCAAACCCTTAAAATTTAGGGTTTCATAAAACAGCGGGGACTCGCTGAGTCGCCAACTTAAACGTGTTCCGGATCGCGTCTCTACTCGGCGAGTCGGACCTACGACTTGCCGAGTCCAAGGCTAAAAATGAAAAAACTAAAATGAATTTTTTACATACCAGCTCGGGGTAATGCTCCATCATTTCTTCCACCGGCTCCCAAGTCCATTCCGAACCCTTGCGGTGCTGCCATTGCACCTTCACTAATTCCACCCTCTTGTACCTTAGATCCTTCGATTTCCGGTCGAGGATTGCGACTGGACGCTCAATGTAATTCAGGCTATCATCAACCTGTATATCCTCTAACGGAACCACCGCTGAATCATCCACGAGGCACTTCTGTAGCTGGGAGACATGGAAGGTGCTATGCATCTGACTGAGCTCGGCTGGCAGATCCAGCCTATATGCCACCTTGCCCACCCGGGCTACAACCCTGAACGGACCAATGAATCTCGGGCCCAACTTGCCCCACTTCCTGAATTGAATGACGCCTTTCCAAGGCGACACCTTCAGGAGAACCATATCCCCGACCTGGAACTCCAGGTCTGATCGACGCTTGTCGGCGTAACTTTTCTGCCGACTCTGCGCAGTCTGAAGCCTGCTTCGAACCTGCTGGATCCTCTCGGTCGTCTTGAGCACCACCTCAGTGCTCCCCATGACCCTCTAGCCAACTTCACCTCAACATATCGGGGTCTTACACCTCCGTCTGTACAACATCTCGAATGGGGGACGGTCAATACTCGCGTGGTAGCTGTTGTTGTACGAGAACTCAGCCAAGGGAAGATAGGTATCCCAACTACCACCAATTCTAACACGCACGCCCGCAACATATCCTCCAAAGTCTGGATGGTCCGCTCACTCTGACCATCCATCTGCAGGTGAAAGGCGGTGCTAAAATGCAGACGAGTGCCAAACTCGTCATGAAACCTCTTCCAAAACCTAGAAGTGAACTGCACATCTCGATCTGATATCACTGACACTGGCACCCCGTGCCGCGCCACTATCTCCCTGATATAGATATTGGCCAACTTTTCGGCCGAGATACTCTCCTGAATCGGAATAAAATGGGCGCTCTTGGTCAACCGATCCACGATGACCCAAATCGAATCTACTCCCCGCCCCGTTCGTGGAAGCTTTGTGATAAAATCCATCGTAATATCCTCCTATTTTCACAACGGGATATCCAACGACTGCATCTTGCCGTGTGGTCTCTGATGCTCGGCATTAACTTTCCTGCAGGTCAAACACCGCTCGACGTACCATGCCACATCCCGCTTCATGCAGGGCCACCAATAGTCTAGGCGAAGATCCCGATACATCTTTATCGCTCTTGGATGAATAGAGAATCGGGATTTGTGCGCCTCCTCCATCAAGATCTGGCGCACGCCTCCGTGATACGGCACCCACACCCTATGGTGTAGTGTCAATAACCCTCGGCTATCATAATCGAAGGAGGTGACTTGACCCACTATACGCTCACTCTTCCGATGTTCCTCCTTCACAGCCTCCTACTGAGCTTCCCGAATCTGATCTAACAGGGGAGTCACTACAGTCATCCTCATGCAAATATCCCTGATCGGCACCGCCTTGCAGCTAAGCGCATTGACCACCACATTGGCCTTCCCCGGGTGATAAAGGATCTCGCAATCATAATCCTTCACTACGTCCAGCCACCGGCGCTGCCTCGTGTTCAAATTTGGCTGATCCATGAGGTACCTCAAACTCTTGTGGTCCGTGAAAATGGTACATCGAACCCCATAGAGGTAATGCCACCATATCTTGAGGGCGAAGACCACCGCCCCCAACTATAAATCATGCATTGGGTAGTTCGCCTCGTGAGGCTTCAGCTGCCTAGAGGCATAAGCAATGACATGACCCCTCTGCATCAATACCGCGCCTAAACCCGAGATGGACGCATCACAAGATATCAGAAAATCCTCTACGCCCTCGGGCAGGGCTAAGATTGGCGCCTCGCACAATCTCTGTCTCAGAATCTCGAATGTTGTCTGCTGCTCAGGCCCCCACCGAAAGACCACAGCCTTCCTAGTCAACCGTGTTAGGGGTACGGCTATCTTGGAGAAATCCTGAATGAATCTCTGATAGTAGCCTGCTAATCCTAGGAAACTCCGAATCTCGGATGGAGACTTCGGAACCTCTTATCTCATCACGGCCTCCACCTTGGTCGGGTCTACTGAAATCCCGTTCTAGTTGACGAGGTACCCAAGAAACTGCACCTCGCACAGCCAAAACTCACATTTGGAGAACTTGGCGTATAAGCTCTCCCTCCTTAAGGTTTCCAAAACCTCTCTCAGATGCTCCTCGAGCTCTTCCTGCGTCTTGGAGTAAACCAAGATGTCATCAATGAAAACTATCACAGACCGATCCAACATTGGTCTACACATGCGGTTCATGAGGTCCATGAACGTGACAGGAGCATTGGTGAGCCCAAATGGCATCACCACGAACTCATAATGGCCATAACGCGTCTGAAACGTGGTCTTATATATATCCTCCTCTTTAACCCTCATCTGATGATAACCTGAACGCAAATCGATCTTGGAGAACCAAGATGCTCGCTGCAACTGATCAAAGAGGTCATCAATCCTCGGGAGTGGGCAACGGTTCTTCACCGTAACCTTATTCAGCTCTCGGTAATCTATGCACATCTGATGTGACCCATCCTTCTTCTTCACAAACAGGATCGAGGCTCCCCAGGGTGAACTGCTCGGTCGAATAAATCCCTTGTCTAGCAGCTCCTGCAGCTACGTAGACAACTCCTGCATCTCGGGAGGAGCCAACCGATACGGTGCCTTGGCTATCGGAGCCGCACCAGGAACTAGGTCAATCCTGAACTCTACCTGACGCTCCGGAGGTATTCCAGGAAGCTCCTCCGGGAACACATCAGTGTAGTCTCGCACCACTGGAACCTCGTTCACCATTGCTTTACCCGTCTCTCGGGTATCCAGAACATACGCGACATATCCCACGCAACCCTGCTGAAGGTAGTGCCTAGCCCTCGCTGCCGAACATACTGCAGGTCCATGCTGCGGCCTCTCGCTGTGGATCACCAAGTCTCCCCCACTCGGGGTCCTGATCCGCACTAGCTGCTGTGCGCAATCTATCACCGCCCCATTAGGGCTCAACCAATCCATGCCTATAATCACCTTGTTCCCCAGCAACGGGATGGGAACCAAATCCACCAAATAGCGCTCCTCGAATAACCTCATAACACAATCCCTGAACACTATTGTTGCTCGTACTGATCGATCATCGACAATCTCTACCTCTAAAGGGCAATCCAACATGCCCGAAGACTTAGTAAATTTCTTGCTAAGCGCAAGGAAAACAAATGACCGGGTGGCACCCGAGTCGAACAACACCTGAACTGGGATACCGTTCACATGGAACGATCCTAACGCATGAACACATGGCACATATCAATAACACAATATCATAAAAATAAAGATAGATGGAAAGAATCATACCCGTCACCACATCGGGTGCGCCGTGTGCCTCCTCTATCGTCAGCTGAAATGCCCGACTCCTCACCACTGGAGCCTCTACCTTACCCTGCCGACCATCTGTAATCCGCAGGGTAGCTGGAGCCGGCGCCTTAACCGGCGCTGATGCTGTCAACTGGGAGCAATTGGCCTTCTTGTGGCCCCTCTGGTTCCAGTGAAAACACAGCAACTCCGATGTCTGAATCATAGGTGCAGGGGCGGTACAATCCCTGCTGAAGTGCCCTAACTTGCCACACTTGTAGCAGCCTGACGATCCCAACTTGCATGCTCCCTCGTGCGTCTTGCTGCATTTCCTGCAGCGACCCCACCTCTGTTGGCCTTTCGGCCCCGCATTTTATCACTTGGGCTTCTTCCCCGAAGCCCCCACAACAATGCCCCTCCTCTGCCTTCCTCTTCCGAATATGCTCCAAATCTATCTCCCTCTCCCCTGCCCTGACAATCATAGAGTCCAGGGTAGGGCAAGCTGAAAAACTGACATGCTCCCGTATATCAGCTCATAGCATGTCGTGATATCGGGTCCTCCTTATATCCTCGTCACCTGCGTACTGGGTCACCAACAACGCCCTCTTTTATAAACATTTTCTACGTATGAATTTTGTTATATATAATACGTTTTCATTTTAATATATATATATATATATATATATATATATATATATATATATATATATATATATATATATATATATATATATATATATATATATAATGGTATCGATTATCTACCAACAAATACTACCATACATAGCTTTTATCAAGAAAATTGTTAAAATTCTACTTATAAAACAGATTTTGAAACGTGGTTGAAATTTCCGTCAACAATTGTTACCCCTTTACTTTGTTTAATTGGAATTTTCCACCCCTTTATTTTTTATTTTGTAAAATAACAATCTCCACCCTTTACTTTTTCGAATGACATTTTCACCCCCTTGACGTTGAACTTTGTAAAATATCACTTTCATCCCCTCTATTTTTTAAACTTTCATGTTTATCCCTATAAAATCTACTTTTTTCAGTGCTTATTTTATGTATGTGTCGATATAAATTCAAGATCGTCAACGTTTTGATGTATATTTAGAACTTTCGTTCGCTAACTTATTTAAAAGGTAACTTGTTTTTTTTATATATACATGTCGGTATAAATTCGATTTTGTCTACATTCAACGTAAAAAGAATTACGTTTTCAAGTTTATTTTTATACACGTTTCCTACATATAAGTTTGGTATGAGCTGGGTTTTAGATAATACGTTTTTTTGATTATTTGAACTCTTGTTCGCTAACTTGAAAAAAGTTACTTATTTTTTTGTATATTTCGGTATAAATTCGGTTAATTACGTATTGACGTAAATATTATGAGTGTTTTCTTGCTTATTTCTATGTACACATTCTTAGTATATCTTTCATACATATATAAATTTTATCAATACAATCATTACAATTCAACTTAGCGAATACAATCATTACACTTCAACCTAAAAACGGAATAACGTCGTCGCAACGCACAACCACAAGTTACTTGTTTATATGAATAAAAACATGTTAATATAAACACAAATTTTCATAATGGGTCCCTATATATGGTTTCCAAGAAGTACCACTTTTGTTAAATTTATTTAAACTTAACTTTAGAAATCCATAGGAGTTATACATAATTTTGATTTTGAAACTATACATAATTTTGATTTTGAAACCACAACAACCACCTATATAATGCTTTACAAAGATATCATAAAAAATTTTAAATATCAAAGACAACATTTGTTAAATTTTATCTAATATAAACTAGAAGAATTTTAAATCCAACTACGTGGTAATTCAAGACCCTCGTAACATAATTTTATTAGACAATTTTTTTTTATGTGAGGACGTGTGTATGAATATGTGTGTGGTTTTGACCCACAATTTTTTGTCACGTGTATCATAAATTTATTATAGTAATAAAACAATTTGTTAGTCATATATAAAATATTATTTTTAAGTACACAAGGGTAGACATGTACACCGTCAGAGTGGCACGACTTATATCCAATGGAAATCAAACAATCACGTGATGCGACTCATTAGACTAGAAGGAATGGTGTCACACTCCGTCCTCCTACCGTGTTTTTGACAACACCCAAAGGGTCTCTTCATTAGACTAGAAGGAACGGTGTCACACTCCGTCCTCCTACCGTGTTTTTGACAACACCCAAGGGGTGGAGAGACAGAGGACAAGATAGAGAAAGAAGAGAGAGATAGAGAGATAGAGGAAGAGAGAGAGCAAGGGAGTGCTACCAATTTTTACCGCAGTCTCAAACTGCACTTCCAAAACCGCATAAAGGGGGTGGTGTTTCAGTGCCACATCAGCTGAAACTTCAGCTGAGCCGTACCCCACACCCTCTAGCCTTATGCAATAGGCATTGAGCTAAGGCTGCACGGTGTGCGTGCGGTCCCAGACCGCACTTTGTGCCACGTAGACCAGGAACATCGCCCCTAGACTGCGGTTTCGTGCGGTCTTGGCCGCACTGCGGTCCTTAAGTGCCGCAATTTCTGATTGGTTGAGTGGAAAAAGGGAGGATCGTCGGTTTTTGTATTTATTTATTTATTTGTTTTTTCTTTCTTATATATACATATCTAACATCATTTTTTTTTTCACAACACAATCTATTGTCTCTCTCAAAAAACTTTTAAAAAAAAATCAACACTCTCTAAAAAATGTCATATTCTTCATCTTCTGAAGAATTTCAGACTATTTTTGATACCACTATTGCGTGTGTTCAAATGGCGGAACAAACATACTACGTTGTATGTAACAACGCAGCTGCAAGTTCTCAACGGAGAACACGAAGATATATTTGCAGAAATCGTGAAGAAGCCAACCAACGTTTGGTGCAAGACAATTTTGCAAAGAATGCCACTTATCAAGGGTATTATTTTCGTAGGCGCTTCAGAATGCTCAAAGGTTTATTCGAACTTATAGTTGAAGATGTAACGAGGGAGTGCAGTTTTTTCCAACAACGCTACGATGCTAGAGGTACACCTGGTTTTACTCCCTTACAAAAATGCACGACCGCACTTCTTCAGTTAGCATATGACTTTCTGTCTGATGCGTTAGACGAAAGTTTTAAGATGTCTGCTAGGATAGCACGAGACAGTCTTCATTTTTTCTGCAAAACTGTGATTCAGTTTTATGGTCCAAAATATTTACGTAAGCCTACACTTAATGACATTCTGCAATTGCAAGCTCATCATGCTAGTGTGCATGAGTTTCCTGGAATGCTAGGAAGCTTAGACTGTCTCCATTGGGCATGAGAAAATTGCCCTACAGCATATAATGGGCAATTTACTCGAGGTGATTATGGTCACTCAATGGTCATACTTGAAGCAGTTGAATCACAAAATATGTGGATTTAGCATGTTTTTTTTTTGGTTCTCCTGGTTCGATTAACGACATCAACGTTCTTAATCGTTCACTGATATTTAACAACATATATGATGGATCCGCACCAGATTCTTCTTTTCAAGTGCGTGGAACGCCATATAAGTATGGTTATTATCTAGTCGATGGAATCTATCCTGAGTATGCTATGTTTGTTAAATCGTTTACAGCTCCACATGGTTCTAGACGAAAGAAATTTAAGAGAGCTCAAGAAAGATCTAGGAAGGATGTTGAGCGTGTTTTTGGAGCTCTGAAGAAATGGTGGTTCATATTGAAAAAAATAGCAGCTTATTTAGGCGAGGAAAAACTTCAAGAAATCATGTATATATGTCTTATATTGCATAACATGATTATTGAAGACGAAGGAAGAGCGATATGTGCGTTTGACGAGGAAGAAACTATACCAAAGATACAACCAATAGAAATTGGTGGCGAAGAGTATATATAAAATGAGAGCAGAGATACGTTGCACTGAAACATTTCACAATCTTCGCAATGACTTGGTGGAACATATTTACGGGGTTCAAAACATTAACCTTAATTTGGATACACCGGATGACCCCGAAGACGAGTTCTCGGAGAACGACTTATGTTGTTTGCTTTAGTTATTTTATTTGCTTTTTTTAAGTTTCTATGATTATTTAAATGTCATGTATATGGTTTTTATGTTTTTTTTTCTTGGTAATGCAATGTAATGTTTTTTTTTTACTTTCAAGTAATGAAAAATTATGTTTTTTTTTATTAAAATAGAAGTTTTATTAAATTAAAATAGTTTTAAAAAAAAGAAGTTTTATTAAATTAAAATAGTTATAAAAAACACAAAAAAAAAAAAAAAAAAAAAAAAAAAAAAAAAATTGTGTGGCACCACTCCCTTGGTGTGGCAAGAAACTACACTTGAATGGTAAAAAAATAACATGGTGCAGGAGGGAATGCAATTTCGGTAGCACAAAACCCCCTGCCTAAAGATATAATCATATTATATTATAAATAAAATAATCATTTTTCTTGAACACAATTCTATGAAACCTAAAATTCTTAAAAGATTAATATAATATGTTATTAAATGTAAATTTTATCATACTAGTGGTAGATTTTTTAAATTATAAATATAATATATCCAATATATTTATTTAAATATCATGTTACATTGGAAATATAAATCACTATACTATATTTAAATATCATGTTAAACATAAACATCAATTAAAATATCACATAAACATTCTCAAAGTAAGCATTTATTAAAAGTAATTTAAAATTTTAAATGTTTTGAATATAAAATTTTAATCAACATGTCAAATTAACAACAAAAAAGCGCAAAAACTATTTTTAAAATATCTTGAAACTTTTCAAAATAGATAGATTTTAAATTAAATAATTGTTCGTAATAATAGTTAAAAATATCATAATTTCATAAATAACATTACATTATCTTAGACAAAAAGATCAAATAATAATTTTTAAATTAGTTAATCATAGCGTTAAAATTAACACTAAATCAATAATAATATTTATTTTTACTTACACCTCAACCGCAAATTGCAATCAATAAATGATACTCAATCTGTCCCAAAATTATTGTCCATAAACAAAAAAACGCACGCATATTAAGGAAACATTAATTAAAATTAACTTTATTAATTGAAATGATAATTATACAATTTTGTTGCATTTAATTCATTGGATAGTAGTTGCATTTAATTAGATTCTAGTTTAAATAATAATGAAGGATATTTTGGTACAAATTTTATTTATTTTTAAAAGTGGACAATCATTTTGTAACAAATAAAAAAAAAATATGGATTATTAATTTGAGTGGGTGGAAATATTACTTTAATAGATGTTATAGTAAGGTTCAAAATCTTTGCAATTTTATATAACATATTAGTGTAAGAAATTATTATTTTACAATTAATATTAATAGATACTTACTTTTAACATGTACTTGCTAATTCTTAACTATAGAATTTTACATGCGGATATTCATTTACTCATTCATTAATCACCGTCTCTTAAACTTCATTTTTTTTTTTTTTTTTTCTGTTTTTTGTTTTTTCTATTTATGGTTGCGTAATGTATATACGGAAAAGGAAAACTGAAGCAAGAGAAAATGTCCAGAAAATTAGACATTTATTATCAAGTTTTTTAAGAAAGAGAATCATTATATACTAACTTTTTTATTCTTATTCGTAAACCAATCAAAAGACGAAAAATCAATCTCCGAATTAGAATATTAGTTTCGATCGATAGTAATTTGTTCATCCCGGTAGTGACGATATCACTATGAAGCCAAATATCATCAACATGCTAACAAGTAGTACTATCTGTAAAATTATCTTTGGAATCCAAGACCCACACACATTGAACCACACCATCAGAATGAACAAAATCTCTACATAACGAAACTAAACCCACAAATTGGCAATGTTCAACTGGTCCCGTAAGGGCATACGCTAAACCCAAATCCAATCAATATCTCACCGATGATCTCATATACTATAACTTTTTTCCACCTATAAAGAAAATACCCTCGAAAACAGACAATAAGCTTCTCATTCCATATATAAAACGCATACCACAACTGAATATTGGAGCCATTACCAATGTTCTTTTCTTTGAAAAATATACACATATACCTTTATCATTTTGTAAATATATGGGGGGCCCAAGATTGTCTCTCCAAAAGAGCCCTTATGGATAGAATGGGAACTCCAACATATATGGACATTTATAAGACCATGTTATATCGATGTGGGATAAATTAATACCCTCCCCCCCCCCACTCAAACTTAAAGGCTTGATGAGATAAATAAGGATGTGTTAAACCACAGGAGTGCATGATGCCAACTATTAGGCATGTCAAACCCAACAAATAAAGGGGTACGATACACTCCCAAAGAATCCCACTATATTGCACTAAAAGGTAGTACAAATCAAGTAGGGTCGATCCACAGAGACATGGGATAATCAGTCTATACCTCTCTGCATACGGTACTATGGTCACCAATAATAAAAGGGGGGTTTAGAATGCAATGATTAAAACAAACAATTAAAAAACAAGTAATCGGCTAAATGAGTGCAATAAATTCAGAATTTATAAGGGATTCAACTCTGTGTATGACAACTTAGCAATGCGATTCCAAGATAACATGATATTTGCTCAATTCTATCTAAGTTGGTACTTGAAAGTGTTAACAAGCTCAAACACTTCCCATTCACCACATTAATTAACCAAAACAAGCTCTTCGATTAACCCTAACCTTACTAACCTAATCTAAACAAGCTCTTATAATTATATTAAAATATTTCATTAAGATTTATGTGAATGTGACCAACATGTCACACCCCAAAACCGGAACGGCGGAAACGTTCTGGGGTGGATGATGTCATGTCAAGTATCACAACATATGCAGTATAGTAATCAAAGTACAACAACCATTGCATTAATAGTAATAGTTTTACATAGTTTACATTTCATAGCAACATCAAAGTAATACAATAAATAATATAGATGCAGCTCGGTATTAGGCTGTCTCCGCAATTGCTCCCGGGATGTACCTGTCTATCGATGACCTGAGAATACAAGTTATTTTGAAAGTAAGTATCAACATTTTTATAATGCTGGTGAGTTCATAAGTATTTAGTGTCATTTGTATAAATACACATTTTTATTCAAAATAACTTTATGAAAGATAGTAGTTTAGAATCTACGGTGTATTAGTGTCCTTTCCAGAAAATCCTATATTTTCTAATTAAAAGAAGACTTCTACCAAGACCTGACGAGTTTATGTTTTAAGTGAAATTTTCCCCAAAACACTATTCTTACCAAAATACAGTATTGACTTTAAAGGAAAAATAAGTAAAACACAAGTAAAAATACTAGGGTAAAATAACAAAAACTTCAGCAGTGTTACTGCTGACTAAAAGCAATTGAAAACATAGACTCCAGGAGAGTATCAATAACTGATATGCCTAGCTCAGTCTAATAAAACGAAGCACAAAAATCCAGACAGTATCGAGGGAACGATACCGCTTGCAAAATATAAAACAAAAGGGTGAATGTGAACTCAAATGTGACCATGCTGATCGATGATAGAGTATCCGATGACCCTCCAGGTCACACGTAGAGGTAGTGGCATTATAGCACCCATGGGCCTTACCGGCGCGGACTATAGCTAGTAACATGGGTGTGGGATTGTCATTCCCGTATAGATCTATACACATGATGTTTGCTCTCCCTCCCGGAGACTCTAGTTACACGGCGTTGACGCAATGAAGCGTCGTAGAGGAAATAGTGTGTCACATTCTAAAGCAAAAGAGAGAGAGGTAGAGAGAGAGAGAGATAGAGATAGAGATAGAGATAGAGATAGAGATAGAGACTAGGGTTCTAGAAACATGAATAATGGAAGAATGCCTGTACTACTCATGGTGATGAATCGACTGAGAGAGAGAGAGAGAGAGAAAGAGAGAGAGAGCGAACTTTTATGTCCATACATGTATACATGATATATAATTAATGTTTAAACGAGCTTCGGATGGATATCTGATACCCACCAGACCACATCCCAACGAGGAAAAGGAAATAGGGCGAACTAGCCTTCCTAAGTCCTTGGAACATTATTTATATAGCTATACAAATATAGGCATGCATTTAAGAAATAAAAGCATAGAAGAAAATTTTGGTAAAACCATAATACTTAAGAAATTTATGACTTGATGTCATTTTATAAAACAAGCTCTGAAAAGGGTTTTTATAAAACAGTTTAAGTGAAGAAAACCTTTGGAAAACCTTTAATAAGACATTACGACTGTATATCTCTTTAACAAAGGAACTTTGGAAAACTTTGGATTATCTTTAATGATCTAAACGGAGATGTTCATAATTTAACAAAAATTGAAAACATGATTTAAGAATCTTAATCTGATTAAAACAGTTAATATGCAAAAGTTGGTTGCTATACAGTTAATAATCACATGTGATTTATCTAATAACTGTACAGTTCAACTTGTATTCCCCCCCCCCTATAAAAGCAGTTAAAATCATTTAAAAGGTTAATTAAGGGGTATGAACTCACCTTTGGCTAGTGGATCCGATGGAAGTGTCGGTCGAGTGCTCGGTGTCAAGTGAAGACCTGAACACACTTAATGACCTAGTAACATATGACGACATATGTTTACATACAATTAGTGATTATAATACTATTTAAACATGTATAAGCATCCTAGTGTGTAGAAAACACTTTGGTCAAGTGCTAGGAGGCTATAGGGTTGAAGTAAGGGGGTGTATGGTCTAGTTAGGGAGTTTACTCTTCAAGAGTAAACTCTTATGGAGTTTTCAGCCATAAGACCATATCCCCATGAGTTTACGGCTCTAAACTCATGGGTGGTGTGTTATTGGATGCTAAAAGGTCTTATATCACTTGTAGATTTAGGCTAGGTTCAAATCTAGGGCATAGGAAAGGGTTAAGGCTCCAAATGGACCACTTAAGGGAGTTCACGGATGTCAACCTAGAGTTTACGGTCGTAAACTCTCACTTGGTTATTTCCTTCATGAATTAAGGTCTTAAATGATAGAGTATAAAGTTCTATGCATTTTTCCAAGTCAAATGGTGGAAGTTAGGGCATCATTTGTCCTCATTTTAGGAGTTTACCGCCCATAGACCAATCCTTGGGGGGTTTACGACCGTAAACTCCTAGGTCCTTGGTTTCTTTGATGTTTAAAACCCCTTCTTCATTTGTGGTTGATTCTAGACATTTTCCTAGGCCATAGGAGGTGTTTAAGGGCATGTTTAACACCTTAAAAGGTGTTCACAGCCCATGAAGAGGGGTTTACTCCTCAAAATTCAAGGTTTTGGTGTTCTAAGCTTGTATGTGTAAGTCCACAAGTCATATATAAACCCTAGGAGTGATTTAGAAGGGTTTTGGGGCTTCAAAACCCCACTTATGGGTGTTTACGGTCCAAGAGTGTTCTTAGGCTGAAAACACATGATTTGGCCCCTATTGGATGTCTTAAACACGAATTTGCATGTTAAATAAGCTACACAACAAGTTAGGATAGATTACCTATGATTTTAGAGCTCTAAATGGGCGTTTTTGGATCGAAAGCAACTTGTCGAGAGAGAGTGAAAAGGGTGTAAATGAGGTTAACTCACACTTATATAGGGGTTTGAGTTTGTGGCTCGGTGGAATTTTACCCGATACCGGCATTAAACGGGGTTTTTGGTTGCACCCGATTAAATGGTCGTAATTTGACTTGGTTGAAACTAAAACTTTTCAAGGGAATATTGAAGGTGTTTCTAATTTGTTTCAACCCTTATGAAGTCATAATAAAGTCCAATTTAATTAACCTAATCTAAAAGGTTAACGGACAATTTAATAAAGCGGGTTTTATTAACGGAATTAGGGTTAAAATGACTGGATAAATTTCGGGTTGTCACGTCATCCCCCCGTTAGAGGGAATTTCGTCCCGAAATTAAGGTTTAGGCAGAGAGGTAGGCATGAACAATCGGGTAGAGAGATGAGGGTACTGCCTATTCAGTTGGTCTTTGCGCTCCCAAGTGAACTCTGGCCTTTGCTTGTCGTTTTAACAAATCTTCACTTGAGGGATGCGGATTCCATTTCGTTCACTTGATCGCTCGGCTCACGATTCCTACAGGTTTCTATACAAAGGTAGGGTTTCCAATGATTTCTATCAAGATGAGTGGGATTCAGAGAGTGACGTCGGGCAAACACTTTTCAAGTCTAAGAAGTGGATCGATTTAGGGTGAAACTTATGGAATTTCCGGAAGTAGTCGTTGTCTGACGAGGGTTGGACCAACTTTGCAAAGAATCTCGGATGTTCCTAAGCTCTTGGTGTAACACCGTAAATTTCAAAAAAAAAATTTCAATTTTCTTATAAAACAAAATTCGATTAATATTCATCAAACAACCATATTAATTATCCAATATAGGTCAATACAAAATCCCGAGATCACATTGTAAAAACTCCGAGTGTGTATGTACGGATCAAGCCGGCGCCTTCCCGCGGTCGTCACTAGTACCTGAAACAATAACATCAAACACTGTAAGCACAAAGCTTAGTGAGTTCCCCAAAAATACCACATATAACACATATTAGCCACTCGAGGCTATAACTCTGTGGGTCCGTGCACCCAAACTCTGTGAACCCTCGAGTTCTAGCTCTGATAAACATGCACCAAATAAATCACATATAAATAATGCAGTACAACACATAACATACATAACATACAAATACTCTATCACATAACTCTGGTTACCTACTCAAGGTAATAGTATAGTGAGAAGACTCACCTCGCGTATCTCGGTATCTCACGAATCCTAGAAATTCCTCGTGCTCGATCCTCCGAGCTCTAATCCTCCTATAACATTATATGTCTCTAATTAACACTTTATATCTCTAAGGTTGACTATCCCTAAGAAGTCAACACAGGTCAACTCTGGTCAACGGTCAACTCTAACCGGACTCGGCGAGTGCTACGGCGACTCGGCGAGTCTTAGACGTTTTCACCAACCCTCTGAAATCCCCTTACTACACGTCGAGTATTCCCCCCTTACTCGACGAGTTTCACCTGAAAGAATCGCGGGGCCACCCCGACTCAACTCGCCGAGTCTCAAGAACAACTCGGCGAGTCCCAGTTTGACTCAGTCCACTCGTCATCCCTCTCCAACTCACCCTGACTCACTGAGTCTACCCATGACTCGATTGGACCACTCGCTGAGCAATCCCAAGGCAATCTTCAAACTACTCGCCGAGTCGGATGAACAGACTCGGCGAGTCCATGCCATGCAACCACTCCAACTTGCTTCTAAGGTCAGATCTGCTTCCATAATCTATAGATCTGGCCTCCCTAGACTGATTCATCACGTAAAGCTCCTATCTTGGTGCCCATAACACACCCAATAGCTCATAAATGGAGTTTTGACCTAAGGCATGAGGATTCCAATCCAAAGCCTCCATTGATTCCTAAAAAGCTTGGGTAAAGGGACACTCTGGACCTTTAAGGGTCCAGATCTATGGTTCAAACCTCATAAGGGACCAAGAGGACACTAGATATTTCCATAAAAGGGTTCAACAAACCCTAAATCTAGATAAACAACAACAAGGAAGAAGATAACTCGAATTTATTACCACAATAGTGATTCTCTGGACTCCAAACCCACTGAAGTGGCTCCTCTTGCTTTCCCTTGGCTAGCTCTTCTCCTTCCTTGCAACAATGGCACCTCCAAGATCAATAATGGTCTCCTACTTAGCTCCAAATGCTCACACTCGATTAGGGTTTCACTCAAGGGACTGGTGAGCACAAATGACGGCCATTAGGCCCTTTAAATAGGTCTCAAACCCGAGAAATTAGGGTTTCATTACACAGCGCTGACTCGCCGAGTCCATATCCCGGACTCCCCGAGTCCAGGCGCGATCCCGCGTCCAAATCTGCGTCCCTACTCGGCGAGTCTGAGCTCCAACTCGCCGAGTCCCCTCTCAAATCACCAAAAATATAATTATACAAGATACCTGATAAAAATCCGGCTGTTACACTCGGAAAGGTAGAGCTTTTCAGTACTTGGAACCTAGCATACTTCTATGGCGAGATCATCACTGGCGTGATCGCCATTTTGATGTTCTAAAAGTTCTCTCTTACTGAGGGTGTCGTCCTTCAGGTTGGTTCTTAGAAGGTTCATGTTATCCTTGGATTCGTGTTTCCTGCTGATTGGCCCTAGGAGGTTTTTCTAGATCATCGGATGGATTGGGTGTCTACGGGTATCTGTTTGTTGCAAGGCGTCTATCTCAACCTAGTGCAAAATGAACCTGCACTTCTGGCTCTTGAGATGTTCCTAACAGAACTATCAAGGTCGAGGAGATTAAGTTTTATCAGAAGGCTGTTTAGAATGCTTCTAAACTTTACATAATCGTCTAGTTGACTCTCCCACAATATGATTCTTAATAGGACAAACCATGCACTTACTTGCCTTGTTGGTTCATGATTAGCAATCTCTGCTCAGGGCTAACTCAGTTCCTAGAGATTTTCTGTAGTGTTGAACTATCTCGGGAGGTGGTTCTGCTATTTCCGTGTGAGATAGTATTCTTGGAACACCTGGTAGTCCAATGAATTTCTAAGATATGCCCTATTCTCTGAGGTGTCAGTTTATTCCAGCTGTAGAAGGCGTGTGCTCTTGTATAACCTATCGACTAACACCTAGACTGGTGTCGAGTCTAAAATCTCTTTGGGATTTGGGTTACGAGGTTTAATGCAACCTACTTTCAGACTTTATTCAAGTATTCTTGGGTGCAGGGGTTATCCTGTGTTTCTTGACATTCTAGTATTCACTTCGGAGAATGTAGTCTATCGTCTACAGGGCGACGGTGGCTTCTTCCATGTGGGGAGGTGGAGTGTCCTAGGCACTACTTGTCGTTAACGAGGTGGACGAAGCGCCTAAGTAGTGCAAGTATCTTTTGCAACTACTCTTCTGGTGTTTCGGAGCTTTCTCGATCTAGATCAAATCTAGAAAGTATAAGGTTCTATTACCCGGAACTTCTAATTTCCTCATCCACTCTTCTCAGCATTTAACTTATCGTTGCTTCCAGGTTTTCGGGATATCTGCTGAGATGCTTAACTCATGGGATTAAGCGTGAATGGAGGGTCGTAGTTGATGGGTCTTATACAAACAATCCTATGTGTGCATGCAACCCTAGTATTGGATCTATGTTTTCACTATTAGTTATACAACTTTATGAACACAAAAAGAAACCTGGCATGCTACTATAATTTTCAAAATTCATATATAAAGCTAGAATACATACCTTTTGTTGTTATATAGCAATAACAACTAGTTCCTTGAATTTCCTTAGCTCTTGAAAGCAAGTACCACAAGTGTAGTACCTCTAATGGAGTCACAAACACCATATGCAACTTGGATGAAGAGGAGAAGAAAAAGAGGCACCAAAAACAGTTGGAAACCCTAATGGAAGTGTTGTTCACGTTTTTGGGGCTTAAGGGTCCCTTTTATACATGTAGGCTATTAGGGTTTACAACTAGGAAACCCTAATCTGACTGCTTAGGCCCTAAGCAGCCCATGGACTCCTTAAACATATCCCTTGGACGATTTCTAATGGGCTTCCCATAGAATTCGTTCAACCTATATATTATTAGGTGATCCATAGCCCAATTATAATTATCTTATAATTACAACTTCAGTCCCCTAAGTTTAATTAATCTCTTTTAACCACAAAATTAATTCTTAATTAATTCTTGACCAATATTAATTAAACAATATGATTTCTCCTTTAATATATTATTCTCATAATATATTAATAAATCATATTTAAACCTTTCTCTCCTTAAATCATCCTACATATTGCTATGGTGAAGGCAACCCAAAAGGACCATGCTCATAATCGGGTCAAGTACATACCAAAACAGTTATGGATTTAGACACTAATCCAACAATAGTCAATGTCTCTCACTCTTACGACTTGAGTTACTTATCCTAAATGAGGGTGCTAGCTACTATACTGGCTTAACCGGGATGACAACAATTTCAGATTTGTGGTCATTATAGTAGCCCATCCCGCAGTGATTCTCTTGACTCCAGTTCTGATGCTATGGGATGGGATGAAGGGTTTTTACTATGAGGTTCGTGGTAGAGCTCATACTTGGCTTAACCACTAATACTTGGTGTATTCAAGTCGTATATAATTCAGATCAACGAGATCTTTAGTTGTGCGACTCCACCCCAGACCCACAACAAAACGAGGAATAGGGAGTAGGGAGGAAGCACACATCTTAAATCTTTTTGATCTAAATTATATACCACTCTTATGCATATACTGTTGGATAAGGTGTCTAAGTCCATAACTTATTTGGTACATACTTGACCCGACCCGGCATGGTCCATTTGGGTTGCATTTCATCCAAACTATTTATGGATAATTTTATGAGAGTTATACACATATGTTTATTAATATATTGTAAGTTATAATATATTAATATGAAGTCATGTTATTTAATTAGTCTTAGTCTTAAATTAATTATGAATTAATTTAGAGATTAAAAGGAAGACTAATTAAATTGTGGGCTATTGTTTTATATGGTGTGGGCTAATACTCATTAGTTAATGGGCTAGGCTTATATGGAAGTCCATGGATGATCCATGGAGCTTTTAACCCATGGATCCTTGGGAAAGGAAAGGTCATGGGTTATTATGGTTTCACCCTAATCATGTACACTATATAAGCATGCTTATGTTGCATGAAATAGCCACTAGTGTCACTAGAGTGTGTGTGTTTGTGTGTGGCTGATTTTATAAGTGTGTATACACTCTCTCAAAGTTTTCCAAGAGTTTGTGGTGATTTGTGATTCCATTTGAGGCATTCACACTATTGGTGCTTGGCCCTCAAACTCCTTAGGAATCAAACTCATCATCAAAAGGTATGTAATCTCATCTAATTCCTTTATGTTTAAAAGTACCCCATGCCATGTTAGATAGGTTATGAACCTTGGAAAAATTATTATTTTGCATGTATTTAGACAAACATAGATCCAAGGTTTATTAGGGTTGCATGCACACTTAGGAAGTGTTAGATTGCTCAAAACCCTACAGTGGTATCAGAGCCTAGGCTTGCTTGTTTGATACTTGATGCAAAATATTGAAAAAAGTCGAAATTTTTGCTGTCTGCATGATGGACTCGCCGAGTCCAAGGCAAAATTCATCCTACTCGCCGAGTAGGTTCGTGCACTCGGCGAGTAGAAGGTTCAGAATGCAGATTTCCGACTTTTGCTGCTGGAAAGGGACTAGAAACTTTACCCTAAACTGTTTTGATGTTTTAAAACTTATTTTAGTTGGTGTAATGGTTGTTCTAATCCATTTAGAATAGCATATATCAAAATTTCATGCTTTGTATGTGTTCATACAATTCTTGAAACTTTGATAAGCATGTTCATGTTCTTATGAATTTAGAAGATGATAGGAATTATTTGCTGAATTGTTTAGGATTAATTCTTGATCATTTATGTGTTTTAATGGAGTCCATAATTTGTCCTCAAGTTATGGATATCCAAAGGTCACTTTTCTTTAACACACATTAAAAACACATAAGTTACATAAAATGAAGAGTCTTCATTTTATGAACCTTTAATTCATAAGTTATGAAATGAAAAGTTTTGAAGAGTTACAAAACTTGCCCTCAAGTTTTGGAATTTGGAAAAGTTTCACACACTTTAATAAACTTTAATTCCAACACTTGGAATTTTAAAAGTTAAAATTCAACACTTATACTATTTATAACATTAATGGGTAATTATATATATATATATATATATATATATATATATATGTATAAGAATAAGTCGTTTTACCGTTAGTAGGCCTCATTCACAAAGCCGGTCTATAAGGTGGGTATAAGGTTGTTGCCTATAAAATGACGACTTAATGGGTGTCCACTCTCACCCACCGCTTGCTTGATCGGTGGAGGGTCGTTAGCCGAACGGGTAGGATAATGACTTTAAATTCTCATTAAAAGTATAATGAATATTCGAAAGTAACTAAATATTTTTTTATTTAATTCCCAATCTTAGTTACTTTAGGAAAATTGTGAATTTGGTGCTAGCCCATGGAATTCACACTTTGTACCTTACCAAGTCGTCGGTGGAGCATGTGTGGTTAACCGAGACACTAACTTGGACTAGTAAGGATCACGAAGGGTGACTTAATGTTTGTCACAGATCAATGCAGCGTGTGTGGTTAACCGGCACATTGATTAGGTGATAATATTAAGGGTACCAAGTGCATTGGTATGATTATTCACACCTTGTTTTGTGATCCTCGGCATCCCAGTCACAAAATTTGAGAGGTAACACTCGAGATTGAAACATGCCATTGAAAAGTTCAATGCATCTCAAAAGATCTAGGAATTTCAAATCCAATTAAAACCTAATAAATTATTTCGTTTTTCATGGTGGAAATTGGTGAATCATCTTTCTCCTACCTTCAAATATTTTATAGCTTGGATTACGGCATCCCTCTTCCAAGTTATAAAATATTGTGTTGGGTCCCAGCCTTAATATTTCATATTGGGTGTTATATTAAAGATTTTGAATCAACTAACTTGATTTTCTCCCATTATAGATGTCTGGTTCAGACAACTATGATCTTCCAAAATCTCTTGAAGATGGTGTCCCTCAACATCATGCTTCACTTCCTCCACCTCCTCCAATTATTCTCCCTCACCCACAAGTTCTTGAAAAGTTTAAAGTCACTCAATTCCTATTGGCAAGCATAGTATATGTGTGCTCACATCTTGGAGATAAAGTCACATATTGACAAGCCGGAAGAGTTGGGTGTCAAAGTCTTGTGAAAGTTGGATGTTTAATCACTTTCTTAGTAACATAGTGAGTCTCTTTGGGACTACTATGAGATAGACTATGACACGAGCCTTAATGATCTTATCTAATTGCTTAGTGCTGCAGATTCAGCAATAATTTGGAGCACTAGTAAAGCAAATTTTATTAGAAGATCAACTTCCCAAACCTTAAATGGACATTGGAAATGGTAGCATTGGATAGCTAGAAAAGCATTTCTCTTCCCAATGGAAAGGGATCCGCCATAGTCAACTCGGTTGACCAAATGGTAAAGAGAAAGGCTAAGTTTGAGATAGTCTCATGTGCCATTACCAAAGGATCTATATGTTTTATAGCCAAAGGGAGGGACATTGATTGCGAAGCTGCCATATTTACCTGAAAGATCATAAGATTGATCAAGTCGAAAAGTTTGACTCTACTTCAGTTAAAGTCCACTGACTAACTCTATTAAGTTTCTATTTGGAGATTCTTATTACATAATGTGAATGGGTCATATGTTGATGTTTTTAAGAATCAAAGAAAAGATAGGAAGCTTAAAGTAAGTTGATTCTGATTGCGAAGGTGGGTTTCGATCGCATGGTTCGGTAATCAGAATTTTGAGTTGTTGCTTAAGAGTTATAATATTTTGCTTATGAATAGATAAAAACAAGGTTTTCATGTGGATTGTAAGGATAAGTTTTTCCGCAAAGTTTTAAAATAAAAGAAAAAAAAGGTTTTAATTTTATTTATTTAAAAAAAAATATCCTTACAATGGCATCTGTGGAAAATTGTTGCTTATATGTTTCCAGTAATAGCAATATTAGAAAGTGGATTTGATTCTTTCATTTATATTAGTGTCTGAATTTACCAAATGAAGAAAGTTTTTCATCACCCAAGTTTCAATTGGACAGAAACTTGGAATCATACAAGTTGTATTGTATGATGAATGAGAATTTTCATCTTTGAAAATTAAGACTAATTCTTTGATCACATGTATATGTGAGTCAATTGAAGGACTAAGGAATTAGGTACACTGGGTGTGCGCTGGTCAAGGTCCACCACAAAGATTGATTTGTCATGATTTACTAAAGATTAGTAAATATGATTATACTTATAAGGTTAAGTATAATTCTGTAACATTGGAAAGGTTACAATGTATGGCAAAACAAATGATAAGAATCAAATTAGGCAGAAAGATAAAAGTTTCTCAAATCTGAAAGGATGGGAGAGTACTTTAGTATCATATTTCATGATCATCTTAATGATTATGAAACCATATCACAAATTCATACTCTAAGGACGTATTAGTGGATTGTTATGGCTAAGAAGAGAGGTGATGAATTGTTGGATTGGTTAAAATCAAGAAGATGAGTCATACTTCGTCCCAAAACAATTCTTAGAGTCATACTCCAAGAGTGTAACCTTGAGTGACATAAAGGAAGATTTATTAACACTAGTCAAATGTAAGAGTAAAATGTTTTCTACTCTTGTACATTTGAGATTGGTAAGTTGTGATGTCTTGGATGAGACAAAGAACAACTAAGACCAATTGTATGAAGTGTTAGTCTTGATAAGAATCTGCACTATCCCTTGAATGTTTGTTTTGTCAATGAATGGTTCTTGACTGGGGAAACTTATATGTCAAGGGGACAGTGGGAGCCTTAAAGATCCTGAAAGAGTTTCAAGATTTATTCAAGAGTAAAACCACTAATTTATCAGTAGCACACGACTTAAGGTTTGCAAACTATCGTCTTGACATAATTCTTATTTCTGTACCTACTTCAAATAAGCTGAATTTGCATGTGAGTTATCAGAGTTCAACTTGGAAGCATTGGTGGGCCTTGTGCTTCTAAGGTGACAAAGAACTAAGATTGAACAAGTTTAATCCATGTAAGACTGAATTTGTCACTAACATTATCTTGTGATTATGGTTTTGACAAATTCACATGGATAGGAACTCATACACTATAAAATCTAAGTGTCATAAGGTTTCTCTCCGATTCATGAAAATGATGGTGAGGAAACGCTTTCACTAAGTAGATTTTACGTAGATATCAATTGTGTTATTTGCATTATCAAAAGTCGTTAGTGGAGCACGTGTGGTTCATCGGCACACTAACATGGACTTGTGAGAAATGGCAAAGGTCTAAGAAATTGAGACTATGATTACGGCATCCCTTTTCATAGTTCTTGAAATTGCTTAGACACACAGGTGAGCTATCTACGGAAAGGTGTATGAATCTAAATTTCAGAAGTCCAGCAGATTTCTAGAAATATGTCAGAGCTAGTGGGAGCATAAGTTTTATGCTAATAATCATCATGTTAGTGGGAGCATGATAATTATGATTAGTATTGCAAGCTAGCAATGTTAATTATAGAAAACAAAGTTTCAATTCGTGAAGTTGCAGGGGTTGAAAAGTTGTTTTGCTATAATTAAGGGAGAGGAAATTATACTTCATTTCAATTCTAAAGCTTAGATTGAGATTTTAATCATCTTTAGTCAAGGACATATATATGAATTTTATGTCTGAATGGTTCGACTTAAGGAAATTCTATATATATTGCGTTCTCAAAAACCCAATTATGACTACGGCATCCCTCGTCATAGTTAAATTTTCAAAACATGGAAAATAAAAAATATTGTAGCAAAATACTAGTCTAGTATCATGTCTTTATGTCAAACATCATGAATCGTGTCCCATATGCTTCAGATATAGGATCGATTGCATGTTCTATAATATTCATCTTTTCTAAATTTTCCAAATGTTTAAGGCATTGAGAAGGGAAAAGTTTGAAACTGGATATGACTAAAGTGATTAAGCAATTGTCGACAACAAATCTGAGGTTCGCCAAAGATTGGTTGTTCAGGGAAAGATGGAAGTATGATGTAAGTTGTCGGAAAGGACCATATTGACATATTCTGAAAAGAAGTAACTCTTGTTCGGAAGTGATAGTCAAAATGGGACTATGGAAATGTCTCCATAGGTGTAAGTTATTGAATCTATGTAAGATTAGAAAACCTTAATGCAAGAAGGATGTTCAAAGCAATGTACTTTGAATATGAGACTTCCGTTTCATAGAAGTTGACCTTCTTTGGAATACTCTGTAATGACTAGTGACAAGGTTTTGGTGACTTTGTGAATAATCATTACAAGAGGAACATTGCATAAAAGTTTAAAATCTAACAGATTTTTTGGTAAATGATAGGAATCGGGGATTCTCACATTTACAATAAGGATTTGGGTTTGTGAAATGAGTATCATTGGAATCATGTTCAATTGATCTACATCACAATATAAGGATCATAGAAAAACATAGTGTGCATACTTGGAGTATGGCATAACTATTGTTTAGAAAACAAAGTGTACATGCTAAGAGCATGGGATAACTATTGTTTTATTCAAGTATTAAGTTGATTGTTTGAAACATTATACAATGAATAATGTGTAATCAATATGGTGATAAATAAAAGGTGGTTCTAGTTATATTCAAAAGGGTTCTGAGACAATATTGGATTATTATTGTGTTTTACTTTGCATGTTTTGACTTCCAAAATAGCTAGGTTATTCTTTCCGAATGACTAAGTTATTTAAACACTCCACAGTCGTTCATATGTTGGAAGTAGGTATGAATCAAGACTGTCATGAATCGAGTTTGTAGATGGCTAAATGGGTTTAGTCATAGCAATGGTTGCTACAACATTCATGAGTGCTCATAAGTTATGAGTATTGGAATAAACTCACGCTCACTTGTATCACTTCATGGAATTTATCTCGAGTGATCGTGAGATGGTAATATCATATAAATCTTCAAACCTAGAGATATGAGTTATTACCTATGAGTTGGTTGTGCATTGATTGCACGTAAACACATCAGTAACTTGATGTTATAAAACGTGCCTTTGTGTACAATTCAACAAGTAGTAGAACAAGCATATGAGTCGAAGTTTATCTGTTCCTTCTAGAAATAGAAGCGATATCTGGGCCCCTCGATGATTTTGTGGTGACCTATGTACCGGCCGGTCAGAACTAAATTGATGTGTTCGATTAAGTTCTTTGTCAAGCAAATCGGAAAATTGGGAAACAAACTGCTGGACAATAAGTACGACGTTGTTCCATGTATTTGTCCGGCTGTTATCATGAGAACAGAGGATTATATGATCACTTATCTAAAATGGCGCTTCTTAGTTCAACAGAGTTTTCGAGAGCTACGATTGCTGGTTGGTTCCTAAAGTAACATACGCAAATATAGTTATTAGACTTATCCAAGTGGGAGTCTGTTGGATAAGGTGTTTAAGTCCATAACTTATTTGGTACATACTTGACCTGACCCGGCATGGTCTATTTGGGTTGCATTTCATCCAAACTATTTATGGATAATTTTATGAGAGTTATACACATATGTTTATTAATATATTGTAAGTTATAATATATTAATATGAAGTCATGTTATTTAATTAGTCTTAGTCTTAAATTAATGATGAATTAATTTAGAGATTAAAAGGAAGACTAATTAAATTGTGGGCTATTGTCTTATATGGTGTGGGCTAATACTCATTAGTTAATGGGCTAGGCTTATATGGAAGTCCATGGATGATCCATGGAGCTTTTAACCCATGGATCCTTGGGAAAGGAAAGGTCATGGGTTATTATGGTTTCACCCTAATCATGTACACTATATAAGCATGCTTATGCTGCATGAAATAGCCACTAGTGTCACTAGAGTGTGTGTGTTGTGTGTGGCC
This sequence comes from Lactuca saligna, assembly GCF_052625555.1. NCBI lineage: Eukaryota > Viridiplantae > Streptophyta > Magnoliopsida > Asterales > Asteraceae > Lactuca > Lactuca saligna. Next base: position 120,532,210 of record NC_136420.1, read on the forward strand.
GATTTTATAAGTGTGTATACACTCTCTCAAAGTTTTCCAAGAGTTTGTGGTGATTTGTGATTCCATTTGAGGCATTCACACTATTGGTGGTTGGCCCTCAAACTCCTTAGGAATCAAACTCATCATCAAAAGGTATGTAATCTAATCTAATTCTTTTATGTTTAAAAGTACCCCATGCCATTTTAGATAGGTTATGAACCTTGGAAAAATTATTATTTTGCATGTATTTAGACAAACATAGATCCAAGGTTTATTAGGGTTGCATGCACACTTATGAAGTGTTAGATTGCTCAAAACCCAACATATACTCAATTAATAGTAGTCAATCCCATGAGTTCTTTCCTCTTGATTCACAAACCTGATTGTGAGGTGCTAAGGGTCTGTTTGGGGGATCTACAGATTAGGTTTTGGGTGGTTATGATCTTTTGGAAGGCCTGTAGTGTCTTTCATTTCGGGTTCTATATGTCTAAGAAGGGGTTGGTTAACAGTGCATGGTACCCTACTTAGGGGTATATCGGATGGTTTTAGATGAGAGAGACGACTGACGGATCGCATTAGGTTTTATTATTAGGTTCGGAAGAACCTTTATTCACCGAAATGGCTACGGTGAAAGTTCTTTTTACACAGTACTTAGGAATTTACACATGGTTGTACTAAGTCGAACCATGATTTTATAGAGGCGCTGAAGTTGGCATATATCGACATGACCTAGAATGAGGGTCGAAAGGGCCATGTGTCGAACGGGAACACAAGTTCTTGGCGTCTCGAGTTTTGTCTCGTGTATCACTGTCGTGGATAATTGGACTGATAGATTCGATGCGGAATTATAGAGGGTCCTGAGTGTTTCAGAATAGTGTACCTTTCATGAATGGATTCTCACGAGGCATTTCCATAATTGCCTAGAATACACTAGTCATGTATAATTAAGGTGGGGAGGACTGTTGACTGAGCGACTCTACCCTAAATCCACAACCAAACAAGGAACAGGAAATGAGACGGCATCACTCACTCGAGGTCTATCCATCTTAATTATACATGGCCTTATCTTATATACCGAGCCATCATAGCTTTACCTTGTTAAATTTTTAGTTTTTTAACAGTGTTTCGACTTTTAATAGAGTTACAGTATTAGATTTACTACAAGATTAGTGTTGTGAACTAGGTGTATTACAAAAGAAAGTACATGCAGTACAAGGGTCCCTATACTAATGGGGTCTCACAAAAGATAAGGTTCTGATCGCACTAGTTCTAAACAGTTTACGAGTCTGATACAACGAGCACTTAGAATACTTTAACGAGGATCTAGAGTAGTTTCTCCTGCAGCAGTGATCCTTAGTATCTTCCCGTCTGCACCGGAGTTCTTTATTATTGGATAGTCCTTTTTGAGGTGTCCCATCTCACTGCACTGGTGACATGTTTGGTTCGTACTAGTATTGGTGGTGGAGGTGAGGTGCTTAGTCAGAGTTACATGGACACGGGGTGCCCTCCTCGTTCCTCCACTTTGAAAATTTCCCTTTAAAGAGTCCAGATTTAACACCACCTTTGTGTGTAGGGTTGATCCCGATGTCAGGGACTTGTGAAATGGGTCGTATTGGTGCCGAATTTGCAGGGGTTGCCACTTGCTGCTGTTGCGTGGCAAGTCTTTCGAGCTTGGCGTTTTCGTTTCCTCCTCTTGGTTTTACAACTTTGCGTGTCAGTGATTACATTACTGGCATTGAGGTTTGCAAGGACAGCTGGCACGACAACTGTTACTGCGGTTTGGGGAGTGGCAGTGTCGATATAAAGGATAGGGGCTTCGTTGTTCAGCTGACTACCTCCGAATGACGACATGATTTTGTAACACGAAAGACAAGGGGTTTGTGAGTGACCAAGGTCGGCTCTAGATTATTTGATTTGAGCTAAGAGATGAGTTATTATACATGAGAACTCAGCTTATACACGTTATGATATAATCAAGATTGGGCGGATAGTAAAATGTGCGATTCTATTTTAGTTTCACATCGCGACGAGGAAAAGAAACTAAGTCAACAACCTCACATTTTACTGTCTACCAGGTCTTTGTTATATATAACTTGGGAATGTATGAGCAAGGAAATCATACTAATAACCGTCTTACTAAGCCTTCATAATTGAACAAGAATTCCTAATAAGGGCTATCTTTGGACCTAGATGTATTTTAATCGTTCACCAATGGAGTAGGACTATGTTCTTGAAGGTTTAACCTACATCCCTATGATGTAGTCCTGGTATCAAGGTAGGGGTATGAGTCTCGGGAAGCCATAACATTGAGGGTTGTTCCTACTAAGTTATCTTTATACTGGAGAGATTCACTCTCTGGCTCTGGAAAGATTTGAGGATAGTTCGGAATGAAGACTGTGGAAAGAAAGGCTCATTAAGACTTATGGCTAAACACTCTCAATCGAGGTTTTAGGATACGATCTAATCGCATTACTTGCGACGGGAAGAGACGATTTACTTAACATATAGTATGAGTAGTGGAATCACTAACTCACTAAATTGTGTTATTTTATGGGTGTATTAACGCGACAATAACGAGGAAAAGACACTTCTTGGGTTCCATGTACTGGCTCCCTCTGTCTACCTCATATCCTTGACTGGGACCAGCATTGGTTTTCTTCGGGTAGTTACCTAGGGTTCTCTTCTCGTATAGACATATTGAATTCTTACTCCGTCTTACTTCCGATTCTGAGTCTGGATGTCATCACTTCATGATGGATGACTGTAAATCTTGGAAGTTCAGGTGAATTTCCCACCGATGTCCCTAAAAAGGTATAGGCACTTGATGGTTTCAATGGTCTCGCCCCAGTTCATTTATTTCCGAACTAGAAATATTCTCAATGAACTTCTTCTGGGTTCGGATCAACTCTTCTGTCAAACACTAAAATGGATAAGGTTTTCTACAGGGTTCGTGCGAGAATGAAAATGTCTAAAGAATCCTAAGAGATTATTAAAACATTTCACTGGGTGATCCGTATCGGTTATTGCTACAATTACATAGGGTACACAAATTTTATATAGCTTAGACCTGATAGACCCTTGAATATGTGATACTACTCTATATCCACATCCCAACAAGGAAAAGGAAGTATAGTGAAACCACACATTCTTAGTCTATGGGATCCTTATTATATATAACCTTAGAAGTATACCCTCTGTAATCATAGGTATATCAATAAGGATCTTTTTAGTTTTTCTCACACAAGGTTATGTATGGATCCCAAAATACCCCTATGGTATTTTAATTTCTTGTTTGATTCTTAACTTTTGAATATGATTCTGGGATTAATGTGATTCTTTTAGTATTCCAAAATACTCCTATAGTGTTTTAAACTTTATGTTTGGCTCTAGCATTCCGAGTTGGTAAGTTTCAGACCTGTTGTAACACCACCATCACTCCCAAGCACAGGTTCATCACATTTCGAATAAATGTAGTTGATCATGTTACATTTATTCCAGCTTACGATTACATAGCTGCCCAGGTTTGACGGTAATGCTCAACATCCGAAGACTTTTATTCTTGTTCTTCTTGTGATACTTTGTTCGGGTATTTAGATTATGGATGTTCTTATACTTTGGTAAAATATGGTTATATTTTAAAGTATACTTCTTGGTCAGAGTGTTTTATCCTAATGTATTTATAGGTTGTATATCTTTTATGAATTGATATACTAAGCTCACTATAAACAATGCTCTGTCACCAATCTGTTACACCCCTAAACCGGAACGGCGGAAACATTCTGGGGTGGATGATGTCATGTCAAGTATCACAACATATGCATTATAGTAATCAAAGTACAACAACCATTGCATTAATAGTTATAGTTTTACATAGTTTACATTTGATAGCAAGATTAAAGTAATACAAGAAATAATATAGATGCAGCTCGGTACTAAGCTGTCTCCGCAATTGCTCCCGGGATGTACCTATCTATCGATGATCTGAGAATACAAGTTATTTTGAAAGCGAGTGTCAGCATTTTTATAATGCTGGTGAGTTCATAAGTATTTAGTGTCATTTGTATAAATACACATTTTTATTCAAAATAACTTTATGAAAGATAGTAGTTTAGAATCTAGGGTGTATTAGTGTCCCTTCCAGAAAATCCTATATTTTCTAATTAAAAGAAGTATTCTACCAAGACCTGACGAGTTTATGTTTTCAGTGAAATTTTCCCCAAAACACTATTCTTTACAGTATTGACTTTAAAGGAAAAATAAGTAAAACACAAATAAAAATACTAGGGGAAAATAACATGTACTTCAGCAGTAATACTGCTGACTAAAAGAAATTGAAAACATAGACTCCAGGAGAGTATCAATAACTGATATGCCTAGCTCAGTCTAATAAAACGAAGCACAAAAATCCAGACAGTATCGAGGGAACAATACCTCTTGCAAAATATAAAACAAAAGGGTGAATGTGAACTCAAATGTGACCATGCTGATCGATGATAGAGTATCCGATGACCCTCCAGGTCACACGTAGAGGTAGTGGCATTATGTCACCCATGGGCCTTACCGGCGCGGAATGTATCTAGTATTCTGGGTGTGGGAGTGTTAGTCCCGTATGGATCTATACATATGATGTTTGCTCTCCTTCCCGGAGACTCTGGTTACATGGCGTTGACGCAATGAAGCGTCGTAGAGGAAATAGTGTGTCACATTCTAAAGCAAAAGAGAGAGGTAGAGAGAGAGAGAGAGATAAAGATAAAGATAGAGATAGAGATAGAAATAGAGATAGAGATAGAGATAGAGATAGAGATAGAGATAGAGTCTCCTAACTATTCCTATAATGGTTACTAGGGTTCTAGAAACATGAATAATAGAAGAATGCCTATACTACTCAAGGCAATGAATTGAGTGAGAGAGAGAGAGAGAGAGAGAGAGAGAGAAATTTTATGTCCATACATGTATACATGATATATAATTAATGTTTAAACGACCTTGGGATGGATATCCGATACCCACCAGACTACATCCCAACGAGGAAAAGGAAATAGGGAGAACTAGCCTTCCTAAGTCCTTTAAACATTATTTATATAACTATACAAATATAGGCATGAATTTAAGAAATAAAAGCATAGAAGAAAACTTTGGTAAAACCATAATACTTAAGAAATTTACGACTTGATGTCATTTTGTAAAACAAGCTTTGAAAAGGGTTTTTATAAAACAGTTGAAGTGAAGAAAACCTTTGGAAAACCTTTAATAAGACATTACGACTAGATGTCTCTTTAACAAACGAACTTTGGAAAACTTTGGATAATCTTTAATCATCTAAAAGGAGATGTTCATACTTTAACGAAATTTGAAAACATGATTTAAGAATCTTAATCTGATTAAAACAGTTAATATGCAAAAGGCTAGTTGCTATACAGTTATTAATCACATGCAATTTATCTAATAACTGTACAGTTCAATTTGTACTCCCCCTATAAAAGCAGTTAAAATCATTTAAAAGGTTAATTCAGGGGTATGAACTCACCTTTGGCTAGTGGATCCGATGGAAGTGTCAGTCGAGTGCTCGGTGTCAAGTGAAGACCTGAACATACTTAATGACCTAGTAACATATGACGACATATGTTTACATACAATTTGTGATTATAATACTATTTAAACATGTATAAACATCCTAGTGTGCGGAAAACACTTTGGGAGTTTACGGCCCATGGACCAATCCTTAGTGGGTTTACGGCCGTAAACTCCTAGGTCCTAGGTTTCTTTGATGTCTAAAACCCCTACTTCATTTGTGGTTGATTCTAGACATTTTTTTTAGGCCATAGGAGGTGTTTCCAGGCAATTTTAACACCTTAAAAGGTGTTCACAGCCCATGAAGAGGGGTTTACGGTCCAAGAGTGTTCTCGGGCCATAAACTCATGTTTACTCCTCAAAATGCAAAGTTTTGGTGTTCTATGCTCGTATGTGTAAGTCCACAAGTCATATCTAAGCCCTAGGAGTTATTTAGAAGGGTTTTGGGGCTTCAAAACCCCACTTATGGGTGTTTTTGGTCCAAGAGTGTTCTTGGGCCGTAAACACATGATTTGGCCCCTATTGGATGTCTTAAACATGAATTTGCATGTTAAATAAGCTACACAACAAGTTAGGATACATTACCTACGATTTTGGAGCTCGAAATGAGCGTTTTTGGATCGAAAGCAACTTGTAGAGAGAGAGAGAGAGAGAGAGAGAGTAGAGAGAGTGAAAAGGATGTAAATGAGGTTAACTCACCCTTATATAGAGGTTTGAGTTTGTGGCTCGGTGGAAAGTTACCCGATACCGACGTTAAACGACGTTTTTGGTCGCACCCGATTAAATGGTCGTAATTTGACTTGGTTGAAACTAAAACTTTTCAAGGGAATATTGAGGGTGTTTATAATTTGTTTCAACCCTTATGAAGTCATAATAAAGTCCAATTTAATCAACCAAATCCAAAAGGTTAACAGACAATTTAATAAAGCGGGTTTTATTAACGGAATTAGGGTTAAAATGACGGGATAAATATCGGGTTGTCACATAACAACACCCAATACTCCTCACATGCTCGGGAGTGTAAGAATGTGTGAATAAGATTTACTCTAAATTCATTCAATGGAAATCAGTTTAGTGCTTGTTACTTAGTCCAATTCAGAAAACAATTACTGATTTTTCAAAGTAGATAACTTGAATGACCTAACCCTAATTCAAATGGCCAATGAGAATCACAATTAGAATCAAACATTTTATTAAAGCAAAATTTAATGCATTGTATAGAAATTAAAATCAAACATTAGGTTATATGATTGAAATCACAACCAAGAAGTCAAAACATGAAGTTGGAGAAACTAGGGTTCTAGCCACACATGGCTAGAACAAAATCACAAGTTGCAAAGATGGAAATGATGTGCAATTACAACTTACAAATAAGAGAAATAGTGTTTCCAAATGCTAAAAGATTAAATCCTTGCAAAAACCTTCGAAATTCTGTCACCCAATGTGCTCTGGTATTATGTATGTCTCCCAAAATTAGCCTTTTCATAATATGAAAATTAGGAAAAACTGCCAAAAGGCAGTTTTTGGGTGGAACACGGCCCGTGTCAAAATAGAACAAATCAACACGGGTCACGTTTAGTATAGCCAACCACCCCTTTTTCTATTCAACACGGCCCATGCTCCTTTTATAGTGTAAATCCAACACGCTCCGTGTACCCCTCTGACTCCAATTCCAAACTTCATTTTTCCAACTTTTCCGCTCTTCGCCCGATCATCCCGAATTCTTCGCCAATGCATCCCGACACCTCCCAAAGCACATCCCAACCTCCAGTTTACATGAAAAATACATGAAAGTGTGAAAATAAGGTTGTTAATAAAAGACTAGCGTGAATATGCTAAAATGCAAGAAAGAAGCAGAACAATTATGCTAAATGGATGCATGGAAAGGGACAAAAAGGCATGCAAAAAGGTGCACAAATTGCAGCTAACAAATCTCCCCAAGCTTAGACATTTCTTATCCTCAAGAAAGAGCAAGAACTGGACAAACATGATGATTTCTAAATGGCAAAAAAGCAACATAGAACAAATGGGGACAGAAAGATCCTAAAAGCTACGAGTGAGTGCATGCAATTAAAACCATGAAAAAAGAAACATTTGTACAAAAGATAGTTAAGGAACAAAAAAATGAACCAAAGAAAAAGAAAACAAATTAAGAGCACAAGTAATCTTTTTATTTATTTTTATAAATATGGACATATACGATCAGAATTTACATCAATGGGGCTCCAATCATTAATACCTAGGCGACCATCCTGCTACCTTCCACATATCACAGACTCCCAAAGTGAGGAAGACCATGAAACGGTGTAATCCAATAATCCAACCATAGTTTTATTTAAACTTTATACCTTAATTAGCTTTGGTGAGTGAAAATAACACAGTTTGGGATTTCATGTCCTTAAAACTAGATGGTCTAGAATCAGAATCGACGCATCCTTAAGAACCCGTCACAGCGAATTAGCTTTCGCTGAGACAGTGAGCCCACCCGAAGGGGCCCAGCTCCTATGCTTTCACTTTTTCGAGAGCCACAAGCATCATATCACACAGTTCTTCATTTTCTAGGTTTGACTTTGAGGTGGCTTTTGATTTGATTGAACTTGAATTTGTATCTTCGTTTTGAGTTCTGAATTCTTCAATCAACTTTTGAATTTCTGAATTTTTTTTATTTGGGTACTGGATGTGACAGTTGTACCCATTCTTCTTTCTTGACTGTGTGGATCCGATACTTATGCTCTCTGTTACCGCAAGGGTAACGCATGTCAACAAATAAGTCCGTGTTTTGTGGATCCAGAATTGCCGATAAAGATTCTTTTTAAACATTCTGAAGAAAATCATCTTAAAGTTTTTATTACCGCCCACAAAAACGTTTCGGTATGCCATTTTTTATTATTATCTAAGGTTGGGGTGTCGAGTTACAGTATTTGGGTCCTAGAGTTATGACAGTCGATTCTACACTTCCGGTAGCTATTCGGTCGCCTTGTGTATTTGTTTTTTATTTGATTTCTCATTTACCCACTTCATGGAGTTGTCGTATGTAAAGAGTGTCATCATCTTGCATATATTATTATTATTATTATTATTATTATTATTATTATTATTATTATTATTATTATTATTATTATTATTATTATTATTATTATTATTACTTTTTTGAAGCATGATGCAAAAAGATTTGAAACTAAAGCAAAGAGGTAACATATTTTTGGGTTTAATATTTCAAAATACATGGTGCAATTTATTTTTTTGAAAGTACATGGATTAACCTAAATCTACCCCTCCCCAAGCTTAAATCTAAGTATCGTCACCGATGCTCGGAGAGGGCGGAACAACCAATTGTGGAGGAGGGGGATGAGGATAATATTGGATTAATGTCTAAGTCCATAACTATAATTGGTAAGACTTGACCCGACCCAGCATGGTCCATTTGGGTTGCATGGCATCATGCATTTGGATAGACTAAATGAGAGAAATAAGACACTTATGGTTATTAATATATTATAAGTTCTAGTATATTAATAATAAGAATAATAAGATTCTTTAATTAGTATTGATCAAGAATTAATCTAGGATTAATTAAGTGATCAAGAGAAGACTAAGTAAATATATGGGTTGATTGTGTAAATCATCCATACTTGTATAGTGGGCTAACGCTCCATGAATTATCTAGTTGGGCCAAAACCCATATGATGCTCCATGGATGCTCCATGGTGTATTTGAATCCATGGATCCAAGGAAATGGAAAGTCATGACAATTAGGGTTTACCCTAATTGTAACACTATATAAAGATCTTATTCTTGACAAAATCGGCGACTAGTATCATTCTAGAGAGGGCTAGCTGATTTTCATGAAGTGTAGAATTCTCTCAAGTTATTCCAAGTGTATTTGGTGTTGTGTGAACCATTTGAGGTGTCACACTTGGGGCACTAGGCACTCAAGCTTCATGAAGACATTCTACATCAAAGAGGTATGTATTCTATCTTGTTATATTGATAGTTTTGTATGCTAGATTAGGATAATACCTTGGATGTTCATATTTGCTTGTATAATAGAGATAACATAGATCCAAGGTATTTAGGGTTGCATGTACACTTAGGAGCGTTAGAATGCTCAAAACCCAACAGTGGTATCAGAGCCTAGGCTTGTTTTCTTGTTATACTTGCAAATGGAGCCGAAAAATCGAGTTTTGATGCTGTCTGCCCAGCAGACTCGCCGAGTCCAAGGCAAAAAGCATCCAACTCGCCGAGTTGGTTGGTGCACTCGACGAGATGGACCCCTAGATAGCATAAACTCGACTTTTTGGCTGGAATTGGACTAGGAACATTACCCTAAGATGTTTTTGAACTTATAAACTTGTTTTTGATGTGGTAATGTTCATGCTAATCCAATTTCAAAGATAATTGTCAATAGAATCATGTTTTGTATTAATTTAAGGTTTAGACTAATTACATGAAAAAGTTGGATTTGAATTATCTTGTTCTTATGAGTTGCTTAGATTAATAGAAAAGTTGAGTGAAATAGTTGTTTTCAATCCAAATTAATCTAAGAGTTGATTCTAAAATGCGTTTTTGTAACTTGTTCTCAAGTTATATGAAAAGTCACATTTAAGTTTCATAAAACGCATAAAAGTTGGCAAAGGTTACAAAAATGAAGAGTCTAGTTCTAATTAAATGGTTTTATGACTCCATAACTTGTCCTCAAGTTATGGAGGACCAAGAATCTCTTCATTAAATAATAAATAAAAAAAAGTTTAACCTTAGTTAATTCCATAAGTTATAAAATAAAGAAAAGTTAATTCTTTTATTTGTTTAAAGTCTTCCATAACTTGTCCTCAAGTTATGGAACTGGAAGAGTTTTTGGATTAAAACTACTTTAAACACATAAGTTATGGAATTAATTAGTTTTGAATAGTTTCAAAACATGCCCTCAAGTTTTGGAATTTGTAGAGTTTTCTCTTATGAATACTTTAATTCCAAGTTAGCCCTTAGAATTTTAAGAGTTAAAATTCAACCCTTATACTTTCTAATATTATAAGTTAATAATATATATATATATATATATATATATATATATATATATATATATATATATATATATATATATATATATATATATATATATATATATATATAAGAGTAAAGTCAGTCTTACCGCTAGTACGCCTCATTCGCGAAGCCGGTCTATAAGGTGGGTATAAGGTTGTTGCCTATAAAATGGCAACTTAATGGGTGTCCACTCTCACCCACCGCTTGTTTGACTGGTAGAGGGTCGTTAGCCGAATGGGTTTGACAGGACTATAATTCTCCCTTCATTAAAAGTATTAATGATAAATACTAAGTAACTAAAATCTTAATAATACCCAATCTTAGTTACTTAGGAAAATGTGAATAAGATGCTAATCCATGAAATTACACTTTGCACTTTGTTTAAGTCGGTTAGTGGAGCGTGTGTCGTTAACCGGCACACTAACTTGTATTTAACAAGGTAGGCAAAGGGTAACTTAATGTTTATCATAGTATCGATGGAGTGTGTGTGGTTAACCAGCACATCGATTGAGGGGTAAACACTTAAGGGTACCAAGTAATTTGCATGGTTACTTCACACCTTGTTTTGTGATCCTCGGCATCCCAGTCACAAAACCTGAAGGGCACACTCGAGATTGAAACATGCCATTGAACAGTTCAATGAATCTCAAAGATCTAGGAGTTTCAAATCCAATTAAAACCTAATAATACATTTCGTTTATCTTGGTGGAAATTGGTGAATCGTCATTCACCGACCTTCAAATATTTTATAGCTTGGATTACGACATCCCTCTTCTATGTTATAAAATAGTTTGTTGGGTCCTAGCCTTAATATTTCATATTGGGTGTCATATTAAGGACTTTAAATCAACTATCTTGAATATCTCCCAAAAGATGTCTAGTTTAGACATTTATGATCTTCCCAAATCTCTTGAAACAAGCTATCCAAATGAAGATGATGTTCCTTGGAAATCATACTTCTTTCACCTCCTCCAATTATTCTCCCTAACCCACAAGTTCTTGATAAGTTTAAGATCACTCAAGCCCTATTGGCAGGGCAAGGTCTAGGTGTGGTCACATCTTGGAGATGTAGTCACATATTGACAAGCCGGGAGAGTTGGGTGTCAAAGTCTTGAGAAAGTTGGTGGTTCAATCACTTTCTAAGTCACATAGTGAGTTCCTTTGGGACACCTATGAAACAGACTATGACAAGACCCTTTATGATCTTATCTATTTGTTAAGATCAACTTCCTTAAAACTTGATGGACACTGACAATAGTGACACAGGAAATCCAGAAAAGCATTGTCTTCCCAATGGAAAGGGATCGGCCATAGTCAAATCGATTGACCAAATGGTAAAGAGAAAAGCTAAGTTTGTGATAGTCCTGTGTACCATTATCAAAGGGTCCATATGTTTATATTGCCAAAGGAAGGGGAATTGGTTGCGAAGCTGCCAAATTTACCTAAGGAGGTTAAAGTCAATAAGTTTGACTCTACTTCATGTAAAGTCCACTATCTAACTCTGTTAAGTTTCTATTATGAGATTCCTGGGTCACATGGTAATGTTTTAAGAATCAAAGAAAAGTGAAGAAACTTAAAGAAAAGAATATGCTGAATTTGATCGCACAGATGGATTTCTATCGCGTAGTTTGAAGATCGGATTCTTGAGCTACTTCTTAGGAGTTATGAGATATTGCTTAGGAATAGATAACAACAAGTTTTCATATGGATTGTAAGGATAAGTTTTTCCGCATAGTTTTAAAATAAATGAAATTTTTTGATTTTATTTATTTTAAAATATCCTTACAATGGCATTTGAGGAAAAAATTGTTGCTTATATGATTCCATTAATAGCAAGAGTGGAAATATGAAATTGATTCCTTCATTTGTGGTAATGTCTAAATTTACCAAATAAGGAAAGATTCTCATCACCCAAGTCTCAATTGGACCGGAACTTGGAATCATGCAACTTGTATAGCATGATGAATGAGAACTTTCAAGTATTGGAAAATTAAGACTAATTACTTGTTCAAATGGATGTGTGAGTCAAGTAAAGGACTAAGGGACCGAGTACACATTCTTGTGCACTGGTCAAGTCCACCACAAAAGAGCAATAAGATTGATGAGATTAAACTAACCTTTAATCTATAAAGATCGATTAGATCTTGAACAAGTAAGTAAACAAAAACGATATAAACACAATAATAAGAACAAGACAACATGGAATCAAACGTGTCGAATGATTAAACAAAATCCTCAGAAGAGCTCGATTAAGAACATCAACTGTAGAGGATTGGAAGGTTACAAGAACGATCAAAGAAACCTGATATCGTCTAGATGTACTGCTATTCTCGGATCTCAAAAAAAAACCTTAACCTAATATGCATGCAAGCGTAAACTTATATACAAAACATAAAAGGTTCACGGTTGGACAGGCCCAAACCGGAATACAAAAAGCGTTATGCTAAACGAGCCCAAAAGACGCAATCTTCAAAAATGATCTCCAACCCAACAATCTCCCCCTTTGCGTCAATTTGGAGCGAGACCTTCACTAGTTACTGGGGCCAGCAGCTGAAGCAGGTACCTTCTTCTTCACGGTACTCAACAGACATTTGGTGATGGAAAGAATGGTCTGTCTAAACCGGATGTACCAGTTAATCATATCTTCAAAATACTTGACATCATCAGCCGAGTTCTCTTTACACCGTTTGACAATGAACAGCACATGCTCCAAACAGGTTGTGGTGTAAAGATGCTTGTCAGCTAAAGCGAAGAGACATTTCTGTCCTTCCGCTCTAGTGAACATAACCGAGTTGCGTCTCGGGTCGATCCTGCCCAGTAGCATTTGATTGAGATCACTGGCCGATCCTACAGGAGCAATTTTGGGTTTCTTCTTGAAGACTGTGGCGACCTCCTGATCCATTAGGGCAACCTCCATGATGTAGCAGACTAACATCCTTTTGACATGGTCTAGAATGGGACCATATTCAGCTTCATTAGTCAAAAGGATATTATACAGGACAATCCAATCATGAAGATTTAGATTCGGTAGATCTGCCAGGGAGATAAGATGAGCAGTTCTTGTAGATCCCCGAATCAACTTGAACCGAACATTTATAAAACGTCCCTCAGTATAAGGTTTCAGCACCCGAACGTTTACAATCTTCTGGGCGCTCCAAGTAAGGAATTGTGGACGAGCAGCCGCCAGATAGAAGTCAATGAGCTCCCTGTCAAGCTCAGCGTTCGGGTGAGGGACTTCAAAGATGTTAGAGAAGACGTGGAAGATGAACGCCTTTCGAGTCAGCGGCATATCGAACTGCGAATCGACAGTGTTGTTGCAGTCGAACGATATAACCGGCTCAAGCCATAAGATGCTGGGAGTTTCAATGGCCTCTTTGATTAAACATTCCCTGGTCCAGGCAGGGAAGAGAGTCTTTCGGCTCTCAAGGAGATCGTGGGCTTCTTTTTGTTTGCGTTCGGCTTCAGCAGCCTCTCGCGCCACACGACTGGCATCTTCATCAACCTTGCGACTGTTCTTTCATTTTAAAATGTCAGCAATGGTCTCCTTGTCGCCTTCTTCATCTTCGTCCTCAGCTATGTTTTTGCCTTTGTCCTTCACACCCGAGCCTAAAGCATGACCAATCGGAGATGGTTCGGTCGTGTGAGTAGCTTTGGAGGAAGGAGGTGGTTTTGATCCTGTCTTCTCATCTCCCCCTTGTTTCGGAATGGACACGAAACTTGGTAGCCCTTCTACTTTGTTAAGAAGATCGATGGCTGGAGAGAGCTTTTCAGCAAGGGAACGCCTCACCGAAAAGTTTAAGATGGGATCGTGTGCTTCCAGAATGTTGGATATAACAGCGTGAACATCCGAAACACACGTCTTGACCACCTCCCATTCAGATCGAAGATCTTCCAGTTGTTGTTGGGATTGGGAGAGTTGAGTTGTCTTGACCTCAAGTGCGGTTGTTTTGGTTGCCAGATCGTCCATTAACGAACGCTCAGTTGCAAGATCCTCTTGTAGTTTGTTGAGGCGAGCATTAATGGAGGCACGAAAGGCCGAGTTGTCGTCGCTTATGTTTTGGCGGAGAGTAGCGAACGAAGGTAACTCCGATGAGACAAAGTTGGCCAATTGTTGAACAATGCATTCCAAAGATGTCTGGGTGGCATTGGCATTTTCCTGCAGGGACTGCAGCAGCGTAGAGGCGTCAGAAAATAGTTTATCTACTTTTTCGGTCGCTGCCTCATATTCCCTGGTAGATGCTTCAATTGCAGCAGTTGCTGAGGCCGCTGAATGATGTTGAGCCCTGGAGAAGGCATCAACAATCTTCTGAAGGGCAGCTTCAGACAGAGAGGACTACTGGTTGGAAGAGGAGGCGAGAAGTAGGTCAATCTTCTCGTTGAGCTCTTTGAGATGCTTCTTGTTTACTGGAGCATCATCCTCCTCGTCACTTTGAACTTGAAACGGACTATAGTAGACCGAATCAAAGATCATGTTTTCTCCCCCAATATAAGGGTTTTCGCCCTCAGATGCATTTTCAGGAGATGAAGGGGGTGGAGAGGTTGGGGGTGTTGTGGGTTTGGTAGGATCAGGTTGAGTGGGTGATGGTATAATTTTGGTTGGTGGTTGAGTATGGGTAGTTTCGGTTGTTTGGGTTTTGGGTTGAGGAGGTTCGGTTACATGTGGTGATTCGGTTGTAGTTGTAAAGATTGGTGGAGGGGAAGGAATTGGGGAAATTGGTAGTTCCATCTCTGGGGTAGGGGACCGAGGTGGTGTGTTGCCTCGTTGAGGAGATGCATCCCCTTGAGAGTCGTCAGAACCCGAACTCTCACCCTCAGAGTCACTTGAAGAAGAGGGTATTACAAGCTTTCGCTTCGGTTGGGTCTTCCTTTTCTTCGGTGGTGGGGATTGTACAGCTTTCGGTTGTTTCCTCTTTTTAGGAGAAGGCCCCTTTGGAGCTTTGGACGTTTGCTTCCCTTTTTCTGCCTTTTTTCCCCTGCTCACCGGTTTGTCTGCATCGTGAATTGACATGAGCATTTCCGGGGTCAGATCCCTTGGACCAGATGGCCTTAGCTCCTTGAGCTTCCGAATCAACCTGCTATCAGAAGGCACATCACCATACATTGACTCCGGGATAGAGCCAATAAAGGAGAATTTTGAGGCATCTGAGACGATGATCTTCTTGGTATGGAAAGTACCAACAGAAGACATCGATGCACCTTCAGCAGTGGGAACATCAAATCTGTCCATGGCCCATTTTGTGATCAACATCCAGAATCGGGCCAACGAGACCTCAGAGTGTCGGGATGAAGAGGAGAGGCTTTGAATAAGTTGTTGCCATAGGACAAACCCATAATCCAGGTTAATCCCATTGTAAACCCCGTACATGATGGTGAGGAAGAGACGACTTGCGCCATCTGATCCTGAACTTCTCTCCGACAAGCCCTTGAAAAGGACTGTAAATAAACCGTTCCATTGTGGCGGCAAGCATGACTTTTTGAATCTTGCGACAGAGGTGAGAACTTCTGTGTATCCCATGTTGTAAAACATGTTATACAGATTACCAATCTGTATCGACTCCGGATGAACTCTTGAAGGGTCAGAAGCAAACCCTAGCAAGGTGCAGAAACGTGGGCGAGAGACGGAGGTTTTGTGTTCTCCAATCTCGAAAAACACCCGGTCGACAGCCTTGTCGTAATATGCAGTCGCGTAGACCTGCGATAGGGCCACCATCGACACCGATTCGATTCTGGTAAGAGCCGGAACAAGTTGGGAATACTTCAAGCACTCTATGACCGGCGACATATAGGAGTCGTACGCCAGTGGGTTAAGATCAATGACCAGACATTGTTGTGGGCGAATGGGAAGGATCTGTGAGGTAGCATGAACTGAAGAGGAATCAGCCATTGATGCAGGTGTGAAGAAGATGATGAACAGGAAACTGTTTGGGAGTATTTGCGTTCTGGAAATTTTGAAGGTTGTAAAGAGGTAAAAGGTGGTGTAGTGGGCTATTTATAGTGGGTGATAGGAGAGAGAAAAATCGTTTCAAATCTCTTATGGATGACAGTTGGGGCGTGCGATGATCACGTAGGAGAGAGAGTGTCAGGTTCCTAGGATCACGCCGCCCAACAAGCGCCGTTTCATAGGGACAGACCGTTACTATTCCCACACGCGCATTTAATGTCACAGGACAAGAGAGAGCTTAAGGTTTAAAAGAGGATTCCTGTTAAATTATGATCAACCATTTATTAAGAAATGTTGAAAGGCTTCTTTTAATTAGGCTAAATAAGAATGGCTTGAAAAGAAATAAAATCTCAGAAAGAAAAATAAGAACACGATCCCAAGGGAAGAAATGTTTTGGGTTTAAACAATTTCATAGGAATCATATAAAATTGGAGATTTTAATAGGGTACTTTCGTCAATTCTGTAGTGAAAACTTGAGCAATTTAATTGTTCACCGTCAATTCATTAGGTGTTGAATTTTGGGTTTCACTTAGTTCGTAGTGACACAATACTAAGATCATAAACACAAATGTTGTGTAACCATAAACCTCAGTGGTAATTTCTGAGAGTCTCAAGGGTTACTATGATGGAATGAGTGTAGTGGAGAAGTAATGTGGAGATGGTGTAAGAGAGCGAAGTACCTCTGCTGCGAGAAGAAGGACCAAGCAGGAAACTCTTAACTCATGTGAGAAAAGAGTGAGGTAGCTCACGATTAGAATAAAAGAGTTGGCCTTATTGGGAAGACAAGGTTTGTGTATACCAGGTCATGAGGGCCATTATTCAAAATCTTATGAGGCTTGAGACACATACAACAGCATGCTTCTAGGGACACTTAGGTATTTCATCAAATTTATCCCCATAAACGAACACAAACACACAAGAAATGGGAAATATATATATATATATATATATATATATATATATATATATATATATATATATATATATATATATATATTTTTTGGAGTTTTTGAGATTTTAAAAAATAAGACTTCAAAAAAAATTAGACATAAAAAAACTTTAAACAACTTGAAAAATTGACAAATGAAAAACCGAACCCGATCATTCAGTTGGTTTCGGTTGTTGAAAATTTTGAAAAACCGAACCCGAACCTTCGGTTGGTTTCGGTTCTAGAAAATTTTGAAAAACCAAACCCGAACCTTCGGTTGGTTTCGGTTCTAGAAAATTTTGAAAAACCGAACCCGAACCTTCGGTTGGTTTCGGTTCAATAAAATTTTGAGGAACCTGGAAATTTAAGCAAACAAGGAAAAGATTTTTTTTTTTTTTGAATCAAACGGAATTGTACAAGAAATATACAACATTGAAAAACTACCTTTGAAGTAATGAGTGAGTCAGATAGTTGAACCGAACCCGAACGTTCGGTTGGTTTCGGTTCTTACGTTTGAGTTTGAGAGATAGTGTGAGGTGTTGACTCTGATTCCATCATACCTAGTCCTTGCAATATTTTATTGAATGATGCTTCAGGAAGAGCTTTTCTAAAGACATCAGCCAGTTGATCAGTGGTTCTTACGAAGTGAACTTCGACGTTTCCATCTTCCACGTGATCTTTGATGAAGTGATACCGCAGTGCTATGTGTTTGGTTTTGGAGTGTTGCACTGGGTTATGACAGATCCTAATTGCACTTTCAGAGTCACAATATAGTGGGATCTTCTTCATATTGAGTCCATAGTCTCGAAGTTGACTTTGGATCCAAATCACTTGTGATGTGCAGGATGCAGCTGCAATGTATTCCGCTTCGGCAGTAGATAGCGACACGCACGTTTGTTTCTTGGATTGCCAGCTGACTAACTTCCCGTCAAGAAATTGACAACCACCAGTTGTGCTTTTACGGTCGAGTCCACATCCTCCAAGGTCAGCATCAGAATAGGCTTGAATAAAGAAGCCTGAGTTGGATGGATACCATAGACCTAAGGAGGTGGTTCGCTTAAGATATCGTAAGATGTTCTTCACTGCAAGCATGTGAGGTTCGCGTGGGTTTGCCTGAAATCGAGCACAATAACACACAGAAAACATGATGTCAGGTCTGCTAGCAGTTAGATACATCAGTGATCCAATCATTTGACGATAGAGTGTGATATCGACAGCCGGTTTGTCTAGGGATGGGGTAAGCTTGGTGCCGAATGCCATTGGGACTTTGACTTTTGTGTCTCCCATCATACCAAACTTTGCTAGGAGAGTCTTCTTGTAAGCTTCCTGATTAATAAAGATGCCTTCGGGTCCCTGTCTTATGTTTAAACCAAGGAAAAAGTTAATAGGACCCATTGAGCTCATTTCAAACTTAGTCTCCATCAGCTTTCTAAATTCAGTTGTTAAGCTGGGATTCGTGGAGCCAAAGATGATGTCATCGACATAAATTTGAACTATCATAAGGTGGTTACCTTCCTTTTGGCGAAAGAAGGTTGGGTCAACCGAACCTTGTTTGAATTTAGACATTTTTAAAAATTTTGTAAGCGTTTCATACCAAGCCCTCGGAGCTTGCTTGAGGCCGTACACAGCTTTATCCAAAATATAGCAATGATTTGGATGCTCTTCGTTCACGAACCCGGGAGGTTGTTCCATGTACACAGTTTCTTCTAGTTCTCCATTGAGAAATGCACACTTGACGTCCATTTGGAAGACTTCAAAGTTCTTATGAGCAGCATAAGCCAGAAATATTCTAACAGATTCTAGCCTAGCTACTGGAGCGAAAGTCTCTTCATAGTCTATCCCTTCCTCCTGACAGTATCCCTTTACCACTAGACGAGTCTTGTTCCTTATAACATTACCTTCCTTGTCCATTTTGTTCCTAAAAACCCATTTGAGACCAACAACCGAAGCATCTGGAGGAGTTGGAATGAGGCGCCAGACTTTGTTCCTTTCAAATTCGTTCAGCTCGTCTTGCATTGCTTGAACCCAATCAGAGTGATCTAGGGCAGTATTAACTGTCTTTGGCTCAACTTTTGATACGAATGAGTTAAACATGCAAAACTCAACCTTTGAAAATAAGGAGGTCTGTTTTTCCTTCAGTTGTGATCGGGTCAAAACTTTGTCAGAAACATCGCCAATTACTTGAGAGAAAGGATGATGTTGTTGGATAAGGTGTCTAAGTCCATAACTTATTTGGTATATACTTGACCCGACCGGCATGGTCCATTTGGGTTGCATCTCATCCAAACTATTATGGATAATTTTATGAGAGTTATACACATATGTTTATTAATATATTATGAGTTATAATATATTAATATGAAGTTACGTTATTTAATTAGTTTTACTCTTAAATTAATCATGGATTAATTTAGAGATTAAAAGGAATACTAATTAAATTATGGGCTATTTGTTTTATATAGTGTGGGCTAATACTCATTTGTTAATGGGCTAGGCTTATGTGGAAATCCATGGATGATCCATGGAGCTTTTAACCCATGGATCCTTGGAAAAGGAAAAGACATGGGTTATTAGGGTTTCACCCTAACCATGCATACTATATAAGCATGCTTATGGAGCATGAAATGAGGCCTAAGAAAAAGCTAGTGATCTAGTGTGTGTGTGCATGTGTGTGGCCGATTTATACAAGGTGTATATACTCTCTCAAAGTTTTCCAAGAGTTTGTGGTGTTTGTGATTCCATTTGAGGCATTCACACTATTGGTGCTTGGCCCTCAAACTCCTAAGAACCCAACACACCAAAAGGTATGTAATCTCTTCTAACTCTTTTATGTTGAAATGTTCCCCATGCCATGTTAGATAGGTTATAAACCTTGGAAAATTATTATTTTGCATGTATTTAGACAAACATAGATCCAAGGTTTATTAGGGTTGCATGCACACTTAGGAAGTGTTAGATTGCTCAAAACCCAACAGTGGTATCAGAGCCAGGTTTGCTTGTTTGATACTTGATGCAAAATAGTGAAAAAAGTCGAAATCGTTGCTGTCTGCATGCTAGACTCGCCGAGTCCATTGGGGGGACTCGCCGAGTCCAAGGCAAACTTCAACCTACTCGACGAGTCCGTTCGTGCACTCGGCGAGTAGGATCGAAAGAATGCAGAATCTCGACTTTTGCTGCTGGAAATGGACTAGAAACGTTACCCTAAATTGTTTTGGTGTTGTAAAACTTATTTAGTTGGTGTAATGGTTGTTCTAATCCATTTACAATAGCATATATCAAAATTCCATGATTTTATGTGTTCATATATTTCTTGAATTTTGATGATCATGTTCATGTTCTTATGAATTTAGAAAATGATAGGAATTATTTGCTGAATTGTTTAGAATTAATTCTTTATCATTTATGTGTTTTAATGGAGTCCATAATTTGTCCTCAAGTTATGGATTACCAAAGGTCACTTTCATTTAACACACACTTAAAACACATAAGTTACATGAAAATGAAGAGTCTTCATTTTTATGAACCTTTAATTCATAAGTTATGAAATGAAGAGTTTTGCAAAGTTACAAAACTTGCCCTCAAGTTTTGGAATTTGTAAAGTTTCACACACTTTAATAAACTTTAATTCCAAACCTTAGAGTTTTAATAGTTAAAATTCAACCCTTATACTATTTATAACATTAATGGCTAATTATTATATATATGTATAAGAATAAGTCGTTTTACCGTTAGTAGGCCTCATTCACGAAACCGGTCTATAAGGTGGGTATAAGGTTGTTGCCTATAAAATGGCGACTTAATGGGTGTATACTCTCACCCACCGCTTGCTTGATCGGTGGAGGGTCGTTAGCCGAATGGGTAGGACAATGACTTTAAATTCTCCCTTCATTAAAAGTATTAATGATAAATACTAAAGTAACTAAAATCTTAATAATTCCCAATCTTAGTTACTTTAGGAAAAATGTGAATTTGGTGCTAGCCCATGGAATTCACACTTTGTACCTTACCAAGTCGTTGGTGGAGCGTGTGTGGTTAACCGGCACACTAACTTGGACTAGTAAGGACCACAAAGGGTGACTTAATGTTTGTCATAGATCAATGGAGTGTGTGTGGTTAACCGGCACATTGATTAGGTGATAATATTAAGGATACCAAGTGAATTGGTATGGTTATTCACACCTTGTTTTGTGATCCTCGGCATCCCAGTCACAAAATTTGAGAGGGCACACTCGAGATTGAAACATGCCATTGAAAAGTTTAATGAATCTCAAAAGATCTAGGAATTTCAAATCCAATTAAAACCTAATAAATTATTTCGTTTTTCATGGTGGAAATTGGTGAATCGTCATTCGCCTACCTTCAAATATTTTATAGCTTGGATTACGGCATCCCTCTTCTAAGTTATAAAATAGTTTGTTGGGTCCTAGCCTTAATATTTCATATTGGGTGTCATATTAAGGACTTTAAATCAACTATCTTGAATATCTCCCAAAACATGTCTGGTTTAGACATTTATGATCTTCCCAAATCTCTTGAAGATGATGTTCCTCAACATCATGCTTCACTTCCTTTATCTCCTCCAATTATTCTCCCTCACCCACAAGTTCTTGAAAAGTTTAAAGTCACTCAAGCCCTATTGGCAAGTTAAGGTCTTGGTGTGGTCACATCTTGGAGATGTAGTCATATATTGACAAGACGGGAGAGTTGGGTGTCAAAGTCTCGTGAAAGTTGGATGTTCAATCACTTTCTTAGTAACATAGCGGGTCACTTTGGGACTACTATGAGACAGACTATGACACGAGCCTTAATGATCTTATCTATTTGCTTTGTGCTGTGGAATCAGCAATGATTTGGAACACTAGTAAAGCAAATTTTGTTAGAAGATCAACTTCCCAAACCTTAAATGGACATTGGCAATGGTAGCATTGGATATCTAGAAAAGCATTTCTCTTCCCAATGGAAAGGGATCGGCCATAGTCAACTCGGTTGACCAAATGGTAAAGAGAAAAACTAAGTCTGTGATAGTCCCGTGTACCATTATCAAAGGGTCCATATGTTTATATTGCCAAGAAAGGGGCATTGGTTGCGAAGCTGCCATAATTTACCTAAGGATGTTAAAGTCGATAAGATTGATTCTACTTCAGGTAACGTCCATTGTCTAACTCTATTACGTTTCTATTCTGAGATTCTTGGGTCACATGGTGATGTTTTAAGAATCAACGAAAAGGTAAAGAAACTTAAAGAAAGAATATGCTGAATCTGATCGCGTAGATGGATTTCTATCGCGTAGTTTAAAGATCGGATTCTTGAGCTACTTCTTAGGAGTTATAATATATTGCTTGTGAATAGATAACAACAAGGTTTTCATGTGGATTGTAAGGATAAGTTTTTCCGCAAAGTTTTAAAATAAAAGAAAAAAAGGGTTTTAATTTTATTTATTTATAAAATATCCTTACAATGGCATCTGTGGAAAATTGTTGCTCATATGTTTCCAGTAATAGCAATATTGGAAAGTGGATTTGATTCTTTCATTTGTGGTAGTGTCTGAATTTACCAAATGAAGAAAGTTTTTCATCACCCAAGTTTCAATTGGACAGAAACTTGGAATCATACAAGTTGTATTGTATGATGAATGAGAATTTTCATCTTTGAAAAATTAAGACTAATTCTTTGATCACATGTATATGTGAGTCAATTGAAGGACTAAGGAATTAGGTACACTGAGTGTGCACTGGTCAAGGTCCACCACAAAGATTGATTTGTCATGATTTACTAAAGATTAGTAAATATGATTATACTTATAAGGTTAAGTATAATTTTGTAACATTGGAAAGGATACAATGTATGACAAAACAATAAGAAGAATCAAATTAGGCAGAAAGATAAAAGTTTCTCAAATCTGAAAAGATGGGAGAGTACTTTAGTATCAGCTTTATGATCATCTTTATGATTTAGAAACCATATCACAAATTCATACTCTAAGTGCATTGTTATGGCTAAGAAGAGAAATCATGAATTGTTGGATTGGTTAAGATCAAGAAGATGAGTCATACTTCGTTCCAAAACAATTCTTAGAGTCACACTCCAAGATTGTAACATTGAGTGACATAAAGTAAGGTATAAAACACTTATCAAATGTAAGAGTAAAATGTTTTCTACTCTTGTACATTTGAGATTGGTAAGATGTGATGTCTTGGATGAGACAAAGACCAACTAAGACCAATTGTGTGAAGTGTTAGTCTTGATAAGAATCCGCACTATCCCTTGAATATTTGTTTTGTCAAGGAATGGTTCTTGACTAGGAAAACTTATATGTCAAGGGGACAGTAGGAGCCTTAAAGATCCTGAAAGAGTTTCAAGATTTAATCAAGAGTGAAACCTGTAATTTATCACTAGCACACGACTTAAGGTTTGCAACCTATCGTGTTGACATAATTCTTATTTCTGTACCTACTTCAAATAAGTTGAATTTACATGTGAGTTATCAGAGTTCAACTTGGAAGCATTGGTGGGCCTTGTGCTACCAAGGTGACAAGAAACTAAGATTGAATAAGTTTAATCCATGTAGGGCTGAATTTGTCACTAACCTTATCTTGTGATTATGGTTTTGGCAAATTCGCATGGATAGGAACTCATACACTATAAAATCTAAGTGTCATAAGGTTTCTCTCCGATTCATGAAAATGATGGTGAGGAAACGCTTTCACTAAATAGATTTTAAGTAGATATCAATTGTGTCATTTGCATTTTCAAAAGTCATTAGTGGAGCGCGTGTGGTTAACCGGCACACTAACATGGACTTGTGAGAAATGGAAAATACCTAAGCAATTGAGACTATGATTACGGCATCCCTTTTCATAGTTCTGAAAATTGTTTAGACACACATGTGAGCTATCTAAGAAAGGGTGTATGAATCTAAATTTCAGAAGTCCAGCAGATTTCTGGAAATATGTCAAAGCTAGTGGGAGCATAAGTGTTATGCTGATAATCATCATGTTAGTGGGAGCATGATTATTATGATTAGTATTGCAAGCTAGCAATGTTAATTATAGAAAACAAAGTTTCAATCCGTGAAGTTGCAGGGGTTGAAAAGTTGTTTTACTATAATTAAGGGAGAGGAAATTATACTTCGTTTCAACTCTAAAGCTTAGATTGAGATTTTAATCATCTTTAGTCAAGAATATATATGAATTTTGTGTTGGAATGGTTCAACTTGAAGAAATTCTATATATATTGCATTTTCAAAATTCGATTATGATTACGGCATCCCTCTTCATAGTTAAATTTTGAAAACATGGCAAATGAAAAATATTGTAGCAAAAGACTGGTCTAGTGTCATGTCTTTATGTCAAACATCATGAATAGTATCCCATATGCTTCGGATATAGGATCGATTTCATGTGCTATAATATTCATCCTTTCTAAATTTTCCAAATGCTTAAGGCATTTAGAAGGGAAAAGTCTAGAACTGGATATGACTAAAGTGATTAAGCAATTGTCGAGGACAATCTGAGGTTCGCCAAAGATTGGTTGCTCAGGGACATTTGGAAGTCTAGTGTTAATTTTGGTAGGACCATATTCACATTTTCTGAAAAGAGGTAACTCTTGTTCGGAAGTGATAGTCAAATGGGACTATGGAAATGTCTCTATAGGTGGAAGTTATTAAATATATGTAAGATTAGAAAACTTAATGCAAGAAGGATGTTCCCAAGGAGCTGATCTCCTTTGGAATGCTCTGTAGTGGTTGTTGTCAAGTCTTTCTGACTTCGTGCATAATCATTACAAGAGGATCAATGCATATAAGTTTAGAATCTAACAGATTTCAGTAAATGACATAAATTTGGAATTCTTGCATTTACAATAAGGATTTGGGATTGTGAAATGAGTATCATTGGAATTATGTTCAATTTATCTACATCACAATGTAAGGATCATAGACAAATATAGTGTGCATACTTGGGGTATGGCATAACTATTGTTTAGAAAAACAAAGTGTACATGCTAGGAGCATGGGACGACTGTTGTTTTTTATTCAAGTCTTAAGTTGATATTTGAAACATTGAATAATGTGTAATCAATATGGTGATAAATAAAAGGTGGTTTTATTTATATTCAAAAGGGTTCTAAGACCATATTAGATTCGATTATTATTGTGTTTCACTTTGCATGTTTTGACTTCCAAAATAGCTAGGTTATTCTTTTCGAATGACTAAGTTATTTAAACACTCCACAGTCGTTCATATGTTGGAGGTAGGTATGAATCAAGACTGTCATGAATCGGGTTTGTAGATGGCTAAATGAGTTTAGACATGGCAATGGTTGCTGCAACATTCATGAGTACTCATAAGTTATGAGTATTGGTATAAACCCACGCTCACTTGTATCACTTCATGGAATTTATCTCGAGTGATCGTGAGACGATAACATCATATAAATATTTAAACCTAGAGATATGAGTTGTTACCTATGAGTTGGTTGTGCATTGATTGCACGTAAACGCATCAGTAACTTGATGTTATAAAACGTGCCTTTGTGTACAATTCAATAAGTAGTAGAACAAGCATATCAGTCGAAGTTTATCTGTTCCTTCTAGAAATAGAAGCGATATCCGGGCCCCTCGATGATTTTGTTGTGACCTATGTACCGGCCGGTCAGAACTAAATTGATGTGTTCGATTAAGTTCTTTGTCAAACAAATCGAAAATCGGGAAACAAACTGCTGGACAATAAGTACGACGTTGTTCCATGTATTTGTCCGACTGATATCATGAGAACAGAGGATTATGTGATCACTTATCTAAAATGGCGCTTCATAGTTCGACAGAGTCTTCATTGTTCGAGGGAGTTTTCGAGAGCTACGATTGTTGGTTGGTTCCTGAAGTTATAGGCAAATATAGTTATTAGACTTATCCAAGTGGGAGTCTGTTGGATAAGGTGTCTAAGTCCATAACTTATTTGGTATATACTTGACCCGACCGGCATGGTCCATTTGGGTTGCATCTCATCCAAACTATTATGGATAATTTTATGAGAGTTATACACATATGTTTATTAATATATTATGAGTTATAATATATTAATATGAAGTTACGTTATTTAATTAGTTTTAGTCTTAAATTAATCATGGATTAATTTAGAGATTAAAAGGAATACTAATTAAATTATGGGCTATTTGTTTTATATAGTGTGGGCTAATACTCATTTGTTAATGGGCTAGGCTTATGTGGAAGTCCATGGATGATCCATGGAGCTTTTAACCATGGATCCTTGGAAAAGGAAAAGACATGGGTTATTAGGGTTTCACCCTAACCATGCATACTATATAAGCATGCTTATGGAGCATGAAATGAGGCCTAAGAAAAAGCTAGTGATCTAGTGTGTGTGTGCATGTGTGTGGCCGATTTATACAAGGTGTATATACTCTCTCAAAGTTTTACAAGAGTTGTGGTGTTTGTGATTCCATTTGAGGCATTCACACTATTGGTGCTTGGCCCTCAAACTCCTAAGAACCCAACACACCAAAAGGTATGTAATCTCTTCTAACTCTTTTATGTTGAAATGTTCCCCATGCCATGTTAGATAGGTTATAAACCTTGGAAAATTATTATTTTGCATGTATTTAGACAAACATAGATCCAAGGTTTATTAGGGTTGCATGCACACTTAGGAAGTGTTAGATTGCTCAAAACCCAACAGATCTCTGGTCCATTTGATAAGAGGAGGGTAATTCGGATCAAAGGTTGGGTCTAGTTCAACATTAATTATTTCGTCTGGCTCAGATTGGCTATCGTAACCGAGTGTCATATCATTATGTTCCACCTCAGTTGATGAGCTTTGAAAGACATGAGGTTCAGGTGTTTCTTGTGGTTATGAGCTTCCTGGTGTTGAGGCCTCTTCGACTGATGAAGGACCTTCGGTTGAAGTTGTAGAATTTGGCTCCCCCTCGACTTGTGAGCTTGGCTCCCCCTCGACTTGAGAGCTAGGCTCCCCCTCGACTTGAGTGTTGTTGGAAGGAGAGTCGTTAGAGGTAGATATTTCTTCATGCATTCTTCTTGCAGCATCTTCGACAATCTGTTTCATGTGATCAACTTTGTTGTCTGCTGCACCTGCTTCGGAGAGTGACGCGTTCTCCGGTTCGTCAAAGAGCTCCAGAAATGTCTCGTATAAATTGGCAACCGAAACTGTGACTTTGTTAGTTAGAGGAAAGATTTCCACTGCAGTGTCTTCTTTGGCCTGTAGCTTCTTGACATAGGTATCGTCAAAGGTCACATAGTATGTTTCTTCCATCTTTCTCGAATGCTTGTTTAGAACCCTGTACACCTTGGATGTGAGAGAGTAACCCAGAAAAATTCCCTCGTCTGCTTTGACATCAAACTTGTTGCGGTGTTCTTTAGAATTAAAGATGAAACACCTCGAGCCAAACACATGGAAGAATTTCACATTGGGCTTTTTGTTGTTCAGTATCTCATATGGAGTGAGCTTGAACCTCTTGTTGAGATAGGACCTGTTCTGTGTAAAACAAGCAGCCGAAATAGCGTCAGCCCAAAAATAAAGAGGTAAAGAAGCGAAAGTTAGCATGGTTCGGGCAGCTTCACACAAAGATCGGTTTCGTCTTTCGACTATTCCGTTCTGTTGCGGTGTGTAGGGAGCTGAGAAATTGTGACTTATTCCCTTTTCTGCAAGAAACTCTTCAAACTCCCTGTTCTTGAATTCGAGACCATTGTCGCTTCTGATGTTGCGAACAACCTTCTTGAGCTGTACTTCAATTTGCTTGATAAACACTTTCAGCTTTTGAGTCGCTTCAGATTTGAGATTTAGAAAGAACACCCATGTAAATCGTGAAAATTCATCAACAATAACAAGAATATACTTGCTACCACCGATGCTTTCGATAGATGAAGGACCACACAAATCGATATGAAGTAATTCAAGTGGTTCAACAACTTTTGTGTTGATTATAGATGGGTGACTTTGACGACTCTGCTTCCCCATTTCGCATGCAGCACATAAATGATCTCTGTCGAACTTGAGCAATGGAAGACCCCTAACATGACCTCCAGTGACAAGTCGGTTGATATCTTTAAAATTGAGATGAGATAATCTTCGGTGCCACAACCAGCTTTCGTCGGATTGAGCTTTTGACAACAAGCATATAGCTGGGTTTCCTTTGATGTGTTTGAGATTTAAGGGAAACATTTCACCCTTTCGCTCTGACTTGAGAATCACTTTCTTTGACTTTTTCTCTATGATTTCAGAACCTTCATCATCGAACGAGACTTTGAGACTTGTACCTCCAACAAGCTGAGATACACTAATTAGGTTTTGTTGGAGTCCTTCCACATAAGCCACCTTCTTTATAGTAAAGTCCCCATTTGTTGTAATCCCGTATCCCTTTATGGTGCCGAAAGAATTATTTCCAAACTTGACGTTGCCACCATTTGCAAGAGATCTGTATTCCCTAAGCTCCTCTTTCCTCCCTGTCATGTGACGTGAGCAGCCACTATCGATGTACCATTCTTCGTCGAACTGCTCGTCACTTATAACCTGCAAAAATTAGACAGATTTAGGAACCCAAAGTTTCTTGGGTCCACGTGAGCTTTGCATGGGAATGGGAACAATAAGAGAGACATCAACAAGATAAGTTCATTTTATAAGAGTTGTTTCATCTTTCCTTTTAATGGTAAAAACTTTTATTTTGTTAGGATTGGGTGAGTTCGGTTTGGACTCTGGTTTGGATTCATTGACCTTCTGCTTCCCCTTTTGCTCAGCTGACGAATGAGATTTTTGAAAGCAAGAGGAATCAGCTTCAGAGTAAGATGGAGACGAATTGGTGGGAGTAGAAGAATTAGAAGAACGAGAAGAATTTGAACGAGAGGGTTTGGATTGAGAGGATTTTCTAGCTGGTGACTCTAGGTGACCCTTTTGCTTTTGATCGTTGAAGGGACTGACCTTAGAGTTTTGTTCTCTTTTGACTTCGGAACTGAAACTT
Source organism: Lactuca saligna (assembly GCF_052625555.1). NCBI lineage: Eukaryota > Viridiplantae > Streptophyta > Magnoliopsida > Asterales > Asteraceae > Lactuca > Lactuca saligna. The sequence goes on from NC_136420.1 coordinate 120,561,660, forward strand.
TGCGTTCGGTTGGAGCTGTCTTTGGAACCAAACCTTTGGTTTCGGTTGAAGTCTTTTTTAGAACCGAACCTTGGCTTTCGGTTGATATCTCCTTGTGAACCGAACCTTGGCTTTCGGTTGATATCTTCTTGTGAACCGAACCTTGGCTTTCGGTTTTTGTAACTTTCAAGCTTTCCTACAGGATTGTTTTCATACTTCAGATTCTTGTCTTGATGAGAGAAATATGCATTATGGGAATGCCAGAATTGTTTCCTTTCAGAAAGGTTCTTCTTGTATCTATTGTTCCTTTCTCTCTTCCTATTCCTCATCTGTGTAGGTTGATGATGAACATTTGCTTTCGTTTTCGGTGTCTCCTTGGCCGGTTCCTTTTGAACTACAAGAGTTTTACTTTGAGCCGAAGGAGCCAAGGGAATGTCTTCTTTTGCCGAGTGATCATTCTTCTGAGGAATATCTTTTGTACCACTGGTGCTTGGCTCATAGAAGTTGTTCGGCTTATTCAAGGGTTCAGGTATATATCTTCCTTTGCTCTTCCAGGAAGTTCTTTCAGATAAACTGATGGTTTCGTCTGCATTATCAATTGGAGCTTCCCAGAAGTACTCATCGCAGCCATCAGCATTGTCTTCGTTTACAATGGCTACAAGTTCAGCTGTTTGATGTTCGGTAACTCCTGTTACCTTGTATACTTGATTCGGAGTGGTCCTGACCTTTTGATACACAACAACTTTCTCAACTAATTTTGAGGACTTTTGATGGGACAACCGAGCGAACTCCACTGAATTTTCAGAAATAAGATTCTTGTGGTTTTTAGGTTCGGTTTTAATAAATTCTGAGCAGTCAACCGTGTCCTCTACAGAAATTTCGCTCATGTTTTCGTCCTCGTTAAGCTCAGATGCATTTTCAACATCAATTTTGTTTTCTGAGCTTACGTTGGCGTTTAAAGAGTCAAATTTTTGCATGGTTTCGGTTCTCAGTTTAAGTCTGTCATTTTCATCCAAAAGATTTTTAAGCATGTCCTTGTGGTCTTTAGATTTAATGAAGGACTCAATTTTGTCCAGTCCATACATGTAGGTCGGATTGACATCATCAGACGATATCACACTCTCACAATTGTAGGCTTCGGCATCGATTTCATCTTCCTTAAACTCTAGGAAGGGCAAAATCATGCAGTGGATCTTTTGGCCTATTTCACAATCCAAGTAAAGCTGAGTAATATTAGAATACAGACGTTTAGCAATTAAACAAAAAACATTCCGTTGTTTTAACAATTTTAAATTGTTTCTTTGCAAATAAATGTTTTCATCTTTAACTTTAACTAATTCCGATTCTTTTAACTCTATCCACATTCTCCGCTCCTCACTCTTCGCCGCCGCCCTACTCAATTGATCAGTTAGGTTAGAATTGGTGACTCGAGTTTGAGTTAAGCTACTATCTAGATGAGAAATTCTTGTATTAACGTTTTTTAGTTCTTTCTCATATGAGGATGAGGGTACTTTGCATGAAATAAAAACAGATTGTACCTTCTTTATCAGTTCATCGAGCTCACTGAACTGTTGGGTAAGTGGTTTGGCCGCAAAACACATATCCTCCTGTACCTTCGGTCCATCACTTCCTCCATCGGTGTTGTATCCCCTCATTTGAGATACGTCAGTTACCATGAAGCATCTTCCACCACTGCTTTCCTCCTTAGCCACATAAGCCTTTCCATGGGTAGGCTTCCTCACTTCCTCGTCTTCTGAGTCGGTAGACCAAACTTCCGTGCTACCGAACTCATCACCTTTAGCCGAACCCTGCACAATAAGAGCATTAATAGAAGGGTTAGCGGTAGACTTTTTCTTTCTCAACTCATCCAGTCTTTTCTGCAATACAGCTTCCTCGTCATTCCCATCATCTTTTTCAGCCATCTTCTTAAGGACGCAGTCCTTAGCATAGTGGTTTTTCCCACCACAGTAGAAACAGCTTACTCCGGAATCGCCATCCACCTTTGGTTCCTTCTTGTGCTCCTCAGCCTTCGGTTCATTGTTCACCTTTTCAGAGCTGTAACTCCCCTGCCAGTTTCGGTTTTTGTTGCTGGGGAATCTCTTCTTTATGAACCTCTTGGGATTGGACACCATCATGGCATAATCCTCTGATGTGAGATCATATTCCTCTAGGTTGAGGTCTTCATCCTCCATCACAGCTTTACTTTTAGATAGGAGGTCCAACGAACCAAGACTAGTAGCAACATTCTTTTCTTGCACCACAATCTTCTCTTGGGACTTGAGAATACCCACCAGTTTCGCCAAAGAGTATGATTTAAACTGCTCATGGGCTTTAACTGTGGAAACCACTACTCTCCATTCAGACCTCAGACCATTTAGGAAAGTAACCTTCTGTTCAATAAGCTTCCTTTCAATATCGTGTTTGATCATCTTGCTGAGAAGATGATTGAAGCGATCAAATGTCTGGGTCACGGTTTCTTCGACTCCTTGCCTGAATTCTCCAAACTCAGATAAAAGCAAAGTTTGAATAGAATGTTCAAGATCCTCGTCTGTAGAATACAGTTCACGAAGTCTATCCCAAACTTCCTTTGCCGTCGTGCATGAGCTAACCAATCTGAATGTGTCAGGCTGAAGGGCGAATCTGAACAACCTTAATGCCTTGATATTGCACTGGAATTTATCCTTTTCATCTTGTGCAATATCCTTCACGTCCTTTAGCAGATCATTGTACTCTTTTTGTGTCTTCATGATTCTGGACGTTGCAGAATGAGAAAACGGTCCATCGGTGATGGCTTCCCAAATGAGATACCCATTATCCTCCGATCCAATAACGTAGTCTTCGAAGTGATGCGCCCATACTTCATAGTCATGCGTGTATAAGATTGGAATCTTTATCGTCGAACCAATGCTGTTGGAAATATTAATAAGGTTTGATTGTGTCGCATCCATTATGATCGTAAAAACCTGTTCAAAGATCAGACTTGTAATAAAGCAGATTAGGGCAAAATAATAAGTATCAAGATACGTCAATAAAGAGATGACGGCTCAATAAATATTGATAATTGCGGAAAAACCCTAATGGAAATCTTTTTCACAGAAAAGATGTGTATCAATTACACAGCCTCCTGCTCTGATACCAATTGATGAGATTAAACTAACCTTTAATCTATAAAGATCGATTAGATCTTGAACAAGTAAGTAAACAAAAACGATATAAACACAATAATAAGAACAAGACAAGATGGAATCAAACGTGTCGAATGATTAAACAAAATCCTCAGAAGAGCTCGATTAAGAACATCAACTGTAGAGGATTGGAAGGTTACAAGAACGATCAAAGAAACCTGATATCGTCTAGATGTACCGCTATTCTCGGATCTCAAAAAAAAACCTTAACCTAATATGCATGCAAGCGTAAACTTATATACAAAACATAAAAGGTTCACGGTTGGACAGGCCCAAACCGGAATACAAAAAGCCTTATGCTAAACGAGCCCAAAAGACGCAATCTTCAAAAATGATCTCCAGCCCAACAAAGATTATTTGTCATAATTTACTAAAGTTTAGTAAATATGGTTATACTTACAAGCTTAAGTGTAATTCTGAGACATTGGAAAAAGGTTCCAATGTGATGTTTTGGATAAAACAAAGACCAACTTAGGCCAATTGTGTGAAGTGTTTGTCTTGGTTAGAATCCACACTATCTCTTGGATATTTGACAAGGGAGTCTTATAGGTCAAGAGGACAGTGGGATTCTTAAAGGTCTTGAAAGTCTCAAGCACTAATCAAGAATAGAACATGAAGTTCTTCACTAGCACATGACTTGAGGTTTAGAGTTCTCAATGTGTTGCACAACAACTTGGAAGCAATGGCAGGCCCTTGAGCTGCCACGTGGCAAGAAGTTAAGATGGAGTTCAGTCCATATGAGTTTGGATTTGTCATTATCCTTGTCTTGTGACTATGGTTTTGACAATTCACATGGATAAGAACACATACACCATTAAATCTAAGTGTCATAAGGTTTCTCTCTGATTCATGAAAATGATGGTGAAGAAACACTTTCACTAAGTAGATTTTAGCTAGATAGCAATTGTGATGTTTTCATTCTCAAAGTCATTAGTGGAGCGTGTGTGGTTTACCGACACACTAACCTGGACTTGTGAGAAGTGGCAAAAAGGTCTAACAATTATGATTACGACATCCATCTTCATAATTGTTTAGACACACAAGTGTGCTATCAAACGGAAGGTGTATGTTTTTGATAAAGTTTTATCAAAACAATCTAGTATTAGAAATCTGAACTTTGGTAAGAAAGTTAGCTGATTTCTGAATACATGTCAAAGTTAGTGGGAGCATAAGTGTTATGCTAATAATCATCATGTTAGTGGGAGCATGATAATTATGATAACTATTGCAAGTTAGCAATGTTAATTATAGAAAACAAAAGGTTTCAATTGGGAAAAGTTGTTTTGCTATAATTAAGGGAGAGGAAATTATACTTCATCTCAAATCTATATGCTTAGATCGTCAGGTTTTAATCATTTAGTCAAGGAAATATATATGAATTTCATGTTGGAATGGCTCAACATAAGGAAATTCTGTATATGGGTCCATTATTTGCATTCTTAAATTCGATTATGATTACGACATCCCTTTTCATAATCTGAACTTGGCAAATAGAAATGGAAATGTTATAGCAAAAGACTGGTTTAGTCTTTATGTAAGACATCATGAATCGTGTCCCATATGCTTCGGATATAGGATCGATTACATGTGCTATATTCATCCTTTCTAAAATTTTCCAAATGCCTGGGGCATTAAGAAGGGAAAAGGTTTAGAACTAGATATGACTAAAAGGATTAAACAATTGTCGAGGACAATCTAAGGTTTACCAAAGATTGGTTTCTCAAGGACAGTTGGAAGTATAGTGATAATTCTGGAAGGACCATATTGACATAATCTGTAAGGAGGCAACTCTTGTATAGAAGTGATAGTCAAAATGGAATCTGGAAATGTTTCAAAGTTAGGATTTTCAATCTGTTTAAGATTAGGAAACTTAATGCAAGAAGGATGTTTCTAAGGAGCTGATCTCCTTTGGAATGCTTTGTAATGGTTGTTGTCAAGTCTTTCTGACTTTGTGCATAATCATTACAAGAGGATCAATGCATATAAGTTTAGAATCTAACATATAAGTTTAGAATCTAACAGATTTCAATTATTATTGTGTTTCACTTTGCATGTTTTGACTTCGCGAATAAACTGGGTTATCCTTCTGGAATGACTACGTTATTCAAACCATCCACAGTCGGTCATATGTTGGAAGTAGATATGAATTAAGACTGTCATGGGTTGGCTTGTAGAGGTCTAAGTTGTTGGACAAAGGGCTACAACACTCATGAGTGCTTATAAGTTCTGAGTAATGGATTCAACCCGCGCTCATTGGAATCACTTCATGGATTTTATTACGAGTGATCATGAGACGATAATATCTTATATTCTTCAAACCTAGAGATATGAGTTGTTACTATGAGTTGATAGTACATTGATTTCATGAAAACGCATTTGGTAACTCGGTGCTATAAAACGTGTCTTTGTGTATGATTCAACAAGTAGTAGAACAAGCCATATGAGTAAAAGATTATCCATTCCTTTTACCTTCGGGATAAAAGCAATATCTGTGGGCCCCTCGATGATTTGATGATGACAAATGGAAGTGCTAGGCCGGGCCAGGACTGATTTGATTTGTTCAATTAGTCAGTCGTCATAAATCGGAAATCGGGAAACAACAAATGGACAGAGAGAATGATTATAATCCATGTCTCAGTCCATATGATATCTACAATGGAGGAATATATGATCCATTATCTAATGGACAAGTCACTGACAAAGGTCAGAGTTCATCTACAAGGTCAGAGTTCGACAGAAGCTTTTGAGAGCTACGATTGCCAGTCGGTTCCTGAAGTCATACACAATATTAGTTTTAGACTTATCCAAGTGGGAGACTATTGGATTAATGTCTAAGTCCATAACTATAATTGGTAAGAGTTGACCTGACCCGACATGCTCCATTTGGGTTGCATGGCATCATGCATTTGGATAGACTAAATGAGAGAAATAAGACACTTATGGTTATTAATATATTATAAGTTCTATTATATTAATAATAAGAATAATAAGATTATTTAATTAGTATTGATCAAGAATTAATCTAGGATTAATTAAGTGATCAAAAGAAGACTAATTAAATATATGGGTTGATTGTCTAAATCATCCATACTTCTATAGTGGGCTAACGCTCCATGGATTATCTAGTTGGGCCAAAACCCATATGATGCTCCATGGATGATCCATGGTGTATTTGAACCCATGGATCCAAGGAAATGGAAAGTCATGACAATTAGGGTTTACCCTAATTGTAACACTATATAAAGATCTTATTCTTGACAAAATCGGTGTAACAACCCGAAATTCATATCCATGATTGTAACCCTTTTCGCGACTCGTTCCGATCATCAAATCGCCGTTTCCGATTTTGTTTCCGTTTCCGACCTTTTATTAAGTCATTAATGTGAATATTATTTTATGACTTAATAAGTGTATTATTACCCTTAGAACTCAATCTAACGTCTCATATTAATGATCGGAACATTTTTACAACCAACCATATCGGGTTACGGCAAATTGGCCGGATGCGACCAAAAGCCTCGTCTAACGCCGGTATCGGGTAGAATTCTACCATGTCCCGAACTTGGACACTATTTAAAGTGATTCAAGTCTCCATTTTGAAGATTTTGCTCCATTTTACAACTATCACTCCAACCTCTCTCCTCAAACTAGATTTTTGGGTTAAAATCTCAAGTTTACAGCTTCAAATCACCAAGGTACTTTCCTTAGCTTGTTATGTAACATTCTTAGCCTTCAAATTCGAATTCAAAGCATGGATTAAGACATCATTCATGAGTTTACGGCCATGGAACCCTCTTAGGCCGTAAACTCATATATAGTGGGTTTTTGAGCCCTTAAACCCCTCATTGACAAGTTTAAGACTTAGATATGGCTAAATGGCTTCAAGATATGGACCCTAAACAATTAAAACATGAAATTTGTGAAGTTTGAAGGAGTTTATGGCCAAGGATCATTCTTGGGCCGTAAACTCATTAAACTAGGGTTTTCATGCCCTTAAACCCTTCCAAACCACTCCTTTGTCTTAGTTATGAATTATAGAACATAGATCTTTACATTTGGACACTTGAAACACAATTTTTGGAGGACTAACATGAGTTTACGGCCAAGGCTTGTGCTTGGGCCGTAAACTCCATGACTCATGGTACAAATCCAATTCTAGGGTGTTTGAAAGCCATCCAACACCACCAAAAGCCCTGGAATAACTCAAAGGACCAACCAAAAATAGTTTTAAGGCTTTACAAACATCAAAACCCCACATTTGAGAGTTTACGGCCATAGAACATGTCTCATGGCCATAAACTCATAAAAAGGTGTCAAATGGTGCTTTAAACTCATTACTATGCTTGTGGGAATTTTTAGAATCACATGTGATTGATTTTAACACTTTAAAAACACTAAATCTTGGAGATTTGAGAGTTTACGGCCAAAGACCCCATGCCTAGGCCGTAAACTCCCTTTTTTATTGTAAATGATGTTTTTAATTCAATCCAAGCCTTAAGAAATATTAATCCAAGCATTTCCAAGTGTCCATATCCATTTATGACTCAATTTTGCCCATATTTGACCCCACCATGAGTTTACGGCCGTAAACTCATGGGGAATGGGTCTTGTGGCCGTAAAATCCCTAAAGGGGGTGTTCCTTTGAAATACCAACTCATTTCCTAAGTCCCTCGCATCATTCATGTCCCTAAACGCCACCGGGTCCCTCCAAACACTTGTATCGGAGTGTTATCGCGACTTGAAGCATTTGTCCCTATCCAACAATCAATCTAAGTCCTAATTAGATACAAATGTGTATCTTTACCTTATAATTGGGAACCTCGTGTGTTTACAAGTCCCATATCAACTCTTAGCATCCAAACCGTCTCATATCTCGTCAGGTGAGTTCATACCTCTACCCTTTTTCAATGGTTTTTCAATGTTTTCAAGGGGGGGAATACAAGCAAAAGTACAAGTATATCTTGTACTCAATCACATGATTTCAATTAAATGGTTTCATAATTGTACACTTTAAGAATTTAAAACCTTTTAAACAAACCGTTTTAACTTGCAGAGTTGTTTGTTTTAACCCGATTTTCAATTCTTATTATACACTGTTATATTGTGTACTTGGTAATTGATTGTTCACATTTAAACTGATAGAATACATAAACCATTATAATGTCTGTAATAAAACACTAAGGTTCGAGTGTAAAAGACAGACTCTATTAGAAAACATGAAACATCTATATGTCCTTAACAATACACCTAGGCTCGAGTGTGATAGATAAATACCATCATAACACACAAATCACTGTAATGTCCTTAATAATACACCTAGGGTCGAGTGTAAAGGACCATAATCATTAAATAACACCTAGGTTCGAGTGTAATGTCCTTAATAATACACCTAGGGTCGAGTGTAAAAGGACAACCATCATTAAATAACACCTAGGCTCGAGTGTAATGTCCTTAATAAAACACCTAGGCTCGAGTGTAATGTCCTTAATAAAACACCTAGGCTCGAGTGTAAAGGACAGGTACGTAGAATATAGTCAGTTGTAAATACTACTTTCCTAGTCGAAAAGTAAAGAGTAATCTTAGTGATTGGAGACACATCCTTGTAACACTTCCATGGTAGGAGATAGTGGAGGACTAACCCTGTAACCAGAATCTCCGTTCGTAGGAAAGCGTGGCTTGAGTGTATAGATCTATACGAGACTGACAATCGCACACCTGGCTGCTAGCTACAGCCGAACCGAAAGGTTCAAGGGTGACGAGAGTCATAAAAAAAGGATATTGACCACGGTTCGAGTCATATCTAGTCTGAGTATGGTTAAGGACTCGCAATCTAGATTATTAACATTTTAGACTCATTTACTAGCTTTATGTACGTAGTAAAGCTAATGTACATCTAGGGATGACAGATGCACACACACAGTCAGTGAAACATGGGGTTTTCCTGGGGAGAACACTGAACATAATCAGAACCAGTAAAGACACACATACACAGTCAGGGAAACATGGGGTTTTCCTGGGGAGAACACTGGACATAAACAAAACCGGTAAAGATATACACACAGTCAGGGAAACATGGGGTTTTTCTGGGAAGGACACAGAACATAGTCAGAAACTAGTAACAGTTCACACACACACAGTCAGGAGAATATGGGGTTCTTCCTGAGTAATAGTAGTACGAAATTAGAGAAGTGTAATAAGTTAAACAATTGAATTACATCTCACAAGAACAATCATGTTTTAATTATACATCGTTTACTTTACTTTCGGATTTGGAAACTAACTTTACATAAGAAAATATGGGATTTTCTTGGATAACCACTTTTCAGGAAAACAAAGGAACTCGTACATTTTTAGAAAAACTAACCGCTTATGAACTCACCAGCTTTATGCTGATTTTCAAACCGCTTGTATTCTCAGGTCCATGTTAGACAGGTACCGAAGATCCTTTTGTGTGAAGACGGAGTTCTCAGAAGACTCGTTTTCGTGTTGTTCATATATACTATGTATCACTTGTATAACTTATGCTTTTGAAACAAATGTAAATCTTTCATATATGTAATGTAATGGTTGATTTACTTTACTTAGTATGTACATTGGATTTGATACTCTACGTGGAGTCAACCTCGGAAATGTTTCCGCCTTCGGTTTTCGGGGTGTGACAGATTGGTATCAGAGCCCTTGTTTATAGTGAATGAAGTATACCAAACCTTACATGGTATAAAACTATAAACATTAAAGGGCCTAAGTGCTCTGAATTAAAAGTATCTTCAAAACTATAAGTATTTTCAAAAGTATACAAGTGTACCGACTCGTCGAAATCCGTAACTACAAGTAGAACAAAACATAACTAAATGGATGTTGTACACTGCGGTTAAACCTGGGCAGTTATGTAGTCGTGTCTAGGATCAATATAGCCTGGCCAACTATATTCATTCGAGACACGGCCAACATGTGCTTGGGAGTGACTGTGGTACGCAGCATGCCTAAAACTTACCTAATATCTCAAACAACGAATCGTCACTGTAGTGAACCATGAAATACTATGGGAGTATTTCTCGAGCCAATCCTTCGTAGAAAATTCTCGTATATGCGATGTTACTTGAACATTCCTCTAGCGATAAAATGTTTTGTCTTGATAACTCTTTCCTGCTTTATCGCTTAGTATGATGCTATATCTGTCTTGATGAGATATCCCCTGTTCCATATCTCTTGATTCAATTCAGAGGACTTATGATCCTCTCTTTCCTGATCTTTTTAGATCAAAATGCCGCCGAGAAAGAGACCCAGCTCGAAGAACAACGACAATCCTCCTCCGCCATCACCTCCTCCTCAGTTTGACCTAGCATCACTCCAGACAGTCATGACAGCTGCAATGGTGGCAGCCATGTCACAAATGAACCCTAGCGGTTCAGGAGGTGGTCCTCAATCCCAAAACCCAGAAGATAGCCAGGGACGCCGGAAAGAGGGTTCCTATAAGGATTTCATGAACGCCAAACCCATGTCTTTTGATGGCACTGGAGGTGTCATTTCCCTTACCCGATGGTTCGAGAAGATCGAATCTATCTTTGAAATCTGCGCTTGTTCAGATTCAGACAAGGTGAAGTTTGCCGCCTGCACCTTTCTTGACAAAGCCTTGACTTGGTCGAACGGCCGAGTCAAATCCCTAACCTTACCTGTAGCCAACGCCATGGGTTGGGAAGCCATGAAGGAACTTCTGCTGGCTGAGTACTGCCATCGGGGAGAAATGCAGAAGTTAGAACATGAACTGTGGAACTTGAAGATGAAAGGTTCCGACATTGCTGCTTATACTTCCAGGTTCGACGACTTGGCACTACTTTGTCTGGGAATGGTTACCCCGGAAAGTAAGAAGATAGAGAGATTTATCTGGGGACTGACTCAGCCAACGAAAGGAAATGTCATAGCTGCGAGGCCGGATATGTACGACAGCGCCAAATGTTTAGCACAAATCCTAATCGATCACAGTGATGACCTTGAAGAGGCAGCTACCACTACTGAACCGACGGTGAGGAGTAGCGAGAAAAGAAAACTTGGGAACAAAGAGAAAAGCCAAACATCACACGAGTCTTCAAAGAGACAGCAAACGATGGCAGTTCATGCTGCCACTTCCCCTGTGACTGTTTCTGTTGTCGGATCCTCAACTCAGAAACCTACCAGTAGGTATACTGGAACTCTTCCTAGTTGTGGCAAGTGCAACTATCATCATCTTTCGTCCGGTCCATGTATAGAGGTAATTTGCAACAAATGTGGCATAAAGGGTCACATGGCGAAGACCTGTAAGACGCCAACTCAATCAACGAGTCAAACTTTCGGAGCGGGCATCGATCGGGCCTGCTATGGTTGTGGAGAAGTGGGACATCTCAAGCGAAACTGTCCTAAGACTGTAAAACCTGGTAACATTGGAAGAGTTCTAAAGATAGGACAAGAAGAGACATCCACCAATCCCACTGTTGCCACAGGTATATTTTCCCTTGTTAAATTATATGTCTGTGATTCTTTTCGATTCTAGCACCGAAAGAAATTCATTAACCATCCATTTGAACATTTTCTAACCCCATCCTTTACGAGTAACCGAAAATGTATGTCTTCGAGATGGTTACCACATGGAAACAAGAATGCTTGTGTCGTATTCGTAGATTGTTTTCTCAATCCGAGTGATTATTCTTTTCCATTCGATCTATTGGTAAACTTTTATGAAATGCTTTGATGTCACCCTTAGCATGTAATGACCGAGCCTCATTCATGCTGTCTTTCCTAGATTCGAGAAAGCCATTTGTTCTAATCTTCCTCCAATTCGACTCTCATGATCTTCGTACATCAAAGCTTAAAAAGTTTACCCGTGTATCTCTCGTCCAAGTGATCATCGAGAAACGAGAAGTCTACAATCCTTTCCCGATGCTGTTTCTATTGAATTCTTGAGAATTCTTTCCAAACGTGTAGTCTAGTCTCGCATCGATCTAATCCCAGGAATTTCCTCGTAACCGAACCTCAGTAAGCACAATGTGTGGAAGTCAGCAATCAGGGCATGATACGATCACTACGAGGAGGTAGTGACGCCCTTCGGTCGAACCATTCTATTGTTCATGTAGATAAGCAAAGCAGTCATACTCGTAGATCCTTTCAAAAGCTAAGGCAATAAAGAATTAGTCGACACCGAGAGCCCCCATGGAACCTGTCGATCTTTGGGTCTCATCGGCTACGATCGTAGACTCATATAGAAGTTCCCCTTAGAACCATTGGACCTTTAGTTACTTTGACATGTGGAAGTGTACCCACTTGTTGAAGGTTTTACCCTGGAAAGACATAGTACGTCTTGGGAAGTGCGAAAAACTTAACTTGTGGAACCTTAGACCCTTTAAGATCTTCGTTAGGAATCGATTCCATAGCCCTCTCCGAGCTATCTTAAAGACTCAGTAGCAACCATCTGGTATTCCGCATCTTTATTCGTAAGGCTTGCCGACCTGACGAAACCCTAGTGAATTCTTTTGAGGATATAAAAATCCAAATTTTCATGTATGAATCAATTGAGACCGTAGACTGAAAGGTTAATCATACGTAACAAAGCCACATTCTGATAGTGAGGGTTCGCTAGAATGTTAAGCGGAGACCCGAATGCAGTAAATTCATCCTCATATATCTTTCCACTTCATGATCTGTGTTCGAATCTTTGAATTTCGGGATGAAATTCCCTCTAACGGGGGGATAATGTAACAACCCGAAATTCATATCCTTGATTGTAACCCTTTTCGCGACTCGTTCCGATCATCAAATCGCCGTTTCCGATTTCGTTTCCGTTTCCGACCTTTTATTAAGTCATTAATGTGCATATTATTTTATGACTTAATAAGTGTATTATTACCCTTAGAACTCAATCTAACGTCTCATATTAATGATCGGAACATTTTTAGAACCAACCATATCAGGTTACGGCAAATTGGCCGGATGCGACCAAAAGCCTCGTCTAACGCCGGTATTGGGTAGAATTCTACCATGTCCCAAACTTGGACACTATTTAAAGTGATTCAAGTCTCCATTTTGAAGCTTTTGCTCCATTTTACAACTATCACTCCAACCTCTCTCCTCAAACTAGATTTTTGGGTCAAAATCTCAAGTTTAAAGCTTCAAATCACCAAGGTACTTTCCTTAGCTTGTTATGTAACATTCTTAGCCTTCAAATTCGAATTCAAAGCATGGATTAAGACATCATTCATGATTTTACGGCCATGGAAACCTCTTAGGCCGTAAAGTCATATATAGTGGGTTTTTGAGCCCTTAAACCCCTCCTTGACAAGTTTGAGACTTAGATATGGCTAAATGGCTTCAAGATATGGACCCTAAACAATTAAAACATGAAATTTGTGAAGTTTGAAGGAGTTTACGGACAAGGATCATTCTTGGGCCGTAAACTCATTAAACTAGGGTTTTCATGCCCTTAAACCCTTCCAAACCACTCCTTTGTCTTAGTTATGAATTATAGAACATAGATCTTTGCATTTGGACACTTGAAACACAATTTTTGGAGGACTAACATGAGTTTACGGCCAAGGCTTGTGCTTGGGCCGTAAACTCCATGAATCATGGTACAAATCCAATTCTAGGGTGTTTGAAAGCCATCCAACACCACCAAAAGCCCTGGAATAAATCAAAGGACCAACCAAAAATAGTTTTAAGGCTTTACAAACATCAAAACCCCACATTTGAGAGTTTACGGCCATAGAACATGTCTCATGGCCGTAAACTCATAAAAAAGTGTCAAATGGTGCTTTAAACTCATTACTAGGCTTGTGGGAATTTTTAGAATCACATGTGATTGATTTTAACACTTTAAAAACACTAAATCTTGGAGATTTGAGAGTTTACGGCCAAAGACCCCATGCCTAGGCCGTAAACTCCCTTTTTTATTGTAAATGATGTTTTTAATTCAATCCAAGCCTTAAGAAAGATTAATCGAAGCATTTCCAAGTGTCCATATCCATTTATGACTCAATTTTGCCCATATTTGACCCCACCATGAGTTTACGGCCGTAAACTCATGGGGAATGGGTCTTGTGGCCGTAAACTCCCTAAAGGGGGTGTTCCTTTGAAATCCCAACTCATTTCCTAAGTCCCTCGCATCATTCATGTCCCTAAACGCCACCGGGTCCCTCCAAACACTTGTATCGGAGTGTTATCGCGACTTGAAGCATTTGTCCCTATCCAACAATCAATCTAAGTCCTAATTAGATACAAATGTGTATCTTTACCTTATAATTAGGAACCTCGTGTGTTTACAAGTCCCGGATCAACTCTTAGCATCCAAACCGTCTCATATCTCGTCCAGTGAGTTCACACCCCTACCCTTTTTCAATGGTTTTTCAATGTTTTCAAGGGGGGGAATACAAGCAAAAGTACAAGTATATCTTGTACTCAATCACATGATTTCAATTAAATGGTTTCATAATTGTACACTTTAAGAATTGAAAACCTTTTAAACAATCCGTTTTAACTTGCAGAGTTGTTTGTTTTAACCCAATTTTCAATTCTTATTATACACTGTTATATTGTGTACTTGGTAATTGATTGTTCACATTTAAACTGATAGAATACATAAACCATTATAATGTCTGTAATAAAACACTAAGGTTCGAGTGTAAAAGACAGACTCCATTAGAAAACATGAAACATCTATATGTCCTTAACAATACACCTAGGCTCGAGTGTGATAGATAAATACCATCATAACACACAAATCACTGTAATGTCCTTAATAATACACCTAGGATCGAGTGTAAAGGACCATAATCATTAAATAACACCTAGGTTCGAGTGTAATGTCCTTAATAATACACCTAGGGTCGAGTGTAAAAGGACAACCATCATTAAATAACACCTAGGCTCGAGTGTAATGTCCTTAATAAAACACCTAGGCTCGAGTGTAAAGGACAGGTACGTAGAATATAGTCAGTTGTAAATACTACTTTCCTAGTCGAAAAGTAAAGAGTAATCTTAGTGATTGGAGACACGTCCTTGTAACACTTCCATGGCACGAGATAGTGGAGGACTAACCCTGTAACCAGAATCTCCGTTCGTAGGAGAGCGTGGCTTGAGTGTATAGATCTATACGGGACTGATAATCCCACACCTGGCTGCTAGCTACAGCCGAACCGAAAGGTTCAAGGGTGACGAGAGTCATAAAAAAAGGATATTGACCACGGTTTGAGTCATATCTAGTCTGAGTATGGTTAAGGACTCGCAATCTAGATTATTAACATTTTAGACTCATTTACTAGCTTTATGTACGTAGTAAAGCTAATGTACATCTAGGGATGACAGATGCACACACACAGTCAGGGAAACATGGGGTTTTCCTGGGGAGAACACTGAACATAATCAGAACCAGTAAAGACACACATACACAGTCAGGGAAACATGGGGTTTTCCTGGGGAGAACACTGGACATAAACAAAACCGGTAAAGATATACACACAGTCAGGGAAACATGGGGTTTTTCTGGGAAGGACACAGAACATAGTCAGAAACTAGTAACAGTTCACACACACACAGTCAGGAGAATATGGGGTTCTTCCTGAGTAATAGTAGTACGAAATTAGAGAAGTGTAATAAGTTAAACAATTGAATTACATCTCACAAGAACAATCATGTTTTAATTATACATCGTTTACTTTACTTTCGGATTTGGAAACTAACTTTACATAAGAAAATATGGGATTTTCTTGGATAACCACTTTTCAGGAAAACAAAGGAACTCGTACATTTTCAGAAAAACTAACCGCTTATGAACTCACCAGCTTTATGCTGATTTTCAAACCGCTTGTATTCTCAGGTCCATGTTAGACAGGTACCGAAGATCCTTTTGTGTGAAGACGGAGTTCTCAGAAGACTCGTTTTCGTGTTGTTCATATATACTATGTATCACTTGTATAACTTATGCTTTTGAAACAAATGTAAATCTTTCATATATGTAATGTAATGGTTGATTTACTTTACTTACTATGTACATTGGATTTGATACTCTACGTGGAGTCAACCCCGAAAATATTTCCGCCTTCGGTTTTTGGGGTGTGACAATCGGCGACTAGTATCATTCTAGAGAGGGCTAGCCGATTTTCATGAAGTGTAGAATTCTCTCAAGTTATTCCAAGTGTATTTGGTGTTGTGTGAACCATTTGAGGTGTCACACTTGGGGCACTAGGCACTCAAGCTTCATGAAGACATTCTACATCAAAGAGGTATGTATTCTATCTTGTTATATTGATAGTTTTGTATGCTAGATTAGGATAATACCTTGGATGTTCATATTTGCTTGTATAATAGAGATAACATAGATCCAAGGTATTTAGGGTTGCATGTACACTTAGGAGTGTTAGAATGATCAAAACCCAACAGATAATAGACAGAATTTCCTGTCCAAGCCTAAAAGTCATCCTTATGCTTGCGCTGACGCTCTTGATCCTAAGCGTATTGAGTGGTGAAGGAGGAAAAACTTTGGGTTAGGTTCGTGAGTTCTTGATGGTAAGTGTCGAGGCGGGTATGGATCGATTGGAATTGATCCATATATTGTTGGTGATATGATGGGTGCCCAGCATGACGGGATGAGCTGGCTCCACCCATAGGAGGAGAATTTTGTGGTGCCGCCTTGCCACTATTATCAGCCTTTCCACTTTCTTCACCTTCCTTATCTTCCTCCTCGAAGAAGGAGATGGGGAAAAGATAAGGCGTGATTTTGCAGTCGGTGAAGTTAGTAGGCCGCCTGAGGGAAAGGATGTTCTGATTTTCGGGAGTGATGAGGAGCTTTGGGTCATGGTTTTGGCCCATAGTCCAATTGTGGTTCCCGTCCTCTGCCCGAAACATCCTCATGCTCTCGAGTACTGTCGTGGTGAGGTAGGGGTCACCGGGCAGAGGATGGTGAATTCCGGTATATGGGTCCCGGACTGGAGCAGTTTTAGAAAACAAACTGACAATTCCGCCACAATAAATTTTTCTAGACTGTGAAGTGCTGAGGCGGGTGAGCTTGTTGCAAAGTAATAAGCCATAGTGAGGAACAGGGTTTTCATCCGGGTGGGCCATCGCATAGAGTATTTTAAGCTCAAGAGCACAAATGGTGCTTCTTTCTTCTCTAGGGACATCAAGTGAAGCAATAATCCTATGAGCCACTTTCATCATAGGGTGGATGAGAGATGAGGCTTTAGCAGAACTTGAGGCATAGGGATGTTGATGCGTAAGGCCATTCCACCACGTATGATCACTATATCCTAGGATTGGGTCATTGGGGCTAAAGGTGCTTTCTGTGGGGGCGCCAATTATAGCGTTGATTTGATCTAGGGACAGGGCAGGATCATGGTTCATAAGTTGGAAATGTAGGACACCATTTTCCAAATAGAGTGAAGACAAGAACTCGGCTATTGGGACTTTGTAACTGAGCTCGTGGACCTACAACAACCCTTGCTATCCAATGTTTCAAAGGAATGTGTGGACTTGATTATAGAGGTGCAACTCATGGAGAGATGGCACATGCGCAAATTTCTAAATGGTATGATTACACTGGAGAAAGGCCTCAAGTTTGGCAACTTGAATTGGCCCGGAACAAACCACACCTCTATATGCCGGATTGGGTGGAGGTGATGGGGACCTAGATGGTGGTGTGGGAGACCTACGACGGCGGGTCGAGGACATGGTGTCTCTAGGCCGTTTAGAATGCTCAACTTCTATATGCAAAATTTTTGTGGGGGAAAAAAATTAACCGGTCAACGGGTCAAAAAGTCAACTGTTGACGGGTCCAGTCAACTCGAGTTTGGCGACAAAAAATTCATGGGAAACTCAATCTAAAGTGATTTCCAAGTTATTGTCAAGTCCAAAATGACCACAAATACATGCAATTTAACCTTAAGAACACAAAATCCACAAGTGAAGAATTGGAAAGATTATACCGGATTATGAGAGGATATGTGTTGTTGTTGGTGAGAAATTGCTCTTAAACCTCCCCAAGCTTGCCTACATAAAGATTTAAGCACAAAAAACACCAAAATATATAGTGATTTTCGGACCTAGGGTTTGTCAACACCCCCAAATCCACCATGTATGAGATGTAGGACATGAAGTGTAGAAGAACAAAATCAAACCTCTTTGAATATTTAAGCCAAAATTAATGGAGAATCAAGTGGTTTTTGAAGGAAATCGGACCTTGGGGTTTTCTTGGGATAAAGGGTTGTTGTGGGAAGTGTTTGTGGGTAAATCAAGTGAAAAAACCGATTTTAAAACTTAAAACCCACATGTTCTGCTGTATGAACATGCCCGTGTTCTTTTAGTGTAAATCCACAAGGGTCATGTGGGGTGAAATAATGTTGAGAATGCTTGAACACGACCCGTGTTCCGTATAATGCAAAAGTGAACACATACCATGTACCTCTCTGACTCCAAAAAAAAAATTAACTTCTCTTGAACACGACTCGTGTTCAATATAAGGCACAACGAAAACTGGCCATGTACGGCTCTATTTGCCGCTTCCCACTTTTTGAACCCAAAAATCCCCCCTCATTCAAAAGAAATTAATTTGCATCCCGAGGTCCATTTAGTGATTTGAAAACATGATTAAATGCATTTGGAACACTAAAAACAAAAACATTCAATGAAATGGAAGTGTTTTTTAAGAAAAAGACAAAATACGCCCAGTTAGCCACCTTGTTTTAAGTCGTTAGCTTGACATGGCCCCCGAATATGCTTCAGTCTTGTTACATGGGGTTCCCAACCACTTCTACCTCATCATCCTTCACCTTGAATTCCTCATAGAACAGATTCAATCTATGACCATTGACTTTGAATGTTTTTCCGGTTTATTTGTTTGTGATTTCCGCCGCACCATGGTCGAATACTTTTGTGACCACGAAAGGCCCAACGCATCTAGAACTTAACGTCCTTGAAATCAACTTGAACCTCGCATGGTAAAGAAGCACTTTTTGTCCTTGTGCGAAAGTCTTCCGAGATATCATTTTGTCATGATACGCCTTTGTCTTCTCTTTGTAAATCTTGTCACTTTCTTATGCATCATTTCTGATCTCCTCTAACTCTTGAATGTCTAGCTTCCTTTTGTTTCCCTCCTTAAGTTCATTCAAGTTGTATTTCTTTACAGCCCCAAAAGCTTTGTGCTCGAGCTCAATTGGGAGGCGAAACGGTTTTCCAACCACTAGCTGGTATGAGGACATACCAATGGGGGTTTTGAAAGCAGTGTGGTATACCCATAAGGCATCATCCAACCTTATACTCCAGTCCTTGCGGTTTGGATTGACTGTTTTCTCCAAAATGCTTTTGATTTGCCTATTTGAGACCTGTTCTTGCCCATTGGTTTGGGGGTGATAGGATGTTGAGACTCTATAAGTCACCCCATAGTTCTTCAGAACGGATTCAAGTATCCAGTTGCAAAAATGAGTCCCACGATCACTTATGAGAGCCTTTGGAGTGCCAAACCAAGAGAAAATATGTGCCTTAAGAAAATCCACCATAACTTTGGAATCATTAGTACTGGTGGATTTGGCCTCTACCCACTTGGACACGTAGTCCACCGCCAATAAGATATATGAACAACCAAAAGAGGGAGGAAATGCTTGTTGGGTTTTGAGCAATCTAACACTTTCTAAGTGTGCATGCAACCCGAATAAACCTTGGATCTATGTTTGGCTAAATACATGCAAAATAATAATTTTCCAAGGTTTATAACCTATCTAACATGGAATGGGGAACATTTCAAATGGAATCACAAAACACCACAAACTCTTGGAAAACTTTGAGAGAGAATACACACTTGTATTTTCGGCCACACACAAGCACACACACACACACACTAGTTCACTAGTTACACTTAGCCTCACTTAGGCCCCATTTCATGCTCCATAAGCATGCTTATATAGTGTGCATGGTTAGGGTGAAACCCTAATAACCCATGACCTTTCCTTTCCAAGGATCCATGGGTTAAAAGCTCCATGGACTTCCATACAAGCCTAGCCCATTAACAAATGAGTATTAGCCCACACTATATAAAATATAATAGCCCACAATTAATTAGTCTTCCTTTTAATCTCTAAATTAATTCATAATTAATTTAAGACTAAGACTAATTAAATAACATGACTTCATATTAATATATTATAACTTATAATATATTAATAATCATATGTGTATAACTCTCATAAAATTATCCATAAATAGTTTGGATGAGATGCAACCCAAATGGACCATGCCGGTCGGGTCAAGTATATACCAAATAAGTTATGGACTTAGACACCTTATCCAACAGACTCCCACTTGGATAAGTCTAATAACTATATTTGCGTATGTTACTTCAGGAACCAACCAACAATCGTAGCTCTCGAAAACTCTGTTGAACTATGAAGACTCTGTTGAACTATGAAGCGCCATTTTAGATAAGTGATCATATAATCCTCTGTCCTCATGATATCAGCTGGACAAATACATGGAACAACGTCGTACTTATTGTCCAGCAGTTTGTTTCCCAATTTCCGATTTGTTTGACAAAGAACTTAATCGAACACATCAATTTAGTTCTGACCGGCTGGTACATAGGTCATAACAAAATCATCGAGGGGCCCAGATATCGCTTCTATTTCTAGAAGGAACAGATAAACTTCAACTCATATGCTTGTTCTACTACTTGTTGAATTGTACACAAAGGCACGCTTTATAACATCAAGTTACTGATGCGTTTACGTGCAATCCAAGCACAACCAACTCATAGGTAACAACTCATAGCTCTAGGTTTGAAGATTTATATGATATTACCATCTCACGATCACTCGAGATAAATTCCATGAAGTGATACAATAGAGCGTGGGTTTATTCCAATAATCATAACTTATGAACACTCATGAATGTTGTAGCAACCATTGCTATGACTAAACCCATTTAACCATCTACAAACCCGATTCATGACAGTCTTGATTCATACCTACTTCCAACATATGAACGATTGTGGAGTGTTTAAATGACTTAGTCATTCGAAAGAATAACCAAGCTATTTTGGAAGTCAAAACGTGCAAAGTGAAACACAATAATAATCGAATCCAATATGGTCTCAAAACCCTTTTGAATATAAATAGAACCACCTTTTATTTATCACCATATTAATTACTCATTATTCATTGTATAATGTTTCAAACAATCAACTTAAGACTTGAATAAAAACAACAATCGTCCCATGTTCCTGCCATGTACACTTTGTTTTTCTAAACAGTAGTTACGCCATACTCCAAGTATGCACACTATGTTTGTCTATGATCCTTACATTGTGATGTAGATCAATTGAACATGATTCCAATGGTACTCATTTCACAATCCCAAATCCTTATTGCAAATGTGAGAATCCCCGATTCTTATCATTTACCAAAAAAAAACTGTTAGATTTTATGCAATGTTCCTCTTGTAATGATTATGCACAAAGTCACTAAAAGCTTGTCACCAATCATTACAGAGTATTCCAAAGAAGATCAAATCTATGGAAACGAAGTCTCATATTCGAAGTACATTGCTTTGAACATCCTTCTTGCATTAAGGTTTTTCTAATGTTACACAGATTGAATAACTTCCTCAGATTGAATAACTTCCTCCTATGGAGACATTTCCATAGTCTCATTTTGACTATCACTTCTGAACAAGAGTTACCTCTTTTAAGAAAATGTCAATATTGTCCTGCCAAAATTAACACTATACTTCCAAATGTCCCTGAGCAACCAATCTTTGGCAAACCTCAGATTGTCCTCAACAATTGCTTAATCACTTTAGTCATATCCAGTTCTAGACTTTTCCCTTCTCAATGCCTTAAGCATTTGGAAAATTTAGAAAAGATGAATATCATAGCACATGAAGTCGATCCTATATCTGAAGCATATGGGACACGATTCATGAAGTCTCACATAAAGACATGATACTAGACCAGTCTTTTGCTACAATATTTTTTTTATTTGCCATGTTTTCAAAATTTAACTATGAAGAGGGATGTCGTAGTCATAATTGAATTTTGAGAACGCAATATATATAGAATTTATTGAAGTTGAACCATTCCAACACAAAATTCATATATATTTTGACTAAAGATGATTAAAATCTCAATCTAAGCTTTAGAATTGAAATGAAGTATAATTTCCTCTCCCTTAATTATAGCAAAACAACTTTGCAACCCCTGCAACTTCATGAATTGAAACTTTGTTTTCTATAATTAACATTCCTAGCTTGCAATACTAATCATAATAATCATGCTCCCACTAACATGATGATTATTAGCATAACACTTATGCTCCCACTAGCTCTGACATATTTCTAGAAATTTGCTGGACTTCTAAAATTTAGATTCATACACCCTTCCGTAGATAGCTCACCTGTGTGTCTAAGCAATTTCAAGAACTATGAAAAGGGATGCCATAATCATAGTCTCAATTGCTTATGCATTTGCCATTTCTCACAAGTCCATGTTAGTGTGCCGGTTAACCACACACGCTCCACTAACAACTTTTGAAAATGCAAATAACACAATTGCTATCTACTTAAAATCTACTTAGTGAAAGCATTTCCTCACCATCATTTTCATGAATCGGAGAGAAACCTTATGACACTTAGATTTTATAGTGTATGAGTTCCTATCCATGTGAATATGTCAAAACCATAATCACAAGATAAGGTTAGTGACAAATTCAGCCTTACATGGATTAAACTTGTTCAATCTTAGTTTCTCGTCACCTTGGTAGCACAAGGCCCACCAATGCTTCCAAGTTGAACTCTGATAACTCACATGCAAATTCAACTTATTTGAAGTAGGTGCAAAAATAAGAATTATGTCAACACGATAGGTTGCAAACCTTAAGTCGTGTGCTAGTGATAAATTACAGGTTCTACTCTTGATTAAATCTTGAAACTCTTTCAGGATCTTTAAGGCTCCCACTGCCCCCTTGACATATAAGTTTCCCTAGTCAAAAACCATTCCTTGACAAAAACAAATATTCAAGGGATAGTGCGGATTCTTATCAAGACTAACACTTCACACAATTGGTCTTAGTTGGTCTTTGTCTCATCCAAGACATCACAACTTACCAATCTCAAATGTACAAGGGTAGAAAACATTTTACTCTTACATTTGACTAGTGTTAATAAATCTTACTTTATGTCACTCAAGGTTACAATCTTGGAGTATGACTCTAAGAATTGTTTTGGAACGAAGTATGACTCATCTTCTTGATTTTAACCAATCCAACAATTCATAACCTCTCTTCTTAGCCATAACAATGCACTAAGACGTCCTTAGAGTATGAATTTGTGATATGGTTTCATAATCATTAAGATGATCATGAAATATGATACTAAGGTACTCTCCCATCCTTTCATATTTGAGAAACTTTTATCTTTCTGCCTAAGTTGATTTTTCTCATTTTTTTTGTCATACATTGTAACCTTTCAAATGTTACAGAATTATACTTAACCTTATAAGTATAATCATATTTACTAATCTTTAGTAAATCATGACAAATCATCTTTGTGGTGGACCTTGACCAGCGCACACCCAGTGTACCTAATTCCTTAGTGCTTCAATTGACTTACATATACATGTGATCAAAGAATTAGTCTTAATTTTCAAAGATGAAAAATTCTCATTCACCATACAATACAACTTGTATGATTCCAAGTTTCTGTCCAATTAAAACTTGGGTGATGAAAAACTTTCTTCATTTGGTAAATTCAGACACTACCACAAATGAAAGAATCAAATCTTCTTTCCAATATTGCTATTACTGGAAACATATAAGCAACAATTTTCCACAGATGCCATTGTAAGGATATTTTAAATAAATAAAATTAAAACCCCTTTTTTTCCTTTTATTTTAAAACTTTGCGGAAAAACTTATCCTTACAATCCACATGAAAACCTTGTTGTTATCTATTCATAAGCAATATATTATAACTCTCAAGCAACAGCTCAAAATTCTGATTACCGAACCATGCGATCGAAACCCACCTTCGCAATCAGAATCAACATATACTTACATTAAGCTTCTTTTCTTTTGATTCTTAAAACATCAGCATGTGACCCATTCACATTATGTAATAAGAATCTCTAAATAGGAACTTAATAGAGTTAGACAGTGGACTTTACCCAAAGTAGAGTCAAACCTCTTGACTTGATCAACCTTATGACCTTTCAGGTGAATATGGCAGCTTCGCAACCAATGCCCCTTCCTTTGGCAACAAAACACATGGACCCTTTGGTAATGGCACATGAGACTATCTTAGAATTTGCATTTCTCTTTACTATTTGGTCAACCGAGTTGACTATAGCCGATCCCTTTCCATTGGGAAGAGAAATCTTTTTCTAGATATCCAATGCTACCATTGTAAATGTCCATTTAAGACTTGGGAAGTTGTTCTTTTAATTAAATTTGCTTTACTGGTGTTCTAAATCATTTCTGATTCCGTAACACAAACCAAATAGATAAGATCATTAAGGGTCATGTCATAGTCTGTCTCATAGTAGTCCCAAAGAGACTCACTATGTTACTAAGAAAGTGATTGAACATCCAACTTTCACAAGACTTTGACACCCAACTCTCTCGGCTTGTCAATATGTAACTTTATCTTCAAGATGTGAGCACACATAGACTATGCTTGCCAATAGGGATTGAGTGACTTTAAATTTTTCAAGAACTTGTGGGTGAGGGAGAATAATTGGAGGAGGTGGAGGAAGTGAAGCATGATGTTGAGGGACACCATCTTCAAGAGATTTGGGAAGATCATAGTTGTCTGAACCAGACATCTATAATGGGAGAAAATCAAGCTAGAGATTTGAAATTCCTAGATCTTTTGAGATTCATTGAACTTTTCAATGGCATGCTTCAATCTCGAGTGTGCCCTCTCAAATTTTGTGACTGGGATGCCGAGGATCACAAAACAAGGTGTGAATAACCATACCAATTCACTTGGCACCCTTAATATTATCACCTAATCAATGTTTCGGTTAACCACACACGCTCCATTGATCTACGACAAACATTAAGTCACCCTTCGTGATCTTTACTAGTCCAAGTTAGTGTGCCGGTTAACCACACACGCTCCACCACCGACTTGGTAAGGTACAAAGTGTGAATTCCATGGGCTAGCACCAAATTCACATTTTTCCTAAAGTAACTAAGATTGGGAATTAAATAAAAATATTTAGTTACTTTATAATATTCATTATACTTTTAATGAGAATTTAAAGTCATTGTCCTACCCGTTCGGCTAACGACCCTCCACTGATCAAGCAAGCGGTGGGTGAGAGTGGACACCCATTAAGTCACCATTTTATAGGCAACAACCTTATACCCACCTTATAGACCGACTTCGTGAATGAGTGTAACAACCCGTTATTTCAAGTCAGCAAAAATCGAGTCCTGTAACCTCTTTGAGAAAGGAAATAGAATATCATCGAAAAATGAAGTATTCAAAAACTCTATTTGGAGTACACTATGTGGTAGTTATCGTCTTAAGGTTTCCAAACATATAAATAACACAAAAATCCGAGTTATAACGAAGAAGTTATGCTCATTCTAAGTTTTCCGACAAAAACCAGCAATACGAAGTTGCCTAAAAATGCAAAGTTTCAATAAAACACTTTCCGACCTTAGGTGTCTAAATGAAAGTCGTAGATATCGTTAAACTACAAACATGCATAAAAAGAACGCTCAAATCGGACATCGTATGAATACGTTATGAATTTTTAAAGAAATTCCTTAATCACGTCATTTTAATAAATAAATAATAAAAATAATTCCGGAATTTGCCAACGGAATCTAAATGAAAGTTGTAGATCGTAGTCTCACCTTCGCAGGGATATAAAGAACATCAAAAACGGAGTTCGTATGAAGTAGATATGAATTTTCGAAGTTTTATAATTAATTTATATATATTTTTATTAAAACTTCGGTATTATCCGAAGGGGAGTCAGTGTCCTCATCCGAGGTACGCGCTGCGTACCTCTGTACGCCCTGCGTACCCGAGGAACTTGGCCTCAAACCGTCCACGTCGCCCTATGTGAGGCATCCTACCCGCCCGTCCGACCCGCCGTCCCATCCGACCCGACTGCCTGAGCCGTCCCATCCGAGGCCGAGGCAGTCGAGGCTTCGGTCACGCATGACGTACGCGTACGCGCTGCGTACGAGCATACGCTCCGCGTACGAGGCCTCTTAGGCCCCCCTATAAATAGCATGCGAGGGTTCCTGGGAAAATGGCCCATTCTCTCTCCTTTTTCTTGCGTTTTACCTCGTTTTCCGTGCTCGCACTACCCCGAAGCCCTGTTCATTTTGTGCAAGTCCCGAAGGTCGATTTTTCTCCCGAGGAATCCCGAGATTTCCGAGAAAAATCCATTTCCCGAGATGAAACTCTGCCCGGTTTTCCATCTTGCTATCTTCAAGCTTTCAAGTGAGTTCATACCCCTTTCAAACACACTTTAAAGACATTTTCAAATGCTTTTATACTCTTTTAGGGGGGGAATACAAGTAAACATACGGTTATTATCGTGTATTTGATAAAGTTTCACTTAGCTTGTTTTACTGAATAAATCACTTGGAACTCATTACTATTATTGAAAACTCTTGTCATACTTTGTGTGCATTAGATTTATACAAAGTATATAACGATTTCAAAGTACCTTTCATTGCTAAGCCGTTTTATACATTCTAAAAACTTATGATTTTGATTTGTCAAACATTGTGAAAAAGGATAAACTTTTCATAGAAAACTATCACTTTAATACGGGCTTAATTGAGAATCCATGAGACGTGTATATCTTCAAACGTTACTTTTCTTTATTAGAAAGTAATGCTGCAAGTCCTGTCTATAACCAGAGTCTCCCGTTCGGAGAACGTGTCAAATGTGTTTAGATCTATACGGGAAGTCATGATCCCGCGCCCTGACTGTTAGCTACAGTCCATCCTTTGGGGTGACAGTTGTCATAACGTTGCGACGTCTGAAGAACATCGTTACAGGCATATTATGTTTAGTATGGTTATAAAACGCATCGGTCATACAATTATTATGGTATTATGCTTTTATGAACAAGTAGCTATTAAAACTATTCTTCATCTAACAAATGCGATCTTCGTATAGTTTTATTATATAAAACTATGACACAACTTTTGAGAACGTCGGTTTCTTGCGATTTTCGGTCTTAGAGACTGCCATTTATGTTAGGAAAATAAGGGTTTCTCCTGCATACAAACCAAACAACTAATAGGAAAATAAGGGATTTTCCTGGTGCAATTATTTACAACTTATAACACGAACATTTATATGCATTTCATGCTTTTATAAGAAAATAAGGGTTTTTCTTGGAAAACACAACAACTCGTATTTCAACCATTAGGGAAAATATGAGATTTTCTGGATCTAATACGTTCACTTTCAACACAACAAATAACAACACTTTACATTTCAAATGTTGCGTTTTCTGGAAAATATACACCCATTTTGGAATGGCATCCAATTTTTCTAAACTACTTATGAACTCACCAACTTAATTGTTGACACTTTTTCTTTGAAATAACTTGTATTCTCAGGGAACCGCTAAGCAGGTTTGGGAATCAACTTTTGGGATTAACGCGCTGGCGTGTACTTTCCTTTCTATGAACTATGTAAACATCTTGGAAACTTTAATATATATGGTGGTGTGTACTTTCCTTTCTATGAACTGTTATGATACTGAATATGACGTCCTCCGCCCCCGAACGTTTCCGCCGTTCTGGTTTGGGGGTGTGACAGATTGGTATCAGAGCTTTGTTTATAGGGAATTAAGTATATCAAAACCATTCCTTTTTGATATACAACTATAAACTCAACTGGGCAAAAACACTCTGAGGAAAATTCATACTTTTGAAAGTAAATCTAATTAGTTTGAAGGTAAGCATGCACTCATTTTTATACTAATAACAGTTTCATAGTAAATAACTTTAGAAGTATTATAAATAAGTTGTGCAGCACAGGTACGCCTTGGGACATGTAATCGGAACTGGGAAGAATATAGCCTGATCAACTATATTTGTCCAAGAGCCGACTAACGTATGCCAAGGAGTGTTTATAATGGACAACAAATTTAAAACTTACCAAAAGCATATCGCTAAAGAATATTGAGGGAGTATTCGAGTGCCGTCAACCATTAAACTTAAGGGTAAGTTTCATGTGCTCTAGCTTATAGTAAACTTTTAACTCTATTCTCGTATAGTTTAAATGGCGGGATTCCATCACCCCAATGACCCCTACTACCCCAACCAAGGTAATGGAGGGTGGATCGAAGAAGATCCTGAAGAAGACGAAAAGCCTATAGAGTTGGAGGGAGGGGATGACTCTGGCACGGATTCGGAGCCATAAATTATAAATCCACCAATCCCACAATCTCCCGTCCATGTGAGGAATTTCCAAGGACCCACTCCAGTGTGGGGAAGTCACCTCCATCATTGGAGCCAACAACAAAGCTTACGCCCTCCTTACGGCATGTGCCGAGACTTCTATGATGTGAGAGGCGGGGGATCAGCCGACCGCGCACTTTTGGTCATGGTTGGCAAACTCGCCAACCAGTGCTATCAATCCGGAGTGCAAGCCAACCGAATCCGAGAGGTCAATGTGGAAGTACAAATCCACACGGCCGATATCAACCGCCTAGAGTTGTTGCAGAACGACATCCACATTCGCGCCGAAGCCTTTCAAGCACAAGCAAATGCGGCCTCCGCAGAATTAAGAGAACAACAAGCTGCGTTTGATAGACGCCTCATGGAGTCGAAGCAGTCCGACACGGAGTCGAGCTCCAAACGCAAAGCGCACCGCAAGTAGTACTTGCCCAACTCTCAAATTTTGTTATAAATTAGGACTTCGGATAAAAGTATTATTTTCTTTAAATTGTTCTGTAATTGGAGGCCTTTAGAAAGGCCAAGAAATTTTGTCTAGACCCCGCTGTAACACAACTATATGTTTAATATATATAAGGGTATACCCCTTTTCTTGTTGTTGTTATTCATGCGCAAATCGTTCGATTCATTGGTACATCTATTCAAACTTTACTTTCAAGCTCAAAACATTGTGTCAGTCAAACCCAACTTCTTAGAACTATTAGAAGTTAACTCAATATCATTCAACTCTGAACTGCCAAAACTTATAAATTTTTCCATATTTTTTCTTTTGGCAGCACGATGCTTCCTCATCCAAACCTAAGGCCCAGGCCGAGCACGGTACCACCACCACCTCCACCACCAGCTTATGATCCAGCCATGGTTCAGGCTGCTATCACAGCAGCAGTAACTGCAGCCCTCTCGCAAATAAACTCCCATGGAAATGGAGGGGCGGGAAGCAGCACGAATCATCCAAATCATGGCACTGGTCATGGCCAAGGAAGAGAATGTACTTACAAGGAGTTCTCTAACGCTAAGCCAAAAACTTTTAATGGAACTGGGGGAGTCATTGCACTAATGCAATGGTTTGAGAAGACCGAAACGGTCTTCGAGATCTGCTCATGCCTAGAAGCAAGCAAAGTCAAGTTCGTTGCTTGCACTTTCGTAGATCGAGCCCTCACTTGGTGGAAAAGCCATGTGAATTAAGTGACGATCACTGTCGCCAACGCCATGAGTTGGGACGATCTAAAGGTTCTACTACGGGAAGAATACTGCCCAAGGGGCAAAGTGCAAAACTTGAGTAGGAGCTCTGGAATCTGAAAATGACTGGGTCTGACCTAGTCACCTACACAGCTAGGTTCAACGACCTCGCTGCACTGTGCCCTACCATGGTCAACCCAGAATCAAAGAAGGTTGAAAGGTACATTTGGGGGTTGTCACCCCAGATTCAAGGGCATGTCCTAGCTTCCGGCCCTGTTACCTACAACAGCGCTAAACACCTGGCTCAGCGACTCATCGACCACAGAGTAAAACCCAGTATCATTTCAACAACCGCAAATCCACCTAGGGAGGCTCAGGGCCAGAGTAGGCCTTGGAACAAAAGGAGGGGACAAACTCTCCAGGAAAAACCCAACAAACAACAAGTAATAGCGACCCACGCTATGACTGTACCTGTGAACCCTGCCCCCACAAGCTCATATAATGGGAAACTTCCTAAATGCAACCGATGCAACTTCCACCACCACTGTCCGCCCTGATCTTCAATGCACCAAGTGTAATAAGAAGGGACATACCGCCCGCTATTGCAAAGGGCCAACCCAACCATCCGTCCCCACTACTAATACCGGGGTAAGCCGTGCCTACTTTGAGTGCGGAGACACGGGGCACTACTGCAGGGACTGCCCAAGGGCAAACAAACGGAATACTGGTGGAAGGGGCCGAGTTTTCGCAATGGGACAAGATGAAGCCATTGCGGACCCTACTGTTGTTACGGGTACGTTTCTGTTGGATTAATGTCTAAGTCCATAACTATAATTGGTAAGACTTGCCCTGACCCGGCATGGTCCATTTGGGTTGCAAACCTTCATGCACTTGGATAGACTATAATGAGAGAAATAAGACACTTATGGTTATTAATATATTATAAGTTCTAGTATATTAATAATAAGAATAATAAGATTGTTTAATTAGTATTGATCAAGAATTAATCTAGGATTAATTAAGTGATCAAAAGAAGACTAATTAAATATATGGGTTGATTGTGTAAATCATCCATACTTATATAGTGGGCTAATGCTCCATGGATAATCAAGTTGGGCTAAAACCCATAGGATGGTCCATGGATGCTCCATGGTGTATTTGAACCCATGGATCCATGGAAATGAAAAGCCATGACAATTAAGGATTTACCCTAATTGCAACACTATATAAAGATCTTATTCTTGACAAAAATTGGCCACTAGGATTATTCTAGAGAGGGCTAGCCGATTTCATGAAGTGTAGAACTCTCTCAAGTTATTCTAAGTGTTTTGATAACTGTGATTCCATTTGAGGCTTCCACACTATTGGGGCTAGGCACTCAAGCTTCATGAAGACTTTCTACATCAAAGAGGTATGTATTCTATCTTGTTATATTCATGTTTTGTATGATAGATTAGGATAATACCTTGGATATTCTTATTTGCATGTATAATAGAGAAAACATAGATCCAAGGTATTTAGGGTTGCATGTACACTTAGGATTGTTAGAATGCTCAAAACCCAACAGTGGTATCAGAGCCTAGGCTTGTTTTCTTGTTATACTTGCAATAGAAGCTGAAAAATCGAGTTTTGATGCTGTCAGCCCAGCAGACTCGCCGAGTCCATGAAGGGACTCGACGAGTCCAAGGCAAAATGCATCCAACTCGCCGAGTTTTGTTCATGCACTCGACGAGTTGGACCCCAGACAGCATATTTTCGAGGTTTTTGGCTAGAAATGGACTAGGAACATTACCCTAAGTTGTTTTTGAACTTATAAACTTGTTTTTTAATGTGGTAATGTTCATGCTAATCCATTTTCAAAGATAATTGTCAATAGATTCATGTTTTGTATTAGTTTAACGTTTAGACTAATTACATGAAGAAGTTTGATATGAATTATCTTGTTCTTATGAGTTGCTTAGATTAATAGAAAAGTTAATTGAAATAGTTGTTTTCAATCCATTTTAATCTAAGAGTTGAGTATAAAATGTGTTTGTGTAACTTGTCCTCAAGTTACATGAAGAGTCACATTAAAGACTCATAAAACTCATAAAAGTTGGTAATGGTTACAAAATGAAGAGTCTTGTGTCATTCAATTTTTTTTTATGACTCCATAACTTGTCCTCAAGTTATGGAAATTCAAGAATCACTTCATTAATAAATAAATAAATAAATAAATAAATAAATAAAGTGTAACCTTAATTAATTCCATAAGTTATAAAAATAAAGAAAAGATTATTTCTTTATTAGTTTAAAGTCTTCCATAAGTTATGGAACTTGAAGAGTTTTTTGGATTAAAACTACTTTAAACACATAAGTTATGGAATTAATTAGTTTTGAATAGTTTCAAAACTTGCCCTCAAGTTTTGGAATTTGAAAAGTTTTCTCTTATGAATACTTTAATTCCAAGTTAGCCCTTAGAATTTTAAAAGAGTTAAAATTCAACACTTATACTATTTATAACATTAATGGTTAATTATTATATATATGTATAAGAACAAGTCGTTTTACCGTTAGTAGGCCTCATTCACGAAGCCGGTCTATAAGGTGGGTATAAGGTTGTTGCCTATAAAATGGCGACTTAATGGGTGTATACTCTCACCCACCGCTTGCTTGATCGGTGGAGGGTCGTTAGCCGAACGGGTAGGACAATGACTTTAAATTCTCCCTTCATTAAAAGTATTAATGATAAATACTAAAGTAACTAAAATCTTAATAATTCCCAATCTTAGTTACTTTAGGAAAAATGTGAATTTGGTGCTAACCCATGGAATTCACACTTTGTACCTTACCAAGTCGTTGGTGGAGCGTGTGTGGTTAACCGGCACACTAACTTGGACTAGTAAGGACCACGAAGGGTGACTTAATGTTTGTCATAGATCAATGGAGCGTGTGTGGTTAACCGGCACATTGATTAGGTGATAATATTAAGGGTACCAAGTGAATTGGTATGGTTATTCACACCTTGTTTTGTGATCCTCGGCATCCCAGTCACAAAATTTGAGAGGGCACACTCGAGATTGAAACATGCCATTGAAAAGTTCAATGAATCTCAAAAGATCTAGGAATTTCAAATCCAATTAAAACCTAATAAATTATTTCGTTTTTCATGGTGGAAATTGGTGAATCGTCATTCGCCTACCTTCAAATATTTTATAGCTTGGATTACGGCATCCCTCTTCTAAGTTATAAAATAGTTTGTTGGGTCCTAGCCTTAATATTTCATATTGGGTGTCATATTAAGGACTTTAAATCAACTATCTTGAATATCTCCCAAAACATGTCTGGTTTAGACATTTATGATCTTCCCAAATCTCTTGAAGATGATGTTCCTCAACATCATGCTTCACTTCCTTTATCTCCTCCAATTATTCTCCCTCACCCACAAGTTCTTGAAAAGTTTAAAGTCACTCAAGCCCTATTGGCAAGTTAAGGTCTTGGTGTGGTCACATCTTGGAGATGTAGTCATATATTGACAAGACGGGAGAGTTGGGTGTCAAAGTCTCGTGAAAGTTGGATGTTCAATCACTTTCTTAGTAACATAGCGGGTCACTTTGGGACTACTATGAGACAGACTATGACACGAGCCTTAATGATCTTATCTATTTTCTTTGTGCTGTGGAATCAGCAATGATTTGGAACACTAGTAAAGCAAATTTTGTTAGAAGATCAACTTCCCAAACCTTAAATGGACATTGGCAATGGTAGCATTGGATATCTAGAAAAGCATTTCTCTTCCCAATGGAAAGGGATCGGCCATAGTCAACTCGGTTGACCAAATGGTAAAGAGAAAAACTAAGTCTGTGATAGTCCCGTGTACCATTATCAAAGGGTCCATATGTTTATATTGCCAAGAAAGGGGCATTGGTTGCGAAGCTGCCATAATTTACCTAAGGATGTTAAAGTCGATAAGATTGATTCTACTTCAGGTAAAGTCCATTGTCTAACTCTATTACGTTTCTATTCTGAGATTCTTGGGTCACATGGTGATGTTTTAAGAATCAACGAAAAGGTAAAGAAACTTAAAGAAAGAATATGCTGAATCTGATCGCGTAGATGGATTTCTATCGCGTAGTTTGAAGATCGGATTCTTGAGCTACTTCTTAGGAGTTATAATATATTGCTTGTGAATAGATAACAACAAGGTTTTCATGTGGATTGTAAGGATAAGTTTTTCCGCAAAGTTTTAAAATAAAAGAAAAAAAGGGTTTTAATTTTATTTATTTATAAAATATCCTTACAATGGCATCTGTGGAAAATTGTTGCTTATATGTTTCCAGTAATAGCAATATTGGAAAGTGGATTTGATTCTTTCATTTGTGGTAGTGTCTGAATTTACCAAATGAAGAAAGTTTTTCATCACCCAAGTTTCAATTGGACAGAAACTTGGAATCATACAAGTTGTATTGTATGATGAATGAGAATTTTCATCTTTGAAAAATTAAGACTAAATCTTTGATCACATGTATATGTGAGTCAATTGAAGGACTAAGGAATTAGGTACACTAGGTGTGCACTGGTCAAGGTCCACCACAAAGATTGATTTGTCATGATTTACTAAAGATTAGTAAATATGATTATACTTATAAGGTTAAGTATAATTCTGTAACATTGGAAAGGTTCCAATGTATGGCAGAGCGAATAAGAAGAATCAAATTAGGCAGAAGGATAAAAGTTTCTCAAATCTGAAAAGACGGGAGAGTACTTTAGTATCAGTTTTATGATCATCTTAATGATTTAGAAACCATATCACAAATTCATACTCCAAGGTTGTCTTAGTGCATTGTTATGGCTAAGAAGAGAAATCATGAATTGTTGGATTGGTTAAGATCAAGAAGATGAGTCATACTTCGTTCCAAAACAATTCTTAGAGTCATACTCCAAGAATGTAACATTGAGTGACATAAAGTAAGGTATAAAACACTTATCAAATGTAAGAGTAAAATGTTTTCTACTCTTGTACATTTGAGATTGGTAAGATGTGATGTCTTGGATGAGACAAAGACCAACTAAGACCAATTGTGTGAAGTGTTAGTCTTGATAAGAATCCGCACTATCCCTTGAATATTTGTTTTGTCAAGGAGTGGTTCTTGACTGGGGAAACTTATATGTCAAGAGGACAGTGGGAGCCTTAAAGATCCTGAAAGAGTTTCAAGATTTAATCAAGAGTGAAACCTGTAATTTATCACTAGCACATTCTTATTTCTGTACCTACTTCAAATAAGTTGAATTTACATGTGAGTTATCAGAGTTCAACTTGGAAGCATTGGTGGGCCTTGTGTTACCAAGGTGACAAGAAACTAAGATTGAATAAGTTTAATCCATGTAAGGCTGAATTTGTCACTAACCTTATCTTGAGATTATGGTTTTGACAAACTCGCATGGATAGGAACTCATACACTATAAAATCTAAGTGTCATAAGGTTTCTCTCCAATTCATGAAAATGATGGTGAGGAAACGCTTTTACTAAATAGATTTTAAGTAGATATCAATTGTGTCATTTGCATTTTCAAAAGTCATTAGTGGAGCGCGTGTGGTTAACCGGCACACTAACATGGACTTGTGAGAAATGACAAATGCCTAAGCAATTGAGACTATGATTACGGCATCCCTTTTCATAGTTCTTGAAATTGCTTAGACACACAGCTGAGCTATCTACGGAAAGGTGTATGAATCTAAATTTCAGAAGTCCAACAGATTTCTGGAAATGTTAGTGGGAGCATAAGTGTTATGCTGATAATCATCATGTTAGTGGGAGCATGATTATTATGATTAGTATTGCAAGCTAGCAATGTTAATTATAGAAAACAAACTTTCAATCCGTGAAGTTGCAGGGGTTGAAAAGTTGTTTTGCTATAATTAAGGGAGAGGAAATTATACTTCATGTCAATTCTAAAGCTTAGATTGAGATTTTAATCATCTTTAGTCAAGAATATATATAAGAATTTGATGTCTGAATGGTTCGACTTAAGGAAATTCTATATATATTGCGTTTTCAAAATTCGATTATGATTACGGCATCCCTCTTCATAGTTAAATTTTGAAAACATGGCAAATGAAAAATATTGTAGCAAAAGACTGGTCTAGTGTCATGTCTTTATGTCAAACATCATGAATAGTATCCCATATGCTTCGGATATAGGATCGATTTCACGTGCTATAATATTCATCCTTTCTAAATTTTCCAAATGCTTAAGGCATTTAGAAGGGAAAAGTCTAGAACTGGATATGACTAAAGTGATTAAGCAATTGTCGAGGACAATCTGAGGTTCGCCAAAGATTGGTTGCTCAGGGACATTTGGAAGTCTAGTGTTAATTTTGGAAGGACCATATTGACATTTTCTGAAAAGAGGTAACTCTTGTTCGGAAGTGATAGTCAAATGGGACTATGGAAATGTCTCCATAGGTGGAAGTTATTCAATCTATGTAAGATTAGGAAACTTAATGCAAGAAGGATGTTCCCAAGGAGCTGATCTCCTTTGGAATGCTCTGTAATGGTTGATGTCAAGTCTTTCTGACTTCGTGCATAATCATTACAAGAGGATCAATGCATATAAGTTTAGAATCTAACAGATTTCAGTAAATGACATGAATTTGGAATTCTTGCATTTACAATAAGGATTTGGGATTGTGAAATGAGTATCATTGGAATCATGTTCAATTGATCGACATCACAATGTAAGGATCATAAACAAACATAGTGTGCATACTTGGGGTATGGCATAACTATTGTTTAGAAACAAAGTGTACATGCTAGGAGCATGGGACGACTGTTTTTTTATTCGAGTCTTAAGTTGATTATTTGAAACATTGAATAATGTGTAATCAATATGGTGATAAATAAAAGGTGGTTTTATTTATATTCAAAAGGGTTCTGAGACCATATTAGATTCGATTATTATTGTGTTTCACTTTGCATGTTTTGACTTCCAAAATAGCTAGGTTATTCTTTTCGAATGACTAAGTTATTTAAACACTCCACAGTCGTTCATATGTTGGAAGTAGGTATGAATCAAGACTGTCATGAATCGGGTTTGTAGATGGCTAAATGGGTTTAGTCATGGCAATGGTGCTACAACATTCATGAGTGCTCATAAGTTATGAGTATTGGAATAAACCCACGCTCACTTGTATCACTTCATGGAATTTATCTCGAGTGATCGTGAGACGATAATATCATATAAATCTTCAAACCTAGAGATATGAGTTGTTACCTATGAGTTGGTTGTGCATTGATTGCACGTAAACGCATCAGTAACTTGATGTTATAAAACGTGCCTTTGTGTACAATTCAACAAGTAGTAGAACAAGCATATGAGTCGAAGTTTATCTGTTCCTTCTAGAAATAGAAGCGATATCAGGGCCCCTCGATGATTTTGTTGTGACCTATGTACCGGCCGGTCAGAACTGAATTGATGTGTTCGATTAAGTTCTTTGTCAAACAAATCGAAAATCGGGAAACAAACTGCTGGATAATAAGTACGACGTTGTTCCATGTATTTGTCCGGCTGATATCATGAGAACAGAGGATTATATGATCCCTTATCTAATGGACAAGTCATTGACAAGGTTAGAGTTCATCTACAAGGTCAGAGTTCGACAGAAGCTTTTGAGAGCTACGATTGTCGGTTGGTTCCTGAAGTCATACGCAATAATAGTTTTAGACTTATCCAAGTGGGAGACTGTTGGATTAATGTCTAAGTCCATAACTATAATTGGTAAGACTTGACCCGACCCGGCATGGTCCATTTGGGTTGCAAACCTTCATGCACTTGGATAGACTATAATGAGAGAAATAAGACACTTATGGTTATTAATATATTATAAGTTCTAGTATATTAATAATAAGAATAATAAGATTGTTTAATTAGTATTGATCAAGAATTAATCTAGGATTAATTAAGTGATCAAAAGAAGACTAATTAAATATATGGGTTGATTGTGTAAATCATCCATACTTATATAGTGGGCTAATGCTCCATGGATAATCAAGTTGGGCTAAAACCCATAGGATGGTCCATGGATGCTCCATGGTGTATTTGAACCCATGGATCCATGGAAATGAAAAGCCATGACAATTAAGGATTTACCCTAATTGCAACACTATATAAAGATCTTATTCTTGACAAAAATTGGGCACTAGGATTATTCTAGAGAGGGCTAGCCGATTTCATGAAGTGTAGAACTCTCTCAAGTTATTCTAAGTGTTTTGATAACTGTGATTCCATTTGAGGCTTCCACACTATTGGGGCTAGGCACTCAAGCTTCATGAAGACTTTCTACATCAAAGAGGTATGTATTCTATCTTGTTATATTCATGTTTTGTATGATAGATTAGGATAATACCTTGGATATTCTTATTTGCATGTATAATAGAGAAAACATACATCCAAGGTATTTAGGGTTGCATGTACACTTAGGAGTGTTAGAATGCTCAAAACCCAACAGTTTCTTCTCGATAACTCGTATGCATGCATTTTGTTTGATAGTGGAGCGGAAAGGAGTTTTGTGAGTCACGACTTTAAAAGCCTGCTAAAATCAATACCACAATCATTAAGTGAACCATTCATAGTAGAAATGGCCAACGGGAAAACCGAAGGCACTAAGGAGATATACTTAAACTACACCCTAACTTTAAACAATAATCCCTTTTCAATCAACCTCATGCCAGTTTCGATTAAGAGTTTCGATGTCATCATTGGCATGGATTGGCTGAGTTCTCATCATGCGGACATTCTATGTTACGATAAGGCCGTTCGCCTTAATCTGCCAACCGGTGAAACTTTCATTGTCTTGGGCGACAAACCAAGTACCACTCTTCGTATCATCTCAAGTATCCAAGCTCGGAAAGGCCTACGCAAGGAGTGTCACGCATTCTTAGCACATGTTGTAGATGTGAAACGCGAAGTCCAAGACATCAAGAGTGTGCCCGACGTACGCGATTTTCCCAACGTTTTTCCCGAGGACCTTCCAGGAATACCACCCGCGAGACAAGTTGAGTTCCGAATCGATCTAGTTCCCGGAGCTACCCCAGTAGCCAAAGCACCCTATCGATTAGCCCCGACAGAGATGCAAGAGCTATCCAGCCAACTGAATGAACTACTTGGAAAAGGATTCATCAGGCCGAGCTTCTCGCCATGGGGAGCACCCGTACTGCTCGTGAAAAAGAAGGATGGATCATTCAGAATGTGCATCGACTACCGAGAACTCAACAAACTTACCATCAAGAACCGATACCCCCTACCCCAAATCGATGACTTATTCGACCAACTCTAAGGAGCCAACTACTTCTCCAAGATCGATCTGAGGTCGGGATATCACCAGCTGCGAGTCCTGGAGAGTGATATTCCCAAGACGGCCTTCCGAACACGATACAGACATTACGAATTCGTAGTGATGCCGTTCGGACTAACCAATGCCCCGGCCGTATTCATGGATCTAATGAATCGGGTATGTCGTCCATTCTTGGATAAATTCGTGATAGTATTCATAGACGACATACTCATTTATTCAAAGAATAAAGAAGAGCATGGTCAACATCTGAGGCAAGTTTTAGAGACGTTACGGACTAAGAGACTGTATGCAAAATTCTCAAAATGTGAATTTTGGATTAGAAAGGTGGACTTCCTCGGTTACGTGGTCAGCAAGGAAGGAATCCACATGGATCCATAAAAAATCAAGGCTATCAAAAACTGGACTGCGCCAACTACACCAACAGAAATTCGCCAATTTCTAGGTCTTGCTGGTTATTACCGAAGGTTCATCCAGAATTTCTCCAGCATCGCAAAGCCTCTTACCGCCTTAACCCAGAAAGGTGTGACCTACAATTGGGGAGAAAAGCAAGATGCTGCATTTCAGACTTTGAAACAGGCCCTTTGCAGTGCGCCCATCCTTTCTCTCCCAGAAGGGACCGAAGATTTTGTGGTGTATTGCGACGCTTCGAAGCAAGGGCTGGGATGTGTACTAATGCAGAGGGGAAAGGTTATTGCATATGCCTCACGACAACTGAAAACGCATGAGGTCAATTACACCACTCATGATTTAGAGCTTGGGGCGGTGGTCTTCGCTCTTAAAATCTGGAGACACTACCTATATGGTACCAAATGCACTATCTTTACAGACCACAAGAGCCTACAACACATCTTCGACCAGAAGGAGTTGAACATGAGATAGCGATGTTGGGTCGAATTGCTCAACGACTACGAATTTGAGATTCGCTATCATCCAGGAAAGGCTAACGTCGTGGCAGATGCCCTTAGTCGTAAGGAGTACTCTGGCTGAAGAGTGAAGTCATTAGCCATGTCAATCCATTCGCACCTGTCGACACAAGTCAAGGAAGCTCAAATAGAGGCCCTGAAACCCGAAAACATGACAGTTGAGACCCTTAGGGGAATGGACAAGAATTTAGAAATCAAGAGTGACGGAGCACGCTACCTCATGAACCGAATATGGACGCCCAAGTTTGGTGGACTTAGAAAGGTAGTTATGAGCGAGGCACACAAGACTCCATACTCCGTACACCCCGGGTCAGACAAGATGTATCAAGATCTCAAACAACTCTACTGGTGGCCAAAAATGAAAGCAGAGATCGCTACATATGTGAGCAAGTGTTTGACTTGCGCCAAGATCAAAATAGAACACCGGAAACCCTCAGGACTACTCCAACAACCTGAAATTCCTGAGTGGAAATGGGAGCAGATTTCCATGGACTTTATAACGAAACTGCCCAAAACTCAGGGTGCCCAAGATACTATTTGGGTAATCGTCGATAGATTAACCAAGTTCGCTCATTTCCTACCGATCAAGGAAACTGATAAAATGGAAAAGCTATCGAGAATCTACATTCGAGAGATCGTACGACTCCATGGAGTGCCAATGTCTATCATCTCGGA
The DNA here is from genome assembly GCF_052625555.1 of Lactuca saligna. NCBI lineage: Eukaryota > Viridiplantae > Streptophyta > Magnoliopsida > Asterales > Asteraceae > Lactuca > Lactuca saligna. Next base: position 120,602,380 of record NC_136420.1, read on the forward strand.
TAGAGACAGCAAATTCACGTCTAGATTCTGGCAATCATTGCAAAAATCCATGGGAACAAGATTGGACATGAGTACAGCCTATCACCCCCAAACTGACGGACAGAGCGAAAGAATGATCCAAACCTTGGAAGACATGTTGCGAGCATGTGTAATCGACTTTGTTAAAGCATGGGATGTTCACTTACCTTTGGTTGAGTTCTCTTATAACAATAGTTATCATACTAGTATCAATACTGCTCCATTTGAAGCCCTTTACGACCGTAAGTGCATATCACCTCTGTGCTGCACGGAAGTGGGCGACACACAACTAGCAAAAGATCTAGTCCCTAATAGCACCCTCACTGGTCCAGAGATCATTAGAGAAACTACTGAAAAGATCGTGCAAATACGAGAACGACTGAAATCCTCGAGGGATAGGCAAAAGAGCTATGCCGACAAAAGACGTAAACCCTAGGAATTTCATATTGGCGATCGGGTACTACTGAAGGTCTCACCCTGGAAGGAATGATACGCTTTGGAAAGCGTGGGAAGCTAAATCCTAGGTACATTGGACCCTTCGAAATCATTTCAAGGGTTGGTCCAGTAGCCTACAAACTCCGACTTCCAATAGAGCTTAACAAAGTACATCCAGTATTCCACGTATCAAACCTGAAGAAGTGTCTGTCCGACGAAACACTTGTAATTCCACTCGATGAGATCGAAGTAAATGAAAATCTTAACTTTGTGGAAGAACCCATCGAGATCATGGATAGGGAAGTTAAACGAACTAAACAGAGTCGCATTCCAATAGTAAAGGTCCGATGGAATGCTAAGAGGGGACCTAAGTTCACGTGGGAACGAGAAGATCAAATGCAACAGAAGTATCCACATCCCTTCCCCAGCCCCTAAGACTCTTCTTTTGTATTAAAATTTCGGGATGAAATTCCCTCTAACGGGGGATGATGTAACAACCCATTATTTCAAGTCAGTAAAAATCGAGTCCTGTAACCTCTTTGATAAAGGAAATAGAATATCATCGAAAAATGAAGTATTCAAAAACTCTATTTGGAGTACACTATGTGGTAGTTATCGTCTTAATGTTTCCAAACATATAAATAACACAAAAATCCGAGTTATAACGAAGAAGTTATGCTCATTCTAAGTTTTCCGACAAAAACCAGCAATACGAAGTTGCGTAAAAACGCAAAGTTTCAATAAAACACTTTCCGACCTTAGGTGTCTAAATGAAAGTCGTAGATATCATTAAACTACAAACATGCATAAAAAGAACGCTCAAATCGGACATCGTATGAATAAGTTATGAATTTTTAAAGAAATTCCTTAATCACGTCATTTTAATAAATAAATAATAAAAATAATTCCGGAATTTGCCAACGGAATCTAAATGAAAGTTGTAGATCGTAGTCTCACCTTCGCAGGGATATAAAGAACATCAAAAACGGAGTTCGTATGAAGGAGATATGAATTTTCGAAGTTTGATAATTAATTTATATATATTTTTATTAAAACTTCGGTATTATCCGAAGGGGAGTCAGTGTCCTCATCCGAGGTACGCGCTGCGTACCTCTGTACGCCCCGCGTACCCAAGGAACTTGGCCTCAAACCGTCCACGTCGCCCTATGTGAGGCATCCTACCCGCCCGTCCGACCCGCCGTCCCATCCGACCCGACTGCCTGAGCCGTCCCATCCGAGGCCGAGGCAGTCGAGGCTTCGGTCACGCATGACGTACGCGTACGCGCTGCGTACGAGCGTACGCTCCGCGTACGAGGCCTCTTAGGCCCCCCTATAAATAGCATGCGAGGGTTCCCGGGAAAATAGCCCATTCTCTCTCCTTTTTCTTGCGTTTTACCTCGTTTTCCATGCTCGCACTACCCCGAAGCCCTGGTCATTTTGTGCAAGTCCTGAAGGTCGATTTTTCTCCCGAGGAATCCCGAGATTTCCGAGAAAAATCCATTTCCCGAGATGAAACTCTGCCCGGTTTTCCATCTTGCTATCTTCAAGCTTTCAAGTGAGTTCATACCCCTTTCAAACACACTTTAAAGACATTTTCAAATGCTTTTATACTCTTTTAGGGGGGGAATACAAGTAAACATACGGTTATTATCGTGTATTTGATAAAGTTTCACTTAGCTTGTTTTACTGAATAAATCACTTGGAACTCATTACTATTATTGAAAACTCTTGTCATACTTTGTGTGCATTAGATTTATACAAAGTATATAACGATTTCAAAGTACCTTTCATTGCTAAGCCGTTTTATACATTCTAAAAACTTATGATTTTGATTTGTCAAACATTGTGAAAAAGGATAAACTTTTCATAGAAAACTATCACTTTAATACGGGCTTAATTGAGAATCCATGAGACGTGTATATCTTCAAACGTTACTTTTCTTTATTAGAAAGTAATGCTGCAAGTCCTGTCTATAACCAGAGACTCCCGTTTGGAGAACGTGTCAAATGTGTATAGATCTATACGGGAAGTCATGATCCCACGCCCTGACTGTTAGCTACAGTCCATCTTTTGGGGTGACAGTTGTCATAACGCTGCGACGCCTGAAGAACATCGTTACAGGCATATTATGTTTAGTATGGTTATAAAATTCATCGGATATACAATTATTACGGCATTATGCTTTTATGAATGAGTAGCTATTAAAACTATTCTTCATCTAACAAATGCGATCTTCGTATAGTTTTATTATATAAAACTATGACACAACTTTTGAGAACGTCAGTTTCTTGCGATTTTCGGTCTTAGAGACTGCCATTTATGTTAGGAAAATAAGGGTTTCTCCTGCATACAAACCAAACAACTAATAGGAAAATAAGGGATTTTCCTGGTGCAATTATTTACAACTTATAACACGAACATTTATATGCATTTCATGCTTTTATAAGAAAATAAGGGTTTTTCTTGGAAAACACAACAACTCGTATTTCAACCATTAGGGAAAATATGGGATTTTCTGGATCTAATACCTTCACTTTCAACACAACAAATCACAACACTTTACATTTGAAATGCTGCATTTTCTGGAAAATATACACCCATTTTGGAATGGCATCCAATTTTTCTAAACTACTTATGAACTCACCAACTTAATTGTTGACACTTTTTCTTTGAAATAACTTGTATTCTCAGGGAACCGCTAAGCAGGTTTGGGAATCAACTTTTGGGATTAACGCGCTGGCGTTAATTACTTCTTTTGAATAATGTTTATGTATTTATCTTTTGAACATGTAATGAATACAACTATGTAAACATCTTGGAAACTTTAATATATATGGTGGTGTGTACTTTCCTTTCTATGAACTGTTATGATACTGAATATGACGTCCTCCGCCCCCGAACGTTTCCGCTGTTATGGTTTGGGGGTGTGACAATGAGGCCTACTAACGGTAAAACGACTTGTTCTTATACATACATACATACATACATATATATATATATATATATATATATATATATATATATATATATATATATATATATATATATATTATAATTAACCATTAATGTTATAAATAGTATAAGGGTTGAATTTTAACTATTAAAACTCTAAGGGTTGGAATTAAAGTTTATTAAAGTGTGTGAAACTTTACATATACCAAAACTTGAGGGCAAGTTTTGTAACTATGCAAAACTCTTCATTTCATAACTTATGAATTAAAGGTTCATAAAAATGAAGACTCTTCATTTTCATGTAACTTATGTGTTTTAAGTGTGTGTTAAATAAAAGTGACCTTTGGATATCCATAACTTGAGGACAAATTATGGACTCCATTAAAACACATAAATGATCAAGAATTAATTCTAAACAATTCAGCAAATAATTCCAATCATTTTCTAAATTCATAAGAACATGAACATGATCATCAAAATTTCAAGAATCATATGAACACATAAAATCATGGAATTTTGATATATGCTATTGTAAATGGATTAAAACAACCATCACACCAACTAAAATAAGTTTTATAACACCAAAACAATTTAGGGTAATGTTTCTAGTCCATTTCTATCAGCAAAAGTCGAAAATATGCACTCTCTTGATCCTACTCGTCGAGTGCATGAACCTACTCGACGAGTAGGTTGAAGTTTACCTTGGACTCGTCGAGTCCCCCCCATGGACTCGGCGAGTCCATCATGCAGATAGCAACGATTTCGACTTTTTTCACTATTTTGCATCAAGTATCAAACAAGCAAGCCTAGGCTCTGATACTACTGTTGGGTTTTGAGCAATCTAACACTTCCTAAGTGTGCATGCAACCCTAATAAACCTTTGATCTATGTTTGTCTAAATACATGAAAAATAATAATTTTCCAAGGTTTATAACCTATCTAACATGGAATGGGGAACATTTCAACATAGAAGAGTTAGAAGAGATTACATACCTTTTTGATGAGTTTGGTTCTAAGGAGTTTGAGGGCCAAGCACCAATAGTGTGAATGCCTCAAATGGAATCACAAAACACCACAAACTCTTGGAAAACTTTGAGAGAGAATACACACTTGTATTTTCGGCCACACACAAGCACGCACACACTAGTTCACTAGTTACACTTAGGCTCATTTAGGCCCCATTTCATGCTCCATAAGCATGCTTATATAGTGTGCATGGTTAGGGTGAAACCCTAATAACCCATGACCTTCCCTTTCCAAGGATCCATGGGTTAAAAGCTCCATGGATCATCCATGGACTTCCATACAAGCCTAGCCCATTAACAAATGAGTATTAGCCCACACTATATAAAATATAATAGCCCACAATTAATTAGTCTTCCTTTTAATCGCTAAATTAATTCATAATTTATTTAAGACTAAGACTAATTAAATAACATGACTTCATATTAATATATTATAACTTATAATATATTAATAATCATATGTGTATAACTCTCATAAAATTATCCATCAATAGTTTGGATGAGATGCAACCCAAATGGACCATGCCGGTCGGGTCAAGTATATACCAAATAAGTTATGGACTTAGATACCTTATCCAACAATGCTCCCATAAAGTCAATACCCCATACATCAAAGATTTCACATACTAAAATGGGGGTAAGGGGCATTTGATTCCTAGAGCTTAAGGACCCGAATCTTTGGCATTTATCACAATGTGCACACAACACATAAGAATCATGAAAATTGGTAGGCCAATAAAAACCGCTATCTAAGACTTTTCTAGCTATCCTTTGGTGTCCAAAATGACCTCCACAAGCATAGGAATGACAAAAGTTAAAGATGGATTGTACCTCTTTTTGCTCAAAACACCTTCAGATCATTTGGTATGCACAATACTTCCAAAGGTAAGGCTCATCCCATACATACCGCTTGGCCTCCTTCTTGATTTTTTTCCTTTTGCCAACATATGGACTCCTGGAGAAACTAATGTGTGACCAAATAATTGACAATATTAACATACCATGGGTCTTCCTTGATAAAGAACAAATGCTCATCTGGGAATGTATCACAGATTGGTGTGGTGTCTTCGGGTGGCGCAATAACACTAAGATGATCCGCGACTAAATTCTCTTTCCCACTTTTATCTTTGATTTCTATATCGAACTCTTGCAAAAGCAACGTCCACCTATTAACCTCGACTTTGAATCTTTCTTGAGTAGTAAATGTTTTATAGTTGCATAGTCCGAATAGATAATCACTTTGGTTCCGAGGAGGTACTGTCGGAATTTCTCCAATGCAAAGACAATAGCTAACAACTCCTTCTCTGTAGTAGTGTAGTTGGTTTGAGCATTATCTAAAGTCTTGGATGCATAGCACTCTACTTTTTGTCCTAATGCTGCCCCAACCTCGGTATTGCTCGTGTTGCACATGATCACAAATAGGAGATTCCAATTGGGTGCTTGGATGATAGGAGTAAAACTGAGTAAACATCAAACGATCAAAAGCTTCTTTGCATGGTTGAGTAAACTCAAATTCAACATCTTTTTGGAGTAATTGATACATCGACACTGTAATCTTTGAGAAATCTTTTATGAACCGTCGATAGTGTAATGACCGTGTTTCTAGGATAGGCATTAATGATGATGTAATAGTGTAGGTCAATCTTTGTAATTTTTTTGGAATAATAAGATGTATTATTTGAGTATTTTGTGTTTTATACTTAATTATTATAATTTAGTGAATTAAGGATAAAAATTAGCATCGAAAATAAATGATAGATAACACCGATATCTATGAAGAAAGTTGTAGTGGTTGAAATAAGGATTTCGGAGATATAAAGAATACCGAAATCTGAGTTATAACGATGAAGTTATGACATGTCGAAGTTTCGCGACAGAACCGACACAGCACTATAAGGCGTAAAAACTGAATGTAGGATAAAGTGCTTTTCAGCATTAGTGATATAAACGAAAGTCGTAGTATACGTTAAACCGAGAGCGTGCATAAAAAGCATGTCCAAATCTAACTTCGTATGAGAAAATTCTGAATTTTCTAGGATTTGACACAGCAGTATGCAGCCCGAATGATAATTGAAGATCTTGTTGATTGTAATTTTTAGTCGAAACAACCTAAATGAGAATTGAAGATCTTGTTGATTGTAGTTTAACGGTAAAAAGAAAGACGAAAATGGATATCGGAAGAAGAAATTTATGATTTTTTAACTAACGTTTCCTGTCCCGGCCTGTTAATAATATAACTAAAAAAATAAAAGAAAAATTAGGCGATGGAGTCTAAACGAAAGTTGTAGAACACGATCTCACCTACGCATGGATATAAAGAACGTCAAAAATGGAGCCCATATGCGAAAAGTTATGAATTTTTGAAGTTTGAAAATTCAGAGTACGCCTAGCGTACTCATGTTCATGGTCTGAGATTGGCCACTTAGCCCTACTTCTTCGCATGAGAGACACGTGTCATAGCCTTGACGAGTCCGATATGATCCCTTCGTACGCCTAGCGTACTAGTTGAAGAAGGCGTACGCCCAATGCACTCTAAAGTTACGCCTAACGTAACTCGAGTATTCAGCCCCTTTAAATAGTGATCGATGCCATTCGAATTTACTTTTACAACATCTATCCTCCCACCCTATACTTTCTTTTTACCTACAAAAAAATACCCTCAAGCCTATTATATCATCATAGCATCGTAAGCAAGTCCCGGAGAGCCTGAAGATCCCGAGAAAAAGAGTTTTCCAACCGAAACTCTGCCCGCGTGAAGCCTAGTTTTTTTGGAAAACATCTTGATATCATCGAAAATGGTTGTTTTAAGGGATGAAGTGATGTCCAATCACCGTCTTATCAAGTGAGTGTATAGTCACTTTGATCTTACACATAGATATGAAGTATTTTATATAAAATACGTGCTATGTGAGTATATATTGTTTGTTTATTTGAGATGGATGTTGAATGAATGATTTATACAGATTTTAAATGATTTAAACTGTATATGTATTTTATATCTACAAAAATGTTGGATAAAACATGGGTAGATGAAATAGTTGGTATGTGATGAAAGATGAGTTGGATAAATTAGATGATCGGTGATATAGATCATGAGATGAGGGTGAGGGGTGCAATATGAGAGAAGCCCTTACCCAAACGTTGTCCCCCATCATTCAGCAGAGTATGGATGACAACCATGGACTATTCTAGATGGTCTGTGGAACACTAGCAGGCTCGCAACCTGTAGGTGTTGTGAACTATATGTTCATCAGATGTACTCTAAAAACCCATTGACATGTATTGCAGGTGGATTCCCGTGAATAATATTATCGATAATTAAGAGGTATGGACTTAGCACATGTTGTATAAACCCTGGAAGCTATCGACTTAGTGCTTGTTGTATAAACCCTGGTAGATATGAGGATAGATAGAGTGGGCTAATAAAGAGGATAATGGGGATGGAAATTGGGTTGATTGTTTGATGTTTAAACATAGTAAATTTATTTATTGTGGCTTGAAAACACTATAAGCTCACCAGGTTCCCAAGCCTGACCCACTCAACTTTTTATATTACAGGTACAGAACCCAGAGCATAGTTGGATGATAATGAGGGATTTTTGAATTACAGGTTAGTAGTTGTAAATAACTGTTGTAAGACTTATAATGTACTGTTTATGCTTTTGGTTTGTATCGGACATGACATCCCGAGGTTTTGTTATATAATGAAAATACATTTCTTTATGAAATGCTTTGATAAATTTTTATTATTTTTTGTTTTGGGAACAAATTCCGCAACACCTTTTGAAAGATTACTCTGATTTTATTTTTAAAGCATAAACTAAATCGGTCTTTTCTAGCAGAGAAATTTGGGGACGTCACAGTTGGTATCAGAGCATTAGTTTAAGCGAACTAGAAATTTGTAGGATTTCTGGACTTAAACTTAGAATGCTAAGTGATGATCGTGAGATGAGTGTCTACCATATTTTAGACACAAGCACTAATATATTTTAGGAAAGATGCTTAAAATGCTTTTATGTGCTACATGCTATATGTTTGCCATATATGATATTATTTGTTCGTATCTATGGTTTGTTGCCGATTGGATCTAGAAACCTTATGTGTTTAGGATTCTAAGTGTATGCCTACAATATTAGAACTAGCATTTAACATTTCGGAGTGATATAGGAGAATTTCAATATCTATCGTGAATAGAGATCTAAATTCACCTAATTTGGTGCATAGATCAAAATGGCAAGAACCCAAAGCGGAGCTGGAAATACAAATGAAAACAGAAATCAGCAACCTCAACCCCAAGTATTGAGCAGCTGCACCAGATGCCAGTCACAATGGCTAGAGTACAAGCCATGATTCGAGCTATGATGGACGAACAAAGGAAAGATATGAGACAATTGTTGTTGAATAATAGGGATGAACCCTCAAGGTCTGTTGAACAAACTGAACTAAATGACGGGCAGTCAGAAGAAGGGGACGATAGTAGGACTGTCAGTCAAGCGGAACCCTTAGTGGCAGAAAGCGATAACCCAGAAGAGAATCAACAGAGAAGGATATATGTATAATAATTGCTTGGGCGCAAAACCACAAAGTCGTTTAGCAAGCCAAAAGCCTGTAGAGATTATGGACTGGAACTCCGAGATGGAGATGGTGTTTGAAAGTTGCAATGGCAACAACAAGCAGAAAACCGACTTTGCAGTCAGACAGCTAAAGACTGGAGTTTTAAGTTGGTGGAAGTTGTTGACAGATGAAATGCCACAGGGAGAAACCCTAAGGATGTCTTAGGAAGCATTCATGGAGCAATCAAAAATGCAATACTACTCTGAAATAGATACGATGGACCTAAACAATTAGTTTCGGAACCTGAGGAAAGGGAAGATGAGTGTATATGAGTATGCCATAGCATTCACCGAGAAGATGAATCTATTTCACTACTTGGTGCCGACGAAACTCTCCAAGATAGATGGTGTTGCTAACGGATTGCCAGCAGACTTTAGTGCAACAGTGAAAATGGAAACTACCTTGAAGGTAGCCCGTTAGAGCAACAACTAATGTGGAGATCCAACTTAGTGAAAAGGGTTTCGAAAGAGCTGAGGTAGGCGAGAAGAGGAAGTTTGAGGGATCTTCAAGATCCAAAAATAAAAATAGGTTCCTAAAGTCTGAACCCAACAATAAGAAGTATGGGGATAGTAATGAAGAAAGGTGGTGTGAAAATGTCACACCCCGAAACCGATGACGGAAACGTTCTAGGGCGGAGGACATCATGTAAAGTATCACAACCAATGTACATAGTAAGCATAGTAAACACAACCATTACATTACATAGGAATATTTACATTTGTTTGAAAGCAAGGTAATACATGTTTTATATATACATTAGTATAACAAAAGTAAAGAAGAGACTGCTAAAATGCTCCGTCTTCTCCAAAACAATGTGGGATACCTGTCTAACGAGAACCTGAGAATACAAGCAGTTTTAAAAATATCAGCATAAAGCTGGTGAGTTCATAAGCAGTTTGTTTCGGGTAAAAGAACAAGTTTCCTTTGGTTTTCTGAAAATATTGTTATCCAAGAAAATCCCATATTTTCTTATAAGAGAAATTTAGTTATCCATTTGTTAACAGCCTGGTTAAGAACACTTAAAGTTATCCCAAGGGAGTGTTACCAAGGACGTGTCACCAATCTTAACATTAATGAAATTTTAAAAGAAATCATATGAAAAATCCTTGTTTATTGGTCCTTCACGCTCGTATCTAGGGGGAAGTGTTACCAAGGACACATTTCCATTTTTTAAGATTAATGTTATTGGTCCTTCACTCTCGTATCTAGGGGGAGTGTTACTAAGAACGTATCAAAGTTATAAGGTTAATGTTTTTAACAGTAATGATGTGGAAAATCATTTGTGAAATATAAAATATAACCTTTCATAATGAGTTTCACATTTAATATGAAGACTAACTCTACAAGTTAAACGTTCGGTTAATACGGTTTTCAGTGTTAAAAGCATACGGAATATGAAACATTTCATACGAAATAATAAGTTAGAGTACGAAATTTCCTTGTACTTTTGCTTGTATTTCCCCCTGAAAACATGAAAAGCACTGAAAAAGGTGTAGGGGTATGAACTCACCAGACAAGAAATGTGCCAGTTAGGATGCTAAGTGTTAGTTTAGGGCTTGAACACGCGCGAGGCTCCTATGTAATATGAAGACATACATAATTGTATCTGATTAGACTTTGAACCACTAATTAATTAAGATAATACATTCTGAGATGCAGAAACACTTTATTTCAAGTGTTAGGAGTGATATGGGTTGCATTTAAGGGGGTGTAGGGCCTAGATATGGAGTTGGCTCTTCAAGAGTAAACTCTTAGAAGGGATTACGGCCCATAGACCATATCCCCATGAGTTTACATCCGAAACTCATGGGTGGTCTACTCATGGATGTTTAAAGGTCTTACAACACTTGTGAAATTTGGCTAGGTTCAATTCTAGGGCATAGGAAGTGGTTAAGTCCTCAAATGGACCATTTATGGGGGTTTACGACTGTAAACATAGAGTTTACGGCCGTAAACTCTTACTTGTCCCTTCGTTTTGTGTTTTGATGGTTCTAGGTTAAGCACATATGATTCCAGTCCAATATACAAGCCATGGAAGGAAGTTAGGACACCATTTGACCACCTTAGAGGAGTTTACGGCCAAGTAACCATTCCTTGGGGGATTTACAGTCATAATCTCCTAAGTTCATTACTTCCTAGATTTTTAAGCTCCCTACTTCGATGGTGGTTGGTTCTAGACATTATTCCATGCCATAGGAGGTGTTTAAGGGGCAATTTAGCACCTTAAATGGTGCTTACGGCCTATGAAGGAGGGTTTATGGTCCAAGAATGATCTTGGGCTGTAAAGTCGGGTTTACTCCCCAAATAAAAAGTTTTTGGTGTTCTAAGCTCGTACGTGTAAGTCCCTGAGTCATAGCTAAGCACCATAAGTGATTTGGAAGGGTTTTGGGGCTTCAAAACCACATTTATGGGTGTTTGCGGTTTGGGGTTGTTCCTCGGCCGCAAACACAAGTTTTTGATACTTTTGGATGATTTAAACATGGATTTGTATGCTAAACAAGCTGAACTATAAGCTAGGATAAATCACTTACCAATTTGGAGCTTGAAAGGGTGGTTTTGGATAAAAATTTGGGTTGTAAAGAGAGAGTATGTAGAGAGAGTGTTAAGAGAGTGAAAAAGCTTCAAATGAAGGTCCAATCACCCTTATATAGGGTTTGGGTTTGGGGCCCGGTGGAAATCTATCCGATACCGACGTTAAACGGGGCTTATGGTCGTACCCAATTAAGTTGTCGTAACCCGACGTGGTCGTGAATTAGAAACTTTTAAAAAGAGTATCAAGGGGGGTTTCACGTGTTTCTAATGCGTTTGGACACTCATGAAGTCATAATAAAAGTCTCAATTTAAATAACCTAATCCAAAAGTTATCGGAAATTGTTAATAAAAACTAATTTATTAACGGAAAAAGAGGTCACAATGATGGGATAAATTTCAGGTTGTCACAAACAAATAAACAAGGAAACACGCTGGGAGATGTCCTAAAGAGGTGGCATGCTTCAAATACGGGAGGACTAGTCACTATGCCCATGAATGCAAAACCCAGAGAGAAGTTTGCTTTAAGTGTGGTGGAGAAGGACACTTCAAGAAACACTGTCCGAATAGGGAAAGGGCAATGAAGCCAAATGAACCGCTAAAGCCAAAGCCAAGGGCATTCCAAATGATCCTCGATGAAGTAGGTGACGATGCGAGGAATCAAGGATGAGGACTTCATATCCAAAAATCAAGTTATGAAGTAGCAATGTGAATAGTAACATGTGGTGTACCTATTAAAGGCACAGTATATATTTAACTTGAATCTCTATGTAATTGTTTCAAAAAATAATATAAACCATGGTTTTGTTATCTGATGTATTAAATGATTATGTGAATTTTTTGAATGGTGACTTGGAAAACTGTGAGACAATACTTGGGACAAGTATAAGTAGTTGTGAACAGTAGTAGACGCCTACACTACTGGAAGCACAGGACTCACACTTGGATCAGAGAAAGTCACATGGTTACCAAGAAGCTAGTAATTGATTTCCTTTTTGCTCAAGTATGTCATTACCATCATTTCGATAATGACTAAGAAGATGATTGATATTCTGACCCTAAAGGTCATATCGAATCGAGTCTAACTAAGATGAGTATGTTACGTGGTTCGGGAAAAATTGAGTCCAAGGTTTATTGGACCGTTTAAGGTTCTTCAGAGGATTAGGAATCAAGCTTACAAGCTAGAAATACAAGATGAACTAAATGGTATTCATAACACTTTCCCCATGTATTATTTGAAGAAGTTCACAGGAGAAGTTCCCGACATAATTCCAATTTCTGAATTAAGGTTGGATGAAAGCAAGAGGTTAATTGAAGAATCAGAGGCAATTGTTGGTCGTAAGACTAAGAATTTGCGATGCAAGATAGTCGATTTAGTCCTTGAGCGATGGAAACATTCGAATGGGCCAAATTTCACCTGGGAAACGCAGAGTGACACGATAAGGGGCTATCCGAATTTGTTTGCTGATGTGTGGTTCTGAGGACGGAATCATCCTAAGGAGAAGAGAATTGTAACGCTCGTGTTTCTAGGTTAGGCATTAATGATGATGTAATAGTCTAGGTCAACCTTTGTAATTTGTTTTGGAATAATAAGATTTATTATTTGAATATTTTGTGTTTTATACTTAAATATTATAATTTAATTAATTAAGGATAAAAATAAGCGTCGAAAATAAATGATAGATAACCCTGATATCTATGAAGAAAGTTGTAATGGTAGAAATAAGGATTTCGGAGATATAAAGAATACCGAAATCCGAGTTATAACGATGAAGTTATGACCTATCGAACTTTCGCGGCAGAATCGGCACGACACTATATGACATAAAAAGTGAATTTATCACAAAGTGCTTTTTAGCATTAGTAATGTAAATGAAAGTCGTTGTATATGTTAAACTGAGAGCGTGCATAAAAAGAATGTCTAAATCTGACTTTGTATGAGTAAGTTATGAATTTTCTAACATTTGACATAGCAGTATGCAACCCCAAACTCGAATTTTAGATCGAGTGATTTTCAGCCGAAACAACCTAAAGGAAAATCAAAAATCTTGTTGATTGTAGTTTAACGGTAAAAAGATAGATGAAAACCGATGTCGGATGAAGAAACTAATGATTTTTAACGGACTTTTCTTGTCTCTACCTGTTAAAAATATAACTTTAAAAATAATATCAAAATTAACCGACGGAGTCTAAATGGAAGTTGTAGAGTACGGTCTCACCTACGCGTGAATATAAAGAACATAAAAACCGAAGCTCGTATACAAAAGTTACGAATTTTTAAATTTGAAAATTTGGAGTACCCCCAGCGTACTCATGTTTACAGTCCGAGATCTGCCACGTAACCCTACTTCTTCGTATAAGAGAGACATGTCGTAGCCTTGACGCGTCCGATGTTATCCCTTCGTACGCCCATCGTACTCGATGTACACCCAATGTACTGGTTGAAGAAGGAGTACGCCCAGCGTAACTCGAGTATTCAACCCCTATAAATAGTGATTGATGCCATCTGAATTTACATTGACAATTTCTATGAAGAGATACATAATAGAATCTAATTAGACTTTGAACCAATAATTAATTAAGATAATACACTCCGAGATGTGGAAACACTTTATTTCAATTGTTAGGAGTGATACGGGTTGCATTTAAGTGGGTGTAGGGCCTAGATATGGAGTTTGCTCTTCAAGAGTAAACTCTTAGAAGAGATAATTTACGGCTGTAAACTCATGGGTGGTGTGCTCTTGGATGTTTAAAGGTCTTACAACACTTGTGGAATTAGGCTTGGTTCAATTCTAGGGCATAGGAAGTGGTTAAGTCCTCAAATGGACCATTTATGGGAGTTTACGGCTGTAAACATAGAGTTTACAGGCGTAAACTCATACTTGTCCCTTCCTTTTGTGTTTTGATGGTTCTAGGTTAAGCACACATGATTCCAGTCCAATATACAAGCCATGGAAGGAAGTTAGGGCACCATTTGACCTCCTTAGAGGAGTTTACGGCCAAGGAACCATTCCTTGGGGGGGGGGGTTTACAGCCGTAATCTCCTAACACCATTGCTTCCTTGATGTTTAAGGTCCCTACTTCGATGGTGGTTGGTTCTAGACATTATTCCAAGCCATAGGAGGTGTTTAAAGGGCAATTTAACACCTTAAATGGTGTTTACGACCTATGAAGGAGGGTTTACGGTCAAAGAATGATCTTGGGTGGTAAACTCATGTTTACTCCCCAAATAACAAGTTTTTGGTGTTCTAAGTTCGTACATGTAAGTCCCTAAGTCATAGCTAAGCTCCAGAAGTGATTTGGAAGGGTTTTGGGGCTTTAAAACCCCATTTATGGGTGTTTGCTGTTTGGGGTTGTTCCTGGGCCATAATACACAAGTTTTTGATACTTTTGGATGATTTAAACATGGATTTGCATGCTAAACAAGCTAAATTATAAGCTAGGATAGATCACTTGCCAATTTGGAGCTTGAAAGAGGTGGTTTTGGATCAAAATTTGGCTTGTAGAGAGAGAGAGTAGGTAGAGAGAGTGTTATGAGAGTGAAAAAGCTTCAAATGAAGGTCCACTCACCCTTATATAGGTTTTAGGTTTGTGGCCCGGTACAAATCTACCCAATACCGACGTTAAACGGGGCTTATGGTCGTACCCGATTAAGTTGTCGTAACCCGACGTGGTCGTGAATTAGAAACTTTTAAAAAGAATATCGAGGGGGGTTTCATGTGTTTATAATGCGTTTGGACACTCATGAAGTCATAATAAAAGTCTCAATTTAAATAACCTAATCCAAAAGTTAATGGAAAATGTTACTAAAAACTAATTTCTTAACGGAAAAAGAGGTTACAATGATGAGATAAATTTTAGGTTGTCACATTATCCCCCCGTTAGAGAGAATTTCGTCTCGGAATTTAGAATTAAGATACAAATCATGGAATTGGAAAGAGATGTGGATATTTCTTTTTCATTGATTCTTCGCGCTCCCAAGTGAATTCGGGTCCTCGCTTGGCATTCCAACGAACCTTCACTATCGGGATATGGATTTGTTTCGTACGTTTGATCTCTCGATCCATGATTTCGATTGGTTCTTCCACAAAGTTCAGGTTTTTGTTGATCTCGATCTTATCAAAAGGGATCACAAAGGTTTCATCGGATAGGCACTTCTTAAGGTTTGAGACGTGGAACATAAGATGGATGTTGCCAGGTTCTTGAGGTAGTCGAAGTTTATAGGCTAGGGACCGATTCTAGCGACGATCTCGAAAGGTCCTATGTACCTCCGGTTAAGTTTTCCACGCTTTCCAAAGCGTATCATGCCTTTCCAGGGCAAGACCTTCAACAGGACACGATCTCCAACCTCGAATTCCAAGGGTTTCCGTCGTTTATCGGCGTAACTCTTTTGTCTGTCTCGTGAAGCTCTCAGTCGTTCTCGGATCTGGATGAATTTCTCGGTGGTTTCGCGGATGATTTCAGGACTAGTGAGAGCACTATCGGGGACTCGACTCTTGGCTAGCTGCGTATCCCCTACCTCGTCCTAGCACAGAGGGGATTTGCACTTGCGCCCGTAGAGGGCTTCGAACGGGGTAGCCTGATACTCGTGTGGTAGCTGTTGTTATACGAGAACTTAATCAAGGGTAAATGAGTGTCCCACGACTTTCCAAAATCGATGACACATGATTTGATCATGTCTTCCAGGGTCTGGATAGTTCTCTCACTCTGCCCGTCTGTTTGAGGATGATAAGCTATACTCATATCCAGCTTAGTTCCAAGTTCTGAAGGGAGTACCAAAACCTTGAGGTAAACCTGCTATCTCGATTGGAGATAATAAACACAAGCACACCATGCAATCGGACTATCTCTTGGATGTAAGTTCGCGTGAGTCTTTCCATCTTGAATGATTCATTAATCAGTAGGGAGTGAGCGGATTTTGTCAATTGGTCGACTATTACCCAAATGGTATTGTACCCACTCGGAGATTTGGGTAACTTAGTGATGAAATCCATAGTAATCATCTCCCATTTCCAATCAGGTATCTCGGGCTGTTAGAGCAGATCCGAGGGCTTCTGATACTCACTTTTTACCTTGGCGCAAGTCAGACACTTGCCCACGATGATAGCGATTTTGGCTTTCATGTTTGGCCACTAGTATAGTTTCTTGAGATCCAGGTACATCTTATCCGAACCTGGGTGAACGGAATATTTTGTCTTGTGAGCTTCGTTCATGACAACCTCCCTGAATCCTCCGAAATTTGGGGTCCAGATTCGATCCATGAAACAGTAGACTTCGTCACCTCTAATCTTAAGTTTCTTATCTATTCCCCTCACGACTTCATTCAACACGTTCTCTGGTTTTAGGGCTTCCAACTGGGCTTCTCGAATCTGTACGGATAAGTGGGAATGGATGGTCATCGTCCATGTCTTCGCCTTGTTGCTTGAGCTTTCCTTTCGGCTAAGGGCATCTGCCACCACATTGGCCATGCCGGGATGGTTGTGAATTTCGCACTCATAATCACTGAGCAGTTCTACCCATCACCGTTGCCTCATATTTAAGTCCTTCTGATCGAAGATGTGGTGTAGACTTTTATGGTTGGTGAAGATCGTGCACATGGTACCGTAGAGATATTCCAGGTCGTGAGTCCTGTAGTTGACTTCATGTGCTTTGAGCTAGCTTGAGGCATAAGCGATAACTTTTCCTCTCTGCATTAGCACACAGCCTAAACCTTGATTGGACGCATCGCAATAGACGTCGAAATCCTCTGTTCCTTCGGGAAGGGACAGGATAGGTACGCTGCACAAGGCTCACTTCAACGTTTGGAATGCTGTGTCCTGCTTTTCACTCCAACAAAAGGGTACACCTTTCTGCGTCAGAGTGGTTAGGGGTTTGGCGATTCTAGAAAAATTCTGGATGAATCTGTGATAATAGCCAGCGAGAGCCAAGAATTGATGGATTTCTGTGGGTGTATTTGGTGCCGACCAATTCTCTAGCGCCTTGATTTTGGATGGGTCCACATGTATACCCTCCCCGCTTACCACGTGACCAAGGAAAGTTACCATCCGAATCCAGAATTCGCACTTGGAGAATTTCGTGTACAGCTTTTCCAATCTAAGAGTTTCCAACACTTCCCTCAAGTGTTGTTTGTGATTTTCTTCGCTTTTAGAATAGGCAAGTATGTCATCAATGAACACGATGACGAACTTGTCCAAAAAGGGGCGACACACCCGGTTCATCAGGTCCATGAACACTGCTAGTGCGTTGGTTAGACCGAAGGGCATCACTACGAACTCGTAGTGTCCATATCGAGTCCTGAATGTTGTTTTGGAAACATCACTCTCATGAACTCGTAACTGATGGTACCCTGATCTGAGGTCTATTTTTGAGAAATAGCTGGCTCCCTGAAGTTGATCGAAAAGGTCATCTATTCGAGGAAGAGGATAACGGTTTTTGACGGTCAATTTTTTCAGCTCATGGTAGTCTATACATATCCGAAAGGATCCATCTTTCTTCTTCACAAATAATATCGGGGCTCCCTAGGGTGAGGAACTCGGTCTGATGAACCCTTTACTAAGTAGTTCACTATAGCTGACTGGATAACTCCTGCATTTCTGCTGGAGCTAAGCGATACGGAGACTTGGCTACAAGATTTGCTCCAGGAATTAGGTCGATGCGAAACTCGACTTGGCGTTCGGGAGGAATTCCCGGGAGCTCGTCGGGAAAGACATCAGGAAAGTTGTAGACTTTGCGGATGTTCTCGAGTTCTTTAACTTAATGTTTCTCGTTGATCACATGAGCTAGGAATGCGTAACACTCCTTTTGCAGAAGCTTTTGAGCTTTGATGCATGAAATGATGTGAAGATTTGAACTAAGTTTATCGCCATAGATCATGAGAGTCTGTCCAGAGGGGAGATTGAGACGGATGGATTTTTCGTAACAAAGGATATCAGCATGATTGGGACTCAACCAATATATGTCAACGATAACATCAATGCTTTTTATGGAAACTGGCATTATGTCGATGGGAAAGGAATGATCATTCAGGGTAAGGCTACAGCCTATGAATATATCGTTAGCGTTCTTTTTCTCACCGTTAGCCATCTTGATGGTAAACATTTCGATTAATGGTTGGGGATTAGGTTTAAGAAGATGTTTGAATGAATGGCTAATAAAACTTTTTTCAGCACCAGAATCGAAAAGGATGCAAGCATAAGAGTTGTCGAGAAGGAATGTACCCGAGACAACAGTGGGATCGGCGACTACCTCCTCTCATCCCAAAGTTAGAACTCTCCCGGTGTTGCCAGTTGTTACTGCCTTGGGGTAGTTTCGCTTGAAATGTCTGACTTCACCGCAACCGTAGCAGGCCTGATTGACACCTGCTCCGGAAGCTTGATTGGTTGATTGGGTTGGTGCTTTGCAGTTTCACATAGTGTGGCCCTTTTTGCCACAACTATTTCAGAGCATCTGATGGCATGGGCTGGAAGTGAGATGGTGGTAGTTGCACTTGTCACATCGAGGAAGGGTATCAGCATACCTACTAGTAGGTGCTTGAGCTGTAGAAGCAACAGCAGAAACAGTAACAGGGGTAGTAGCAGCGTGGACTGCCACAATTTGCTGCTTCTTGGAGGATCCTTTTGAACTCTGACTCTTCCGCTTGCTCCATGATTTCTTCTTATTTTCACTGTTCTCTTTAGCCGATTCAGGAGCAGTGGTCACTTCCTCGAGATCGTCACTATGGTCAATCAGAGTTTGTGCTAGGCATTGGGCGCTATCGTAGGTGTCTGGCTTCGCAGCCAAAACATTTACTTTGGTTGCCTTGGTCAGCCCCCAAATGAATATCTCAATATTTTTGCTTTCTGGGGTAACCATTCTCGGGTAGAGAACCGCTAAGTCATCAAATCTGGAAGTGTAAGCGGCGATATCGGAGCCCTTCATCTTTAGGTTCCAGAGTTGATGTTCCAGCTTCTGCATTTCGCCCCATGGGCAGTATTGAGCAAATAGATGATCTTTCATGCTCTCCCAGCCCATAGCATTGGCTACAAGCAAGGTTAAGGATTTGACTCGGCCATTCCACCAATGCTTTATCGGTAAAAGTACAGGCGGCGAACTTCACCTTGTCAATTTCAGAACAGGCACAGATTTCGAAAATAGACTCGATCTTTTCAATCCATCGAGTCAGAGCAATAACACCTCCAGTGCCATTGAAAGGTGTGGGTTTCATGTTCATAAATTCTTTGTAAGAACACTCCTTTCGGTATCCCTGACTACCTTCTTGGTTTTGGGGCTGAGTGCCACCTCCTGGCCCACCTGAACCACTAGGTTCATTTGTGACATGGCAGTAGCCACAGCAGCAGTAACAGCTGCTTGGAACATGGCGGGATCAAATGGAGAAGGAGGTGGAGGAGGATTGTTATTCTTTGAGCTGGGACTTTTCTTTAGAGGCATCTTGATCTCAAATGATTAGGAAAGAGAGGATGGTAAGTCCTCTAAATAGAATCAAGAGATATGAAACAAGAGATATCTCGTTATGGCAGATATAGTATTCTACTAAGTGATAAAACAGGAAAGAGTTACCGAAGCAAGTAAACTATCGCTAAGGAAAGAATGAGTAGAAGCACTTGGAATGAATTTCGACAACGTATTCGACTTTGGCAAAAATACTCCTGTAGTATTTTATGGTTTGTTGCGACAATGACTCATTGTTTGGATATTTGGTAAGTTTTAGGCCTGCTGCACACCACAGTCACTCCCAAGCACATGTTCGCCGTGTCTCGAATGAATATAGTTGATTATGCTATAATGACCCTAGACACGACTACATAACTGCCCAGGTTTAACCGCAGTGCCCAACACCCAATTACTTATGTTGTGTTCTACTCGTAGTTACGGTTTCTGGCGTTTTAGATATTCTTGTATACTTGGAGTAAAAGTACTTATATTTTTAAAGTATACTTTTAGTTCAGAGCAGTTTGGCCCCTTAGTGTTTATAGTTATATACCATGTAAGGTTCGGTATACTTAGTTCACTATAAACAATGGCTCTGATACCAATCTGCCACACCCCGAAACCGATGGTGGAAACGTTCTGGGGCGGAGGACGTCATGTAAAGTATCACAACCAATGTACATAGTAAGCATAGTAAACACAACCATTACATTACATAGGAATATTTACATTTGTTTGAAAGCAAGGTAATACATGTTTTATATATACATTAGTATAACAAAAGTAAAGACGAGACTGCTAAAATGCTTCGTCTTCTCCAAAAGAATGTGGGATACCTGTCTAACGAGAACCTGAGAATACAAGCAGCTTTAAAAATATCAGCATAATGCTGGTGAGTTCATAAGCAGTTTGTTTCTAGTAAAAGAACAAGTTTCCTTTGGTTTTCTGAAAATGTTGTTATCCAAGAAAATCCCATATTTTCTTATAAGAGAAGTTTAGTTATCCATTTGTTAACCAGCCTGGTTAAGAACAGTTAAAGTTATCCTAGGAAAACCACTTATCTTCCTTAAAAGCTGGTGGTTGGTTATTGATCCGGAATGAAGTGTACAAGTATCTACCATACTTGTAGCATTAATGAAGTATCCTGAAAGCCTGGTTATCCTTGTAAATTGCATTAGTTTTAACACGTATATAAAACTAATAAGTAGGTAGTACAAATTTCCATAATCTATGTTGCGAGTTCCATAACCATACAATAAACTAGATAAGGCTCGTAACGGGTCTAGTATCGTTTTATGACTTTTTTCAGTTGTTGACCAGTCGGTCCCACTGTAGCTAGCAGCCAGGTGCGGGGTAGTCAATTTCATAAAGATCTATACACTCAAGTCATGTTTTCCCTCCAGGAGATTCTGGTTACAAGGATAGTCCTACACTCTCGTATCTAGGGGGAGTGTTACCAAGGACGTGTCTCCAATCTTAAGATTAATGAAATTTTAAAAGAAATCATATGGAAAATCCTGGTTTATTGGTCCTTCACTGTCGTATCTAGGGGAAGTGTTACCAAGACATGTTTCTAGTTTTTAAGATTAATGTTATTGGTCCTTCACTCTCATATCTAGGGGGAGTGTTACCAAGGACGTATCAAAGTTCTAAGGTTAATGCTTTTAACAGTAATGATGTGGAAAATCATTCGTGAAATATAAAATATAACATTTCATAATGAGTTTCACAATTAATATGAAGACTAACTCTGCAAGTTAAACGGTCGGTTAATACGGTTTTCAGTGTTAAAAGCATACGGAATATGAAACATTTCATACGAAATAATAAGTTTGAGTACAAGATATCCTTGTACTTTTGCTTGTATCCCCCCCCCCCCTGAAAACATGAAAAACACAGAAAAAGGTGTAAGGGTATGAACTCACCAGACGAGAAATGTGTCGGTTAGGATGCTAAGTGTCAGTTTATGGCTTGAACACGCGCGAGGTTCCTATGTAATATGAAGAGATACATAATTGGATCTAATTAGACTTTGAACCACTAATAAATTAAGATAATACACTCCGAGATGTGGAAACACTTTATTTCAAGTGTTTGGAGTGATACGGGTTGCATTTAAGGGTGTGTAGGGTCTAGATATGGAGTTTTCTCTTCAAGAGTAAACTCTTAGAAGAGATTACGACCCATAGACCATATCCCCATGAGTTTACGGCCGTAAACTCATGGGTGGTGTGCTCTTAGATGTTTAAAGGTCTTACAACACTTGTGGAATTAGGCTAGGTTATATTCTAGGGCATAGAAAGTGGTTAAGTCCTCAAATGGACCATTTATGGGAGTTTACGGATGTAAACATAGAGTTTACGGCCGTAAACTCTTACTTGTCCCTTCATTTTCTGTTTTGATGGTTCTAGGTTAAGCACATATGATTCCAGTCCAATATACAAGCCATGGAAGGAAGTTAGGACACCATTTGACCTCCTTAGAGGAGTTTACGGCCAAGGATCCATTCCTTGGGGGATTTACAGTCGTAGTCTCCTAAGTTCACTGCTTCCTTGATGTTTAAGCTCCCTACTTTGATGGTGGTTGGTTCTAGACATTATTCCAAGCCATAGCAGGTGTTTAAGGGGCAATTTAACACCTTAAATAGTGTTTACGACTATGAAGGAGGGTTTATGGTCCAATAATGATCTTGGGCTGTAAAGTCATGTTTACTCCCCAAATAACAAGTTTTTGGTGTTCTAAGCTTGTACATGTAAGTCCCTAAGTCATAGCTAAGCACCATAAGTGATTTGGAAGGGTTTTGGGGCTTCAAAACCACATTTATGGGTGTTTGCGGTTTGGGGTTGTTCCTCGGCCGCAAACACAAGTTTTTGATACTTTTGGATGATTTAAACATGGATTTGTATGCTAAACAAGCTAAACTATAAGCTAGGATAAATCACTTACCAATTTGGAGCTTGAAAGGGGTGGTTTTGGATAAAAATTTGGGTTGTAAACAGAGAGTACGTAGAGAGAGTGTTAACAGAGTGAAAAAGCTTCAAACGAAGGTCCAATCACCCTTATATAGGGTTTGGGTTCCGATACGGACGTTAAACGGGGCTTATGATCGTACCCGATTAAGTTGTCGTAACCCGATGTGGTCGTGAATTAGAAACTTTTAAAAAGAGTATCAAGGGGGGTTTCACGTGTTTCTAATGCGTTTGGACACTCATGAAGTCATAATAAAAGTCTCAATTTAAATAACTTAATCCAAAGTTTATCGGAAATTGTTAATAAAAACTAATTTATTAACGGAAAAAGAGGTCACAATGATGGGATAAATTTCAAGTTGTCACAAACAAATACAGAATGAAACACACTGGGAGATGTCCTAAAGAGGTGGCATGCTTCAAATACGGGAGGACTAGTCACTATACCCATGAATGCAAAACCCAGAGAGAAGTCTGCTCTAAGTGTGGTGGAGAAGGACACTTCAAGAAACACTGTCCGAATAGGGAATGGGCAATGAAGCCAAATGAACCGCTAAAGCCAAAGCCAAGGGCATTCCAAATGATCCTCGATGAAGTAGGTGACGATGCGAGGAATCAAGGATGAGGACTTCATATCCAAAAATCAAGTTATGAAGTAGCAATGTGAATAGTAACATGTGGTGTACTTATTAAAGGAACAGTATAGATTAAACTTGAATCTCTATGTAATTGTTTCAAGAAATAATATAAACCCTAGTTTTGTTATCTGATGTATTAAATGATTATGTGAATTTTTTGAATGGTGACTTGGAAAACTGTGAGACAATACTTGGGACGAGTATAAGTAAGTGTGAACAGTAGTAGACGCCTATACTACTGGAAGCACAGGACTCACACTTGGATCAGGGAAAGTCACAAGGTTACCAAGAAGCGAGTAATTGATTTCCTTTTTGCTCAAGTATGTCGTTACCATCATTTTGATAATGACTAACAAGATGATTGATATTCCGACCCTAAAGGTCATATCGAATTGAGTCTAACTAAGATGAGTATGTTACGTGGTTCGGGCAAAATGGAGTCCAAGGTTTATTGGACCGTTTAAGGTTCTTCAGAGGATTAGGAATCAAGCTTACAAGCTAGAAATACAAGATGAACTAGATGGTATTCATAACACTTTCCCCGTGTATTATTTGAGGAAGTTCACAGGAGAAGTTCCCGACATAATTCCAATTTCTGAATTAAGGTTGGATGAAAGCAAGAGGTTAATTGAAGAATCAGAGGCAATTGTTGGTCGTAAGACTAAGAATTTGCGATGCAAGATAGTCGATTTAGTCCTTGAGCGATGGAAACATTCGAATGGGCCAAATTTCACCTGGGAAACGCAGAGTGACACGATGAGGGGCCATCCGAATTTGTTTGTTGATGTGTGGTTCTGAGGACGGAATCATCCTAAGGAGAAGAGAATTGTAACGCCCGTGTTTCTAGGCTAGGCATTAATGATGATGTAATAGTCTAGGTCAACCTTTGTAATTTGTTTTGGAATAATAAGATTTATTATTTGAATATTTTGTGTTTTATACTTAAATATTATAATTTAATTAATTAAGGATAAAAATAAGCGTCGAAAATAAATGATTGATAACCCTGATATCTATGAAGAAAGTTGTAATGGTAGAAATAAGGATTTCGGAGATATAAAGAATACCGAAATCCGAGTTATAACGATGAAGTTATGACCTGTCGAAGTTTCCCGGCAGAATCGGCACGACACTATATAGCATAAAAAGTGAATTTATCACAAAGTGCTTTTTAGCATTAGTAATGTAAACGAAAGTCGTTGTATATGTTAAACTAAGAGTGTGCATAAAAAGAATGTCTAAATCTGACTTTGTACGAGGAAGTTATGAATTTTCTAACATTTGACATAGCAGTATGCAACCCCAAACTCGAATCTTAGATCGAGCGATTTTCAGCCGAAACAACCTAAAGGAGAATCAAAAATCTTGTTGATTGTAGTTTAACGGTAAAAAGATAGACGAAAACCGATGTCGGATGAAGAAACTTATGATTTTTAATGGACTTTTCTTGTCTCTACCTATTAAAAATATAACATTAAAAATAATGTCAAAATTTACCGACGGAGTCTAAACGAAAGTTATAAAGCACAGTCTCACCTACGCATGAGTATAAAGAACGTAAAAAACGAAGCTCGTATACAAAAGTTACGAATTTTGAAATTTGAAAATTCGGAGTACGCCCAGCGTACTCATGTTCACAGTCCGAGATTGGCCACGTAACCCTACATCTTCGTATAAGAGACAAATGTCATAGCCTTGATGCGTCCGATGTTATCCCTTCGTACGCCCAGCGTACTCGATGTACACCCTGCGTACTGGTTGAAGAAGGAGTAAGCCCAGCGTAACTCGAGTATTCAACCCCTATAAATTGTGATCGATACCATCCGAATTTACGTTGGCAATTTCTATCCTCCCACACTATACTTTCGTTTTACCTACAAAAAAAATACCCCCAAGCCTATTATATCATCCTAGCATCGTAACCAAGTCCCAGAGAGCCCGAAGATCCTGAGAAAAAGAGTTTTCAAGCCGAAACTCTGCTCGCGTGAAGTCTGATTTTTTAGAAAACATTCCGATATCATCGTAAAAGATTGTTTTAAGGGACGAAGTGTTGTCCAATCACTGTCTTATCAAGTGAGTGTTTAGTCACTTTCATCTTACACATATATATGAAGTATTTTCTATAAAATACATGTTATGTAAATATATATTGTTTGTTTATTTGAGATGGATGTTGAATGAATGATTTATAAAGATTTTAAATGATTTAAACTGTATATGTGTTTTATATCTACAAAAATGTTAGTGTGTGATGAAAGATGAATTGGATAAATGAGATGATCTATGATATATATCATGAGATGAGGGTGAGGGGTGGAATATGAAAGAAGCCCTTACCTAAACGTTGACCCCCCGTCATTCAGCAGAGTATGGTTGACAACCACGGACTATTTTAGACGGTTTGTGGAACATTAGCAGGCTCGCAACATGTAGGTGTTGTGAACTATATGTTCATCAGATGTACTCTAAAAACCCATTGACATGTATTGTAGGTGGATTCTCGTGAATAATACTGTCGATAAATGAGAGCTATAGACTTAGGACATGTTGTATAAACCTTGACAACTATGGACTTAGTGCCCGTTGTATAAACCCCGGCAGCTATGTATTTAGTGCCTGTTGTGTAAACCCTGGTGATGATATATTTCATGCTTATTCCTTAGGATGAATCCTTAGGAATGAGTGATAGATGATTCTTAGGGTAAATCCTTAAGAAATAATTAACACATGGGTTTTTGTTATTAATCCGGGAGGATGTATTAAGACATAGTTATTTGTTATTAATCTGGGAGTATGGATTAAGACATGGTTATTTGTTATTAATCTGGGAGTATGGATTATGACATGGTTATTTGTTATCAATTCGGGAGTATGGATTCATAGATGGTTATTTATTATTAATCCGGGAGTATGGATTAAGACATAGTTAAATTGTCCCTAGTCCGAGAGTATAGAATGCACACAGTTGTTGATCCGAGAGTATGGATCAGACGCACCCGATCTGGGAGTATGGATTAGGTAAAGAGGTAAATTTTAGATTCGGGAGTATGGATTAGGTAAAGAGGTTGATTTTAGATCTAAGAGTATAGATTGTGTCGTTCTGAGGATCGATGGAGTGGGGTAATAAAGAGGATAACGGGGATGGAAAATTGGGTTGATGTTTGATGTTTAAACATAGTAAATTTATTTCTTGTGGGTTGAAAACCATATATGATCACCAGGCTCCCAAGTCTGACCCACTCAAAATTTTCTATTACTGGTAGTGGACCCATAACATAGTTGGATGATAACAAGGGATTTTTGGATTATAGGCCAGTAGTTGTAAATAACTGTTGTAAGGCTGATAATCTATTGTTTATGCTTTTGGGCTGTATCAGAACATGAAAATACATTTCTTTAAGAAATGTTTTGATAAACTTTTATTATTTTTTGTTTTAGGAACAAATTTTGCAACACCTTTTGGAAGATTACTCTGATTTTATTTTAAAAGAATTAACTAAATCGGTCTTTTATCGCTGAGAAATTTGGCGATGTCACAGATAGAAACCTGCATGACCAAGAATCGAACGAACTTCTCAAACATTTGTTGGATAAGGGAGACTTTTGATGATGTCAATCATGGCTGTCAACTTGCAGGCCTTTTTGGGACAATATATGACGTAAAATCAATCCCTTGTCCACCATGAAATGACATTTTTCATAGTTAAGCACAAGATTTGTGTCAATTCACCTTTGCATAATTTTTGTTAAATCGTTCAAACATTCATCAAAGGAGTTTCCATAAACTGTGAAATCATCCATGAAAACGTCGATGATGTTTTCAACATATTTAAAAAAAATGCTCACCATGCATCTCTGAAATGTTGCGGGTGCATTACATAGACAGAAAGGCATACGCCTATAAGAAAATGTGCCAAGGGGACAAGTGAAGGTAGTTTTCTCTTGATCTTCTGAGGCGACCAAAATTTGGTGAAAGCCCGAGAAACCATCTAAACAACAATAGTGGGATTGACCCGCCAATCTCTCTAACATTTGGTCAATAAAATGGTAGGGGTAAATGGTCCTTTCTTGTTGAAGCATTCAACTTCCTATAGTTTATACAAACTTTTCACCCATTTTGCACACGGGTTGGCACGAATTCTCCCTCATCATTTTTACAACTGTGACCACATCCTTTTTCAGGACTACTTGAATAGGGCTCACCTATTTGCTATCAGAGATAGGGTAGATCATACCTTCCTCCAAAAGATTCAGGATTTCTTTCTTTACTACCTCCATAATTAGGGGATTCAATCTTCTTTGTGCCTCTCTGGTTGGTTTGAAGTCTTCCTCCATGAGAATCTTATGCATGCATAAAGAGGGACTCAACGACTTTTTGTCAGCGATCATCCACCCAATAGCCTTTTTACAGTTTTTCAGCAAATTCACCAACTTATTTTCTTCTTTTTTGGACAACCTATTGGAGATGATAACATGCAATGTCTCTCCTTCTCCAAGATATGCATACTTCAAATGCTCAGGAAGAGTCTTCAATTGTCACTTTGGTGCTTGCACAACAGAAGGAGGAAGTGTTGTGTTAGAAATGGGCAATTTCAACTTGGTATTATCATACCTCATTATCTTCCTTTCTTCCATAAACTCCACAATTTCTAGTACTTCCTCATCAAGCTTGAAATTTGCTGCAATTTCCATGAACAAAATGTTATTAAAATTCCTGCTCAAAACTAACTCCAAAGAATCATGGTTAGTCAATTTAAAACACTTTCCAGTCAAAGATTGGATCATATCAACAAAATGTATACAAGGAACATCACTTGGATACCTTATTGCTTCATAGATATTGAAGTTAATGACTTCCCTATCAAATTTCATAGATAATGTACCATTATAGACATCAATTTTTGTTCTTGCTGTTTTTAAAAATGGTCTACCTAAAACTATGGAACTTGAGGTTTGGTCATCATCTCCCATATCAAGCACATAAAAACTAGCAAGAAACACAATTTCATTGACTTGCACAAATACGTCCTCCAATACACCTTTTGGGTGTACCAAAGATCGATCGACAATTCCCATTTTTTTATAGCTTGAGTAAGGTAAAACATTAATTCATGCTCCAAGATCAAGCATGACACATGACACAAAAAGGTTACCCATTTTACAAGGAACTATGAATACACCCGAATACTTACAATTTTTGGTAGCTGTTTTTGTAACACAGCTGAAAGGTTTTCCGCAACTTTCACAATGTGATTTCCTTTAAACTTTTTCTTAGATGTGCAAGAACTTAACATGTCTAGGAATCTGTGTAATAGCATCTATATGGGAATGTTGATTTCAACCTTTCGGAACATGGCCATGATCTCATCATCTTCTCGTTCTCTTTTTGTACTTGTTAATCTTGAAGGAAATGGTGTTGGAGTTACATTCAATTTGATATCTATTGGCTTCTTTGACTTTGAAGCATTTGTCCTTTCCTCTTCTTTGATACCTTCTTCCACCTCAATCTCATTTTCTACCTCTTCTTCATCCATAATCCTTGGGCCTTCATAGCTTTTTCCTCCTCTCAAAGTAATGGCACATGAATTATGTTTCGGGTTCTTCTTGGTTTGGAAAGGTAGCTTGCCTTGTGATTCCATCCTATTCACGGATTGAGAAAGTTGTGACACCTGTTGCTCCAAGCTTTTTATGCTAGCCTTGGTTTCTTGTTGGAAACTTTGAATGCTAGTGGCAAGGTTTTTTACAGTATCCTCCAATGACATACTTCATGAACCTGCTTGTGAAGGTTGTTGTGGTGGTGACCTAGAGTGGAAATTTTGAGGTTGAAATGGTGGCCTTTGTTGATTTTGAGGAAATGGTGGTCTTTGTGGGTATTGATGTGGTTGACTTGCTTGATACCTTCCCTGGTGATTTCCTCCCTAACCTTGATTGTTGTTCCATCTTTGGTCACCCTGTGGCTGATCATATCCTCTTTGATTTGATCCTGAATAGCCTCCCATGGCTTTTGCTTCTTCATAATTCTTATCTTGAGGTTGAGGGCACATATCGGTTGGGTGCCCTACTGGAGTACAAATACTGCAAGGTCGGGGTGTGGGTTGCACACCCTTGTCTTTAGCTAACGTCATAACCACTTTTGTAAGCTCGGACAATTAAGCTTCAATTTGAGGAGTTTGGACTTCTTTTACACCTTGAGGTCCATATGTGTACCCTTGTTCATTATGACTTGAATGCTTAAATCTTCAACCATATTTTTGATTAAGTTACATATTTCGGTGGGAGTCTTGTCAGGTAAAGATCCGCCATTGGAGGCATTAAGAAGCCTTCTTTACATTGGAGTCCTGCCTTTAATGAAGTATTAGAGGAGCTAGTATTCGGTGATTCCATGCTTTGGACATCAGGCACAAAGTTTATTGAATCTTTCCCAATATGTGTGAAAAGTTTCTCTCTTATGTTTCTTGATTCGAATGTTTTCCCTCCGTAGGGCTGAAGCTTTCATCTCTGGAAAGTATTTGTCGAAAAAGGGTCGTGCAAGATCTACCCAAGTGGTAACCATCCCCGGTGGGAGGTTATAGGGATAGTCTTTTGCTGCGTCTTACATCACAAAAAGGAATTCCCTAAGCTTTATTTGATCCCCCGTGATATTGTGTGGCTTCATGCCCACACACACAACGTGAAATTTTATTAGAAAATTGTGGGGATCTTCATTTTCCAAGCCTCTAAAGGTAGGGAGTAGGAGGATGAGTCCAAATTTCAGCTCAAGATTTGTGGCTACCGAATATGTGATACAAAGAGGTTGTTTTGTAACCTCTTGTCTCGACCATTGACGAAGGGTTTGCTCAGGTGGTGGATTTGGAGGTGGATTCCCTTCATGGTTATCTCCCATGGTATGAGTAGTGGTTGAAGTTTCTTTGGGTGTAGTGTTTGGGATATTATAAGTGGGTGAAGATGGTCGAGTGATATTTTTAGGTGAGAATTGTTGTGAGAGTGAGAGACTTTCTGTTTCCGATGCTGATACACTTGAGAGGGGTATGTCCTACTAAATGTTGATGACTGGAGGTCTAGATGAAGAAGAAGTCCCGAAGCTCGGCTGCTTCTTACGAAGCTTGGCTTGCTTCTTTAACTTCTTTGCAATTTTCTCTATCTCTGAATCAATTGGAAATGGTGTACCTGTACAAAAAGGTCTAGGCATAAACAATTAGTAACATTGTGTCCCCGACAACGGCGCTAAATTTTTAGGCGTCTCAAACCCAAAAAATAAAGGGGTACGATATACTCCCAAAGAATCCCACTATATTGTACTAAAAGGTAGTACAAGGCAGGTAGGGTCGATCCGCAGAGACACGATATAATAAGTCTATACCTCTTTGCACAAGGTATTATGGTCACCAACAGTAAGGGGGGGGGGGGGGTAGAATGCAATGATTAAAACAAACAATTAAAAACACAAGTAATCAACTAAATGAGTGAATTAACTTCAGAATTTGTAAGGACTCCAACTCTTTGTATGACAACTTAGCAATGCGATTACAGGATAACATGATATTTGCTAAATTCTATCTAAGTTGGTACTTGAAAGTGTTAACAAGCTCAAACACTTCCCATTCACCACATTAATTAACCAAAACAATCTCTTTGATTAACCCTAACCAAACTATCCTAATCTAAACAAGCTCTTAAAATTAGATTAAAAGATTTCATTAAGCTTTATATGAATGTTCCCAACAACACCCACTACTCATCACAAGCTTGGGAGTGCAAGAATGAGTAAATAATATTTACAATAAATTCATTCACAGGAAATCAGTTTAATGCTTGTTACTTAGTCCAATTCACAAAAGAATTATGGAATTTGCAAAATAGATAACTTGAATAACCTAACCCTAATTCAAATGGCCAATAAGAATCACAATTAGAATCAAACATTTGATTAAAGCAAAATCGAATTCACTAGATACAAATTAAAAGCAAACATCAAGTCATACGATTGAAATCACAACCAAGAAGTCAAAACATGAAGTTGGAGAAACAAGGGTTCTAGCCACACATGGCTAGAACAAAATCACAAGTTGCAAAGATGGAAATGATGTGCAATTACAACTTACAAATAAGAGAAATAATGTTTCCAAATGCTAAACAATTAAATCCTTGCAAAAACCTTCAGAATTCCTTCACCCAATGTGCTCTGGTATCATGTGTGTCTCCTAAAATGAGCCTTCTCGTAATATGAAAATTAGGAAAGACTGCCAAAAGGCAATTTTGGGTCAAACACGGCCCGTATCAAAATAGATCAAATCAACACGGGATATGTTTAGTGTAGACAACAGCCCCTTTTTCTAGTCAACAGGCACATGCTCCTTTTATAGTGTAAATCCAACACGCCCCTTGTACCCTTCTGACTCCAATTCCAAACTTTATTTTTCCAACTTTTCCACTCTTCGCCCGATCATCCCTAATTCTTCGTCAATGCATCCAAAAACCTCCTAAAGCGCGTCGCAACCTCCGATTTACCTAAAAAGACATGAAAGTGTGCAAATAAGGTTGTTCTAAAGACTAACATGAATATAATAAAATGCAAGAAAAAGGAAGAACAATTATGTTAAATGGATGCATGGAAAGGGACTAAAAGGTGTGCAAAAAGATGCACAAATTGCACCTAACACCAACTATGATACTACGTAAATTTATATGGAGCCCAATATTGTTTCCAAATGATCCCTTATGGAGATAAGGGTAACTCCAACATACATAGATATTTATGGGAACATGTTTTACCAATGTGAGATACAGTAACACATTTAAATGATTATAAGAATCCATCATACTTGCACAAATTTCGGTTTCTCACCATTTACACATCCATATTCATTATGGTAGACCTAATCACATTAACCCACAACAAATCTAAATCTTTAACTTCTAGTGGTACGCCGATAGGACTGCTTTCATGTCATGGATCCATGTTAAACTTAATATAACATTATAGGAAGACATTGCATCAATAACACAAAAATGTTGCATCGAATTTACCCTTTTGATGTAGATAGTTGGCTTGAATCCTCTAATGGTTTACTTTGTTTCACCACTAAAACCTATTAGGATCAAATTTACCCTTTCAATGTGTTTTTCAGGATGTTACCTCTTTTTATGTCTTCGATACTTTGCCAAGCCTTTTAGTTGTAGAATAAGAACTTCCAAAGATGTCACATCCACCAAAAATAACATTGATTACCTTGGCATCCGATGGAGAGGATCCTAGCTTTTACAGGTTCTTTCCAGGGTCTTTTTCTTTTTTCCCTAGATCTTATGTTTCTTCTTCCTAAGATCTCTTTGAGGTATCCTATGCTTACAAGGTAGTTGATATCCTTCCTAAGAGCTATACAATTCTCAATAACATGTCCAAAGTCTTCATGGTATGTACACCGCTTAGAGTTATCCTGCGTAGCATAGATTATACCTGAAACACCCACATAATAATAGTAATCAATGATTTTGGGAAATTCATCTTCCTCTCCTTCATCCTCAACGACATTAACCATGTGATGATGAGGTTTGGAATAAGGTTTCGACTTATAGGATCTTTCGACCGAGGATTCGGATTCCTATTGGGCATACCATATGAGTTAGAATGGTTGATCCTTTTCTGGATCTCTTTTTCCTCTTCCAGCTTGATGAACCTTAGTGCTCTGCTCCTGACTTATTCCATCCTATTTCATGGTGTCATTAAAATGTTTTCGTAAAGAGGAGAGTTCTACTTTAGACACATTTTTAAGGTTTCTTTGGCATTTTCCATATCAATGTTGGGGATAGTCAATACCTCCCTGCCAAACTTGTTCACAAAGTCCCTAAGGGATTCCTGAGGATCCTGAATTACTCAATAAATATCATTAGTGATTTTTCAAACGCTCTGCTACAAGAAAATTAATTGTTAAGAAGATTAACTAAATATGCAAATGAAGTAATATAGTAAGGAGGAACACTAAGTAGCCACTTTAAGGTTGATCATGTGAGGGTCAGACCAACACCCTTGCACAGGAATGCTTCCTTCAAGTGTGAGGGAATGAGGATGATCTCCATTCTTTCCCTATATTGTGTGACATGTTTTTTCAAGATCCATAGTCCCATAGTAAGGTTTCATGTTGGGAGTTTGGAAATGTTTTGGGACTTCAATATTAGCTATCGCATGAGTAAATCTTGAGATCCTATGACTAGTAGGAGATACTTCGTGTATAGGTTGGACTGTCCCACGTACACTTGAGATCAATTGCCTAAGTTGTTTGAGTTCTTTAGCCATAAATCGATAGTCTTACTATTAAAGAAGTTATGAATGTTTTTGTTATTAGGAGTGGTGAAGGTTTCATCAAGATCCTAGGTCATATGAGTTTCGATGTTTGTGATTATTCTCCCGATTTTGGTAGCAAAAGATGTTGGAACTATCGATCCCGGGAATTCCCCCAGGAATCCTGGATTGTTGAAATTTAGTATCATAGGTTGTAAGATTGATGGTGTTACCTCCTGAGGTTTGCGGATCTCTAATCTTATTCTTTCCACTTCCTTGAGCATCGTTCAATTATATGCCTATTGTTTAGCTACCTGCTATGTCAACGTCTTCATCATGGAGAAGACTTTGTTTTTTGAGAATGAGGTGGGAGGATTGAAGGATCCTGGAGCAACCAGATGAGTCTTCTTTGTTGGCATATCGGAAGTTTTCCTTTAACCTGGTAGCCTACTCAGAGGTGGTGGAAGATTTTTTGGAGGAATGGAGGGAAAAGGGGAGGAAAAATGGTTGGTTGTGTAGACATCATTTTTTAGAATTATCAACAATAGGACCCTATGGTGGGTGCCAAATTCTTTTGTAAAAAATTAATCAATTTTAAATCAACCAAATTGTATGAGAGGGTGTGATGTTGTAATCGAAACAAGGTAGAAAATCAAGAGTAAGTGAAACAAGTGGTTTACAAGGAAAGCTCTTGATCCTTGTTGGGATCTCCGACATAGAACCTTGTGAGGGGATAATGATCACCTCCCTCATTAATTTGTTTTAATTGAAAGTTCAGTTACAGGTGAAATTATTGCAATATGTCTATGTATTTGTCGTGTGAAAATACATGTGTATTTATAGTTTAGTCTAAGTGACAATAAATATGATAGTTGTAGGATCCTCTCAAACAAAAATGAACATGTTGGTTTGACTTGGTGTTCCTGGATCTTTTGCATGATTAAATTGTTTCTTCATTGAGAATGAGTCTTATGTTGCCTACTTTTGCACATGTGAGAAAGACAAGAAATATATATGTTAGAAATGTTAGGAGATAAATAAAATAATGATTAGGATCCTGAGTTATGTCTGGGATCCTAAAATTTCTTGAAGATCCCAGATCCTGAAAACGGTCAAGGATCATGGACCTAACACCAGGCATCATCCAACAAATACCATAGGTGTCAACTATCTGCCATACGGTCTCAAGATTCGAACTTCCTATCCATGACACTAAAGTTCCAAAAAATTTCAGATGCACAACATACAGACGTATGAGGGAACCATGAATCCTTAAAAGTAATTCGCCTAATATAGAGAATGATTGGACATAATTTCAATTCCTCACATCTTACAAAGTCTTGTTTATGCACGGGATTTGGTTTAACCCTTACAAGATTCGCAATAAAGTGGCTCCTAAATGTTCCTCCTTACTCTATAACTTCTTTTGCATATTTGGTTAACTTGTTTAATAATAAATTTTCATGTAGTAGAACTTTTTATAAACTAACAGACTAAGTTAAGGTAATGATGAATCCTTGAGATATTATGTTAGTAGGTTTCAGAAAGAAGCCCAAGATATTCCACACCTAGAGTTTGTGACATCTGTGGAAGCCTTTAAATTGGGCTGAACAAAGATTCACCATTCTACGACGAATGAGTCTTCCTCCCAAAAATCCTAAATGGATAAACTCTACTTAAGAACTAAGTATTATGTAGGGTTAATGTTCTAGAAGATGGAGAGGGTATTAAATATTATCCTAAGATACCTAACTATTAGTTTTCTGTTAATGTTTCATATATGGTATGTACAATGCAAGATCATGGGGATAAGCAAGAGATGGCCCATAAAGAATGACTAAACCCCAAGATGGAAAGAAAAATCGAAGTAGTGTGCTTACCACAAATACTTTGGACATTTTACCGAAGATTGCTTCACCTTCAGGAAGGAGATTAGTTACTTGTTGAACGAAGGGCATTTAAAGGAACCCTTGGGATGATGGAAGGACAAGGATAGCCAGAAATCCCAAAATCCTAATGTTTTTCCACAAAGAATAACTTATCCACCCTCAGATGCCAAGGTAATCAACTTTATCTCTGATGGATCTGAGATTTGTAGAGTTTCTTATTCTGCATCTAAGAGACATGCAAAAAGTTCCAAAATGGAAATAGAATACATTCCAAGAAAGTATGTATTCCTGACCAACAAAAAGTAGATATCCTTTGATGAAGATGAAAGGGAAAATCTGCTAGACCAACACCTAATAGAACAAAAATGGCAGGCAGTCACACTTTTTGTAAAACGGTGTTGGGTCATATGTGTTAAGTCATTGTTTAGTCCATTTTGTGTAGCGGGCTGGGCTTGTCCACCCGTTTATTTACTATTAGGGTTTTACTATTTAAAGTTCACGCATGCATCGTATCTTGTAATCGTCAATCTTGCAAACCCTACACAGCCTTTACAGTAGTAGTTATTCATTGAGCTCTTCTAAGGTTGTACTTGTTAATCATTCAACATGACATTGATCTTCTTTCTGTGTTTTGATTCTTTTACCTATTTGATTCTAATCGATCATTCAAGTTTTATACTTATCAATTGGTATCAAAGTAGAAGACTGTGTAATCCATATGTGTCACTTCTGTTAATGATCTATTAGGGTTGTCGCTTTAACAGGATCTGGAGTTTGTTGTCTTCTTAGTTTTCATTGATTATAGACGTTGAATCTAGATCTTATGTTTACGCAAAATTCGATTTTAGTTTTACACATCCGGTTCATACATGTTTTTGTTAAATTGACATCATGCAGTCGGGCGATTCTCACGTTACTCAAACAATCTCTCAAGCTGTATTGAATATACAACAAGGATCCCTATACTCTTTCCAAATTATTATGAAGTGTTGTCTCTGCAGTTTGAGGATTACGTGCTAGGGCTTGAAGACAATGGTTCATTATTATGGGATGCAATAACCGAGGAGATGTTTGCTCACACAGGTACAAAAGGGGTTATTAAAACTCAAGCTGAGTATAAAGCTCTTCTTATCAATGTTGAAAACATACAACATGATGAAAAAGACAAGCTAATCAGCAATGTCAAGGCTATGAGGATCATCCGTTTTGCTTTACCAGCGGACACATTTCTCTTGGTAAGGTCCTGCAAAACTGCAAAAGAAATATGGGATATGCTTAGGGAATTGTACTCAAGTGACGCTGATCTTGAACATTCCATTCAGAATCTGTTACTTTCGGAGTTTTGAGCTTTTGTTCAGAAGCTTGAGGAGAAACTGGACCATACGTTCAATCGCTACAACCATTTATTAAGCAGGATGTTGAAGCACAAGATCAAACATGAACTGATAGAGTAGAAGGTTACATTCATGAACGGGTTAAGATCTGAGTGGAAAGCTATGGTGTCGACAGTTAAAGCACACGAGAAATTCAAAATTTACTCCTTGGTAAAGCTCGTTGGTATTCAGAGGTCACATGAGAATGAAGTGACAAGTGAGGGATAGGTTGTTTTTGGAATGGGTTCTTTGGCTCTTGTAGCCAAGGGTAAGAAGATTGTTGATGGTGGATCAGAGTCAGATATCTCCGACTGTGAACTCTCAAAGGTAGAGTATGCCATGATGGTGTCCAACCCTAAGAGGTTCGCAAAGACGAATTTCGGTGGCATTAAAAGCCGAAACTGGAAGGGTAGTTATATTTCTGAGAAGTTGAAGGATGAGAGTGTGATCAACTCTCAAAAGGAAGAAGCGAAGAAAGAAAAGTAGCTTGTAGGTGACTCCGGCTGTGACTGTAATTATCGTCATGGCAAAAATCATCTAGCAAAGGAGTGTATGTTGAAAAGAATCAATTAGAAGAAAGAAGAGGAGGATGATGAGGCTTATTTCATCAAAAAGCTGGAGGAAATCAAGAAGAAGAAAAGTGTTGATGACACTAAATCTGCTTTAATTGTGCAGGAACATGATGATGAATTTAGCAAAGTCGAAGTGTGGTCGACTGATTCTGAAGACGAAGAAATTCATAGGCCAACTCATGAGAGGATCTTCGTGGCAAAATATGACATTATGCAGTTTTGTGGAAGGTTCTTGATGGTGACCAATGAAGTTTCAGCGCTTAGAGGATACGCTAGTGAAGGCGGTCGTGTCTCCGATAGTTGTTTCGTAGCAAAACCTGTCCCTGAGCAGATCAACGAGTGTGAGAAGTTGATAAACAAGGTACACACTATTCTTAAATCTCTAAATATTTTTTGTGTCTAAATATGAAACTGAATTAGATGATCTAAAATATACATTCTCTAGTTTCAGTGAAAGTTTAAAAAGAACCCATTTGAATAATTCTAACTTAACCGATCAAGTCTAGGGATCAGTTGATTTATTTGCAAAGAGATAATTTGGGGATTTAAAAATAGCAAAACATTTTTTGTTTAATTGCCAAAAGACTTTACTTCTGTATTACCGAGTTACATCTTGATTGTGACATTGGAAAGAAATTTCATAAGATGATTTTGCCCTTTCTTGAATTGAAAGAGGACAAAATGGATGCAGATTGTTACATGTGTGAATCCATCGTCTCATATGACGAAGTTTCGGATGCTTATAGAATAGGACTGGAAAAAATTGAATCTTACATACAGTCCAAAGATCACAAAAATATGTTGAAACAACTTTCGGATGAAAATGACAAATAGAAAATTAAATCTAATATTGTACAAAAGTTTGACTCATTAAACACTAAGTTGAGTTCAGAGAATAAACTTGATGTTGAATATACATTTGAATTCGATGATGATAGTGATATGATTGAAATCTCTGTGGAGGATGAGGTTGATTGCTCAAAATTCGTTAAAAGCAAACCTGAACCTGCGAAAGTCTTAATTTCTGAAAACTCAGTTGAAATTAAAGTGTTTCTGAAAATAAATAAAACGTTTTAAAACTAAAAGCAATTATTTTCCCAAAGGTTCAAACTGCTCCTAATCAGGTTTTCGCAACTAAGGTATTCAATAAAAAATCAGACTGTGGAACTAACGTCCATAGTCCAAGAAGGCAATAAAGATGGGTGTGATAAATATTTCTAGTCAACTCCTATTGACAATACAAACAAAACCAAAGGTCTCTCTAAAATGACCTCTTGGAGAACAAAGGGCAGATATGTAGCGGAACTGCTAAACAAAGTCGACTCAAGCTACGAAAAAGGGAGTCTAAGTGGAACCAAGAATGTTCCAAGTGATACATCATCCATACAGACCGAAACTCCTGTTAGAAAGCTGAAATCTAGGGCTAATGTTCACAAATCCTCCTAGCAATTTTCTGCTAAAAACATCAAAGAAATGTGATATATAATAAAAATATAAAGGAAAGAAAGCACTTCTGGCAAACCCAAAATCCTAACTTCGGTTTTCCAGAAAAATCATCCAATCCAAATGCGAAAGTGTATTCACATGCGAATCCTAGGAGTTTTTCACGAACTCAGTCTCAGTTTCTATAGGTTTCAAAAGCTAAATTTTTTCAATCACCCTCTTTTTCAAATCAAGAGAAACCTAAGGAGAAGTCAAAATCTCATTTCTCTCTTAACAAGAATGCCTCACATTCTGCCAAGACATCAAAAGATGTTAAGGGAAAAGGAAAGATAGTTTTAGAGCCTAAAATTCCTTTCAAAAGGTACGAAACTAACCCAAAGAAATTTGAGAAGATATCTATCAAGCAACAAATCTAAAATAAACAAAGGAAAATATCCACAAAGGATAAGAACTTAAAAGATAATAGGATCATTGTTTTTCAAATTACAAAGAAAGATAGCACCACCTTGGTTAAAACATCTTATTTAGGTGAGGTTGTTATTACTTTTCCTATTTCTGTGAAAGCCTCACATGGACCCAAACAATTTTGGGTTCCTAAATCTCTTTGATTTTTGTAGGAGATTCGTGACGAGCAGTTTGACTCTGAATGGTATATTGATAGTGGATAATGTATCACATGATAGGAAAGAAGGAAGAGTTGAGAGAGTTCAGGGCATTAAAAGATGGAGGAAGAGTGAAGTTTGCTAATAATACTCTAGGATAAATAAAGGGTTATGGAATGATCATGAATGGGGAATTTTCCATTCGTAAGGTTGCATACGTGGAAGGCTTACAACACAATCTTATAAGTGTTTCACACTTGGTTGTTGGTACCGGGTAGAAAGTTTCATTCGATGATGAGGGATCTAATATTATTGAAAAGGAGACCAAAATAGTGCTCGTAAAGTAAAAGCACAAAGGCAAAATGTATCCACTCAATCTAAACCTCACCAAAGGGAAGCGTGCCATCTGCCTACTTACGAAAGCTTCTACAAATAATAGCTGGTTGTGGCACCGTAGACTCTTGCACCTCAATTTCAAAGACATCAATAAACTTGTTCTTGGTGAGCATATGCAATGGATTCCATTCTTGAAATTTGATATGGTACATCTTTGTGTAGCCTGTGAGTTAGGGAAGCAAAGCAGGAAGTGTCATCCGACAGTTGTGAATACAAAAGTCATAGAACCACTTGAACTTTTGCATATAGACCTTTATGGTCCTTTCTGTAATTGAAAGATTTGGCGGTAACAAATATATACTTATAATTGTTGATGATTTTTCTAGATTTACTTGGGTTCAATTTCTTAAGTAGAAATCAGACGCCACTCCCAAGCTCAATGATTTTTTAAAGTAGATTGAGATACAATTGCAAAAGTTGGTTCGTAACATTTACAGTGACAAATGTTTGGAATTAAAAAACTAAGCATTTGAAGAATTTATGGCTACAAAAGGAGTAACTCACAACTTTTCGGATCTTTATACTCCTCAAGAGAATGGGTTTGTTGAAAGACGAAACCGATCTTTGTATGAAGCTGCGAGAACCATGCTATCATTTGCAAATTTGTCACTAGACTTTTGGGCGGATGCTATTGGAACAACCTGCCTTACCCAAAATCGATCAATCCTTAATAAGCGATTCTTTGTTACTCGCTATGAGATATTGAATACTAGAAAACCTAATGTTAAGTTTTTCCATGTCTTTGGTTCCAGGTACCTCATATTTAACTCTAAGGAACAAAGGAACAAATATGATGTAAAAGCTGACAAAGGACACTTATCTTAAGAAGTATCAAAAGGTCACTTTTGATGACACTAATCTTTAGAAGTATCAAAAGGTTGAGTCCTAATCAGAGGAAATCTTTCCTATGAAAACTCCGATGACAATTCCTCTTTCTAGCCTTTATGAGGAATTGATGAACCTCTTTGAAGAAACTAACAAGACGATCTCTTCAGCATCCAAGACAACAGACAACAAAGAAGACAAATTGAAAAAGATTATTGATGATGCTGCGAAAGTTATGGAACACGAGCACCCCAGTCCAAAAGACTCTGAAATTTCATCACAATCATAAGGTTTAACTGTTACACCTTAGGGGGAGGGTTTCACTTCAACCTTGCATCTCTTGTTTAGGGGGGAAACGAAACCCTTGAAATCACAATAGAACCACCACTCCAGGGGGAGGGTTCAACTCCAAATGAAGAAGAACCTGTATCATTCGAGGGGGAGAATCAAAATACGAATGATGATTTGGGTGTGCAGTCAGAATTTGAGGATGTAAATGTTGAACTGGATCCAACATATGGTCCAAATTATCATCCATTAACCAAATGAACCAGAGATCATCCCAAGACACAAGTAATTGGAGAAGCCTATCCAGGAGTTCTTATGAGAGCACAAGAAAAGGCGAATCAAACTGCACTATTCTCCAAAATGGAATATTACATGTTCAACTCGTTTATCTCCAAAATTGAACCTAAAAATGTTCAAATTCCTCTTGATCATTCTGATTGGGTGCAAGCAATGCAGGAAGAGCTCAATGAATTCGAACAAAACAAGGTCTGGAGACTTATTCCCACTCCAAGGGATGCATCCGTTGTTGGTCTAAAATGGGTATCTCGTAACAAGCTAGAGAAAGAGGGAAACGTGATACAAAACAAGGCACGACTAGTTGTTCAGGGGTATTGCCAAGTAGAACGCATTGACTACGAAGAAACCTTCGCACCAGTTGCAAGGATGCATCAAGTGGATGTTAAGTGTGCCTTTCTGAATGAGGAACTAGAAGAAACAGTATATGTGGAACAACCACCACGGTCCATAAACGAAAAGTTTCCTAATCACTGTTACATTCTGGACAAAGCAGTTTATGGTCTAAAGCAAGCTCCGAGAGCCTGGTACTAAACTCTTACTCGTTTTTAAAAAGGGCTAAATTTAAACAAGGATCAGTCGGCCCAACCTTCTTTCGCAAGAAAGATGGTGACCACTTAATGATCATCCAAATTTACATTGATGACATCATCTTCGATCAATTAAACCTAACTTAACTATTGAATTCCAAAAGTTAAAGAAAACTAAGTTTGAGATGAGATCCACGGACCCGGATAACTTTTTCCTTCATTTAAATATAATACATAGTCAGGAAGGTATCTTTATCAATCAGAAAGCTTATACAAAGACCTTACTTGCTAAGTTTTGAATGGTGGGAGATTCAAAGGTGAAGGCTCCAATGGTAGGAGATTCAGAACGAAACTGACACCGTCTATAGACAAACCATTTGTTGATATGTCACTCTATCGTCAAATGATATGTTTATTGATGTATCTACTGCTAGTCGTCCAGTCATCATTTTTTAAGTTTGCTATTGTGCCAGGTTTTAAAGGAATCCTCGCGAACCCCACATGACTGCTATTAATAATATCTTCAGGTATCTCAAACAAACCTCCTCACTAGGGATTTCGTACCCTTCAAGGTCAGGTTTCTTTGTGCAAGCATTTTCGGATGCTGATCTCAGAGGATGCAACTTGGATCAAAAAAGTACAACAGGACGATGTCAATTTCTTAATGGAAAACTCATAAGTTGGAAATCTAAAAAAAACTTACGTCTCCCTTTCAGTTGTTGAAGCAGAGTACATAGTCGCTTCCTCTTGTACTTCACAAGTTATTTGTATTCAAAGTCAGCTTCGTGACTATTGTATTAATATGAAGCAAATCCCCTTGTATTGTGATTCTAAGAGCGTCACTCGCATATGTCACAACCTAGTGCGACTTTCATATACAAAACACATCGCACTGAGGTATCACTTTATCAAATATCATGTGGAAGATGGAAATGTCGAGATACACTTTGTGAGATCCGCTGATCAGCTAGCCGACATCTTCATGAAAGCCTTGCCTGAACAAACCTGTAATCACATTCTTTAAGGCTTAGGAATGATTGAGGCTAAATCAGTTCTGAAACTACCTTTGTAATCATAAAAGTTTTGGTTGCACTGTGAATTGGTGCGAACGCTCTTAGTGACTCGCAATCCACTGTTCACACTACGAACTGGTGCGAACGCTCGCAGTGATTCGCAGTCCACTATTCACTCTACGAATTGGTGTGAATGTTTGTAGTGACTTACAATCTACTGTTCATTAGTGGTTCGAAACTTCATGTATCCTTTGTACTTTTTCTTTATTGCTATTTATTTTGTTTTGTATTTCTTTTTCAAAAAAACAAAAATCCAAAATATTTTACTTGTTTTTGTTTTTATTTATTTTTCGAAAAAAACAAAATTCCAAAAATATTTTATTTCTTTCTGTTTTTATTTCTTTTTTCAGAAAAACAAATATATTTTCTTTAATTTCACTACTTATTTCTTTTTATAAAATATTCAAAAATACCAAAAATATTAGATAATTGAGAAGTTTGAATGCACATATCTTGGTGATCTCAATTTATGAATGATGGGGAAGGTATAAATTTCCTAGTCTATGCACTAGTTAAGTGTCCCTAGAAGGATGTTGTTGCATGTATTCCGAAGCCTCTAAGACTCTATGTTGAAGCATTAAATAAACGATAACACCAATCGTTTCTTCCCAATTAGGTTGTTTATTCACGCATGTCATGAACTACCTTACGCTTCTCACATTGAGTTAAGAGTTAACTGCTTGGTC
This sequence comes from Lactuca saligna, assembly GCF_052625555.1. Lineage (NCBI taxonomy): Eukaryota > Viridiplantae > Streptophyta > Magnoliopsida > Asterales > Asteraceae > Lactuca > Lactuca saligna. The sequence continues at coordinate 120,646,234 of NC_136420.1, forward strand.
ACTTTCGTATAGCAAAGGTACATTATTTCATTGGAACCACCTCCCACTACTTCTCCTTCACTTTCACATTCATGAACGTAACCCTTGAGACTCTCAGATATTACCACTGAGGTTTATGGTTGCACAAATTCTATGTTTACGATCTTAAATTCGTTATCACCACGAGTTGAGTGAAACCCAAAATCCAATACATATTCACGAATTAATAGTGAATAATACACATGTTCTAGATTTTTCACCAAGGAATTAATGAATTTCCACCTTCGTGGTCAGTACCATGAAATCTCTGTTTAGTTTTGTGTGATCTTAATTAAATGTTCTATTCGTAAGACGTTTCTTCCCTACAGATCCAATTTTTATTTTTTTCTTGAGACTTCTATACTTATCCAAGTCACATAAAATAATTCCAAAGCATACTTGTTCTTATGACTACACTGGTCAGACAAGTAATTTATCCAAACGTTCGGACTTATGTCATGTTTTGTAGTTTGGTTGAAGATGAAGCCACCCTTTAAGCTTAATGAAAAGAAGCCTTTCACTGTTTCTCAATAAACAGATGATCGTAATTCGACGGGACACCACACAGACACTTTAGAGTCTCTCTTAACTATGAAGGAAGCGATTATTGCCCGGGATCCATCTGCTTTATGTCTTAATAGACATCACTAGAATCGCATATAATAATGTTGATTTATTTCTTCATCTTTGGCACACTCTCGCACGAAGATCCCTGTGATTTTCCAAACTCTGGTTCGTGGTACTCATGATTAATTTCAATTTTGCAAAATAATTGATGGCGTTTAATTGTGAAAGTGTATAACTGAATCGGTTGCGAAAGGGCGTAACTGACACGACATTTTAAATGGATAACATTTAGGCGCGTGAAAATTTGAAACTGACGCAACCGTCACGCCACCTGACACACGTCACAGCTGTCACTCATGCTTTTTAAGGTGACGTTTCAGTGTTTGATGTAACCAACTGCCATATTTCTCTCTCTTACTATACGTTATAAAAGGATTTTGATGATTCATTATTCATTACCACTTTGAAAAGATCTCAAAATTCTCTCAGGGGTTATTCTATTTACTGTTCCTCATCACCTTCATCAAGCATCCATGGTAGCTTCATCAAAAAAAACCTTCCATCGTAGAACAGATGGCTCAATCCTCACTTCCAACATCAAGGCTAACCAGAATCTCATTCTGGACATTGATCCCGCCAAGTACGATGGTTTTCTTCAACCTCTCATAAAGTGTGTCCGATATTCCCCACTGGTCATCGCACTGACGAAATCAGAAATTGTACCCTTGGTTTATCTATCCAAGGCATATTCGACTGCAAGCTATCAGCAAAGGGAAGAACAAATTAATTTTGAAATCGAAAACAAGAAAACTCGCATCACCAAGTTGTGATTTTGTCAACTGCTAGGAACTCCACGCGGGCGTGATTTAATCTACCTAGAATGTGTCCCCAACTCTGCAATCTTGAAGATGTTTTATGAAATGGGATACAAGTATGTTTTGACCACTGTCTCCAATTTCAAGAAGCCAAATCTGCCACCAGTATGGAATGCTCTTTTTACCCTTCTCGTCAAAATCTTCTCTGAGAGGGTAACTAGCACACATTATGCAAGAAAGTTATTTATGATGATAATGCATTGCATTTACTCAGGAGCGAACCTTGACTATGGTTCAATGCTTTGGGCTAAACTGGTCCAGAGTACTCTTTCGACTACACGACACAACGAGATCACCTGTGCTCTTTTCTGGACTCTCGTGGTTCAAAGGGCTATTGATCGACTCAACATCCAAGTTATAGAAGGTTCCACTAAGGCCACTATTCAGATTTTCCACACCACCAACATCATCTTGGTTGATACTTCAAGATTCTCTTTCATCGATTACATCCCTAAGGTGATGCTTCGCAATGTTCCTGCAGCGAGTGAAGTCACTATCGTAGTCTACCGGCCTCCGGTCTTCGCCCAATAACAAATTATGCTCACAAGATTCTCAAGGAGGCCGAAAAACCAAAGAAGGGAAGAAAGAAAAGAGTTGCAAAGGCTGGTCCATCTTAACCAGCCCAAACACCAAAGAAGAAGGTCAAGAGAGCGGCTCGCAAGCCAAGAACTCTAATGCCAAGTGACCATGAAGATTTGTAGTCCAACATGGTATCAGAAATTGCAGTTCAAGAAGATGTTCACCACGAACATGATGATACTGCTACAACTTTGCAACCCCAGGTTTCGCAGACAGTCACTTCTAATCTAGAGGTAACTTTTTCAATGCCTACATCTGTTCTTCTCACTGATGACTTCTTCCAACAAACTACTCCTCCTCACTCTCCCATTACTACTACAATGTAACACCTCCAACTTTTCTATGGGAGTTTCGCAACCCCAAGCTATTTTTGCACAATCCACTCCATTATTTACAGATTTAACAACAACCACAACTACTTCCACTAGTGAACCTCCGGTTTCTATCAACGCATCTAATGCGGGGGCAAGTGCTTCAGACTCCACTCTTGGTCATTCTACACCACCCATCTCACCTCTATGCCAAGACGATCAAGAAATTTTTGATGGTGATGATGAAGAAGATTTTGGAGGTTTTACTTACAGTCCATTCAACATCAGAATAGAAAGTGATGATGAAGCCCCGATCACTAGAGGGAAGTTTAAGGCATTGACTGAAAAGTTGGATTCCTTAATTGAGTCCACAAAAACATCCTCTCGTGGTGATTACTCTCAAGAAACTATTAAGGCCTTCTTTGAAACGTTGACGAAGGAACACTCTGCGAACCTTGAAAAAACAAATCAAGCTATTAATGCTTCAGCTTCTATATTCAAGGAGACAACCGAAAAAGTCGATAAACTAATCATTGATGCTCTATATTTTATGAGTAAATTTTAGACATCTCTCGAAACAAATACTATGAAAGTAAATGTAGTAATAACCAGTCTTGGTTCTACTCTTTAGATAGAGAAGGATGCTCAAGAAAAGGTTCACACTGGCATCCTATCTGATAATTCAAAGCTTCACACCTCCTTCTCTTCCAAGATATACAAGCTTCATGAAGACGTATCCATTGATAAATCAATCACGAATAAGCTCATAGTCAAAATAGAAAAAGTGAAGGTTCTGTTTGTCAAGATCGCACATGTTGAACAACAGATTACTACGCTCTTATCTGAAAAGGCGGTGATGAAGATTTGTGTTGAAGATATGAACGCCTTACTCTCAGATATCATTGAGATTCGTGATTCTCTAATCATGATCACTGTTAGGAAGCATCTGGCTGAAAAACTTAGGCATGTGTTCGTGATGCTCAACAGGACTGAAGGTGATTTGGAGTTTGACACACTTCTAAAACAAGGGGGGATACTATGAAGCAATTTACAAAAGAAACCCCGAAACCAGCTGATACAACTGTAAAGCCAAAGTCAGAATACGAACTGAAGGTTAATGTAGCTTTGAGTTCTAGAGGTATAGAAAAGATCATTGATGAAAATGATGAAGAAGAAACTGATGAGCATGAGCTAAAACGAAGGAAGGCTCGTTAAGCTTAGATTGATGAACATAATCGCGTCATAAGATAAGCAGAAGAGAAAGAGAAAGTTGAACGAGAAGTTCAAGTCACTTTGGAAAGCAAGAACCTTTTATTTCCATTGTGGACTTTGGAGCGAATTATGAATTAGGCTATACACAATCCAATACAATATTGATTAGAGCCTGTTGCTTATTTTGACTTGCTAAACACACAGTATTTGCAACTTGATCTTCTAATAACACCGAAAGCATTCATGTTTCGTAAGTTCATCAAAGTTGTGAACGTTCCTCTAACTAAAAATGGTGCTGACCATATGTTACTCTCCTTCTACTTAAAGCACACAAAGCCTTAATATAAAACCTGGAGTGCAAAAAAGATAACATGTGTGAAGGTTTCAGGTGAAATTGAAACCGATAGCTTCCCAAATGCTTGTGTTAAGGTTACTAGAGGCTCTACAATTCAGGTATTTGAGTTTACACTTGCTGATCTTCCTTGCCTGAACCCGTACGATTGGATTTTTCTATTCAATATGTTGCTCAAGTATGAACAAAAGCATGAGCCCATTGTTGCTCATCTCAAGCGAATGTTAGTTTATTTGAGATGGATGTTGAATGAATGATTTATAAAGATTTTAAATGATTTAAATTGTATATGTATTTTATATGTACAAAAATATTGGGTAAAACATGGGTAGATGAAATAGTTGGTATGTGATGAAAGTTGAGTTGGATAAATGAGATGATCGGTGATATAGATCATGAGATGAGGGTGAGGGGGGGAATATGAGAGAATCCCTTAACCAAACATTGTCGCTCATCATTCAGCAGAGTATGGATGACAACCATGGACTATTCTAGACGGTCTATGGAACACTAGCAGACTCGCAACCTATAGGTGTTGTGAACTATATATGTTCATCATATGTACTCTAAAAACCCATTGACATGTATTGCAGGTGGATTCCCATGAATAATATCGTTGATAAATGAGAGCTATGGACTTAGCACATGTTGTATAAACCCTGGTAGCTATGGACTTAGTGCTTGTTGTATAAACCCTGGCAGCTATGAATTTAGTGCATGTTGTATAAATCCTGGTGACAATATACTTCATGCCTATTCCTTAGGATGAATCCTTAGGAATGAGTGATAGATGATTCTTAGGGTAAATCCTTAAGAAATAATTAAGACATGGTTATTTGTTATTAATTCGGGAGTACGGATTAAGACATAGTTATTTGTTAATAATCCGAGAGTATGGATTAAGACATGGTTATTTGTTATTAATCCATGAGTATGGATTAAGACATAGTTAAATTGTCCCAAGTCCAAGATTATGGAATAGGCACAGTTATTGATCCGGGAGTATGGATCAGACATACCCGAGATGTACCCGATCCGGGAGTATGATTAGCAAACCTATCTATCTTGGATTAGATATATGGTCAGTTGTCGACCGGATTTGGAAACCTTATGTTTGCCATATATGATATTATTTAATTCGCCTAATTTGGTGCATAGATCAAAATGGCACGAACCCAAAGCGGAGCTAGAAACACAAATGAAAACAGAAATAAGCAACCTCAACCCCAAGTGATTGAGCAGGTGCCGATAGTTGAAGCTGCACCAGATCCAAACACAATGGTTGGAGTACAAGCGATGATTCTGGATATGATAGCCGAACAAAGGTTAGAGATGAGACAACCATTGTTGAATAATATGGATGAACCCTCAATGTCTATCGAACAAAGTGAACTGATTGACGGATAGTCAGAAGAATGGGATGATAGTAGGACTGTCAGTCAAGCGGAACCCACAGTGGCAGAAAGGGGTGACCCGGACGGGAGAATCAACAGAGATGGATGTATGTATAAGAATTGCATGGGAGCAAAACCACCAAGTCTTTCAGGAATCCCAAATCTTGTAGAGATTATGGACTGGATCTCTGAGATGGAGATGGTATTTGAAAGTTGCAATTGCAACAACAAGCAGATAACCGTCTTTGCAGTCATATAACAAAAGACTGGAGTTTTAAGTTGGTGGAAGTTGTTGGCAGATACAATTCCATAGGGAGAAGCCCTGAGAATGTCTTGGGAAGCATTCATGGAGCAATTAAAAATGAAATATTGCTCTAAAATAGATCTGATAGACCTAAACAATGAGTTTCGAAACCTGAGAAAATGGAAGATGAGTGTAGATAAGTATGCCACAACATTCACTAACAAGACGAAGCTATTTCCCTACTTAGTGTCGTTGGAAGTCTCCAAGATAGATAGGTTTGCTAACGAATTTACATCGGATTTTAGTGCAACATTGAAAATGGAAACTACCTTGAAGACAACCGTTAGTGCAGCCAAGAATGTGGAGATCCAACTGAGGGAAAAGGGTTTGGAAAGAGCTGAGGTAGGCAAGAAGAGAAAGTTTGAGGGATTCTCAACATCAGAAAATAAAAATAGGTTCCTGAAGTATGACCCTAACAACAAGAAGTATGGGGATATTAATGAAGAAAGTTGGTGTGACAAATGCAGATGAAACACATTGGGAGATGTCCTAAAGAGGTGACATGCTTCAAATGCGGGAGGACTGGTCATTATGCACATGAATGCACAACCCAGAGAGAAGTCTGCTTTAAGTGTGGTGGAGAAGGACACTTCAACCAACACTAGCCGAATAGGGAAAGGGAAATGAAGCCAAATGAACTGCCAAAGCCAAAGCCAAGGGCATTCCAAATGATCCTCGATGAAGCAGGTGAGAATGCGAGGAATCAAGGATGAGGACTTCATATCCAAAAATCAAGTTATGAAGAAGCAATGTGAATAGTAACAAGTGGTGTAGCCTATTAGAGGCATAGTATAGGGTAAACATGAACCTCTATCGTTTCAAGAAATAATATAAACCCTGTTTTTATTATCTGATGTATTAAATGATTATATGAAATTTTTGAATGATAACTTGGAAAATTGCGAGACAATACGTGAGACGAGTATGAGTAGGTGTAAATAGTAGTAAAGGCGTATATTACTGGAAGCACATAACTCACACTTGGATCAGGTAAAGTCACAAGGTTACCAAGAAGCTAGTAATTGATTTCGTTTTCGTTCAAGTATGTCATTACCATCGTTTCGGTAATGACTAAGAAGATGATTGATTTTCCGACCCTAGAAGTCATATGGAATTGAGTTTGACTAAGTTGAGTATGTTACGTGGTTCGGGGAAAATTAAGTCCAAGGTTTATCGGACCGTTTAAGGTTCCTCAGAGGATTGGGAACCAAGCTTACAAGCTAGAATTACCAGAAGAACTAGATGTTATTCATAACACTTTCTACGTGTATTATTTGAGGAAATTCACGCGAGAAGTTCCCAACATAATTCCAATTTATGAATTAAGGTTGGATGAAAGCAAGAGGGTAATTGAAGAACCAGAGGCAATTGTTGAACGTAAGACTATGAATTTGCGACGCAAGATGGTCGATTTAGTACTTGTACAATGGAAACATTCGAATGGTCCAAATTTCACCTTGGAAATGGAGAGTGACATGATGAGTGGCTATCCGCATTTGTTTGCTGATATGTGATTCCGAGGATAGAATCATCCTAATGGGGAAAAAATTGTAACGCCCGTGTTTCTAGGCTAGGCGTTACTGATGATGTAATAGTCTAGGTCAACCTTTGTAATTTGTTTTGGAATAATAAGACGTATTATTTGAGTATTTTGTGATTTATACTTAAATATTATAATTTAATGAATTAAGGATAAAAATAAGTGTCGAAAATAAATGATAGATAACCCCAATATCCGTGAAGAAAGTTGTAGTGGTTGAATTAAGGACCGTAAACTCCTTTATTCTCGGCCAAAAACATGTGAAGCCTTCCTTGAGTTCTCGGCCGAAATCTTCTCCTCGGGTTGAGTTCTTGGCCGAAAACCCTTAAGTCGACTATCTTTTCCTTCACATTTAAACAACCAAAATGGTGTTTCTTCTCATTTTTCACATGTAGTACACGAAAATCTTCCTAATTTCTCTCAAGTATCAAACATATTTTTCCTTTCAATTCAAGGAACACCTTCATATCTCTCCTAGTTTTTGGTAAGTTTTAATCATAAAATGTATGTTATACAAATTTATATATATATATATATATATATATATATATATATATATATATTTCTTGTATCATTATAATCACACACTAATATGTGCTTAAAACCATTAGGATAACGATATCCTTCCCGTGTTCTAGCCCAAAATCACCGTTTTCTACCCCGCTATTGAAACCGTTATCACATTTGAGGTGAGTTCATACCTGGCATTTTAATAAATAAATAATAAAAATAATTCCGGAATTTGCCAACGGAATCTAAATGAAAGTTGTAGATCGTAGTCTCACCTTCGCAGGGATATAAAGAACATCAAAAACGGAGTTCGTATGAAGGAGATATGAATTTTCGAAGTTTGATAATTAATTTATATATATTTTTATTAAAACTTCGGTATTATCCGAAGGGGAGTCAGTGTCCTCATCCGAGGTACGCGCTGCGTACCTCTGTACGCCCCGCGTACCCAAGGAACTTGGCCTCAAACTGTCCACGTCGCCCTATGTGAGGCATCCTACCCGCCCGTCCGACCCGCCGTCCCATCCGACCCGACTGCCTGAGCCGTCCCATCCGAGGCCGAGGCAGTCGAGGCTTCGGTCATGCATGACGTACGCGTACGCGCTGCGTACGAGCGTACGCTCCGCGTACGAGGCCTCTTAGGCCCCCCTATAAATAGCATGCGAGGGTTCCCGGGAAAATAGCCCATTCTCTCTCCTTTTTCTTGCGTTTTACCTCGTTTTCCATGCTCGCACTACCCCGAAGCCCTGATCATTTTGTGCAAGTCCTGAAGGTCGATTTTTCTCCCAAGGAATCCCGAGATTTCCGAGAAAAATCCATTTCCCGAGATGAAACTCTGCCCGGTTTTCCATCTTGCTATCTTCAAGCTTTCAAGTGAGTTCATACCCCTTTCAAACACACTTTAAAGACATTTTCAAATGCTTTTATACTCTTTTAGGGGGAATACAAGTAAACATACGGTTATTATCGTGTATTTTATAAAGTTTCACTTAGCTTGTTTTACCGAATAAATCACTTGGAACTCATTACTATTATGGAAAACTCTTGTCATACTTTGTGTGCATTAGACTTATACAAAGTATATAACGATTTCAAAGTACCTTTCATTGCTAAGCCGTTTTATACATTCTAAAAACTTATGATTTTGATTTGTCAAACATTGTGAAAAAGGATAAACTTTGCATAGAAAACTATCACTTTAATACGGGCTTAATTGAGAATCCATGAGACGTGTATATCTTCAAACGTTACTTTTCTTTATTAGAAAGTAATGCTGCAAGTCCTGTCTATAACCAGAGACTCCCGTTTGGAGAACGTGTCAAATGAGTATAGATCTATACGGGAAGTCATGATCCCACGCCCTGACTGTTAGCTACAGTCCATCTTTTGGGGTGACAGTTGTCATAACGCTGCGACGCCTGAAGAACATCGTTACAGGCATATTATGTTTAGTATGGTTATAAAATTCATCGGATATACAATTATTACGGCATTATGCTTTTATGAATGAGTAGCTATTAAAACTATTCTTCATCTAACAAATGCGATCTTCGTATAGTTTTATTATATAAAACTATGACACAACTTTTGAGAACGTCAGTTTCTTGCGATTTTCGGTCTTAGAGACTGCCATTTATGTTAGGAAAATAAGGGTTTCTCCTGCATACAAACCAAACAACTAATAGGAAAATAAGGGATTTTCCTGGTGCAATTATTTACAACTTATAACACGAACATTTATATGCATTTCATGCTTTTATAAGAAAATAAGGGTTTTTCTTGGAAAACACAACAACTCGTATTTCAACCATTAGGGAAAATATGGGATTTTCTGGATCTAATACCTTCACTTTCAACACAACAAATCACAACACTTTACATTTGAAATGCTGCATTTTCTGGAAAATATACACCCATTTTGGAATGGCATCCAATTTTTCTAAACTACTTATGAACTCACCAACTTAATTGTTGACACTTTTTCTTTGAAATAACTTGTATTCTCAGGGAACCGCTAAGCAGGTTTGGGAATCAACTTTTGGGATTAACGCGCTGGCGTTAATTACTTCTTTTGAATAATGTTTATGTATTTATCTTTTGAACATGTAATGAATACAACTATGTAAACATCTTGGAAACTTTAATATATATGGTGGTGTGTACTTTCCTTTCTATGAACTGTTATGATACTGAATATGACGTCCTCCGCCCCCGAACGTTTCCGCTGTTATGGTTTGGGGGTGTGACAATGAGGCCTACTAACGGTAAAACGACTTGTTCTTATACATACATACATACATATATATATATATATATATATATATATATATATATTTATAATTAACCATTAATGTTATAAATAGTATAAGGGTTGAATTTTAACTATTAAAACTCTAAGGGTTGGAATTAAAGTTTATTAAAGTGTGTGAAACTTTACATATACCAAAACTTGAGGGCAAGTTTTGTAACTATGCAAAACTCTTCATTTCATAACTTATGAATTAAAGGTTCATAAAAATGAAGACTCTTCATTTTCATGTAACTTATGTGTTTTAAGTGTGTGTTAAATAAAAGTGACCTTTGGATATCCATAACTTGAGGACAAATTATGGACTCCATTAAAACACATAAATGATCAAGAATTAATTCTAAACAATTCAGCAAATAATTCCAATCATTTTCTAAATTCATAAGAACATGAACATGATCATCAAAATTTCAAGAATCATATGAACACATAAAATCATGGAATTTTGATATATGCTATTGTAAATGGATTAAAACAACCATCACACCAACTAAAATAAGTTTTATAACACCAAAACAGTTTAGGGTAATGTTTCTAGTCCATTTCTATCAGCAAAAGTCGAAAATATGCACTCTCTTGATCCTACTCGTCGAGTGCATGAACCTACTCGACGAGTAGGTTGAAGTTTACCTTGGACTCGTCGAGTCCCCCCCATGGACTCGGCGAGTCCATCATGCAGACAGCAACGATTTCGACTTTTTTCACTATTTTGCATCAAGTATCAAACAAGCAAGCCTAGGCTCTGATACTACTGTTGGGTTTTGAGCAATCTAACACTTCCTAAGTGTGCATGCAACCCTAATAAACCTTTGATCTATGTTTGTCTAAATACATGAAAAATAATAATTTTCCAAGGTTTATAACCTATCTAACATGGAATGGGGAACATTTCAACATAGAAGAGTTAGAAGAGATTACATACCTTTTTGATGAGTTTGGTTCTAAGGAGTTTGAGGGCCAAGCACCAATAGTGTGAATGCCTCAAATGGAATCACAAAACACCACAAACTCTTGGAAAACTTTGAGAGAGAATACACACTTGTATTTTCGGCCACACACAAGCACGCACACACTAGTTCACTAGTTACACTTAGGCTCATTTAGGCCCCATTTCATGCTCCATAAGCATGCTTATATAGTGTGCATGGTTAGGGTGAAACCCTAATAACCCATGACCTTCCCTTTCCAAGGATCCATGGGTTAAAAGCTCCATGGATCATCCATGGACTTCCATACAAGCCTAGCCCATTAACAAATGAGTATTAGCCCACACTATATAAAATATAATAGCCCACAATTAATTAGTCTTCCTTTTAATCGCTAAATTAATTCATAATTTATTTAAGACTAAGACTAATTAAATAACATGACTTCATATTAATATATTATAACTTATAATATATTAATAATCATATGTGTATAACTCTCATAAAATTATCCATCAATAGTTTGGATGAGATGCAACCCAAATGGACCATGCCGGTCGGGTCAAGTATATACCAAATAAGTTATGGACTTAGATACCTTATCCAACAATGCTCCCATAAAGTCAATACCCCATACATCAAAGATTTCACATACTAAAATGGGGGTAAGGGGCATTTGATTCCTAGAGCTTAAGGACCCGAATCTTTGGCATTTATCACAATGTGCACACAACACATAAGAATCATGAAAATTGGTAGGCCAATAAAAACCGCTATCTAAGACTTTTCTAGCTATCCTTTGGTGTCCAAAATGACCTCCACAAGCATAGGAATGACAAAAGTTAAAGATGGATTGTACCTCTTTTTGCTCAAAACACCTTCAGATCATTTGGTATGCACAATACTTCCAAAGGTAAGGCTCATCCCATACATACCGCTTGGCCTCCTTCTTGATTTTTTTCCTTTTGCCAACATATGGACTCCTGGAGAAACTAATGTGTGACCAAATAATTGACAATATTAACATACCATGGGTCTTCCTTGATAAAGAACAAATGCTCATCTGGGAATGTATCACAGATTGGTGTGGTGTCTTCGGGTGGCGCAATAACACTAAGATGATCCGCGACTAAATTCTCTTTCCCACTTTTATCTTTGATTTCTATATCGAACTCTTGCAAAAGCAACGTCCACCTATTAACCTCGACTTTGAATCTTTCTTGAGTAGTAAATGTTTTATAGTTGCATAGTCCGAATAGATAATCACTTTGGTTCCGAGGAGGTACTGTCGGAATTTCTCCAATGCAAAGACAATAGCTAACAACTCCTTCTCTGTAGTAGTGTAGTTGGTTTGAGCATTATCTAAAGTCTTGGATGCATAGCACTCTACTTTTTGTCCTAATGCTGCCCCAACCTCGGTATTGCTCGTGTTGCACATGATCACAAATAGGAGATTCCAATTGGGTGCTTGGATGATAGGAGTAAAACTGAGTAAACATCAAACGATCAAAAGCTTCTTTGCATGGTTGAGTAAACTCAAATTCAACATCTTTTTGGAGTAATTGATACATCGACACTGTAATCTTTGAGAAATCTTTTATGAACCGTCGATAGTGTAATGACCGTGTTTCTAGGATAGGCATTAATGATGATGTAATAGTGTAGGTCAATCTTTGTAATTTTTTTGGAATAATAAGATGTATTATTTGAGTATTTTGTGTTTTATACTTAATTATTATAATTTAGTGAATTAAGGATAAAAATTAGCATCGAAAATAAATGATAGATAACACCGATATCTATGAAGAAAGTTGTAGTGGTTGAAATAAGGATTTCGGAGATATAAAGAATACCGAAATCTGAGTTATAACGATGAAGTTATGACATGTCGAAGTTTCGCGACAGAACCGACACAGCACTATAAGGCGTAAAAACTGAATGTAGGATAAAGTGCTTTTCAGCATTAGTGATATAAACGAAAGTCGTAGTATACGTTAAACCGAGAGCGTGCATAAAAAGCATGTCCAAATCTAACTTCGTATGAGAAAATTCTGAATTTTCTAGGATTTGACACAGCAGTATGCAGCCCGAATGATAATTGAAGATCTTGTTGATTGTAATTTTTAGTCGAAACAACCTAAATGAGAATTGAAGATCTTGTTGATTGTAGTTTAACGGTAAAAAGAAAGACGAAAATGGATATCGGAAGAAGAAATTTATGATTTTTTAACTAACGTTTCCTGTCCCGGCCTGTTAATAATATAACTAAAAAAATAAAAGAAAAATTAGGCGATGGAGTCTAAACGAAAGTTGTAGAACACGATCTCACCTACGCATGGATATAAAGAACGTCAAAAATGGAGCCCATATGCGAAAAGTTATGAATTTTTGAAGTTTGAAAATTCAGAGTACGCCTAGCGTACTCATGTTCATGGTCTGAGATTGGCCACTTAGCCCTACTTCTTCGCATGAGAGACACGTGTCATAGCCTTGACGAGTCCGATATGATCCCTTCGTACGCCTAGCGTACTAGTTGAAGAAGGCGTACGCCCAATGCACTCTAAAGTTACGCCTAACGTAACTCGAGTATTCAGCCCCTTTAAATAGTGATCGATGCCATTCGAATTTACTTTTACAACATCTATCCTCCCACCCTATACTTTCTTTTTACCTACAAAAAAATACCCTCAAGCCTATTATATCATCATAGCATCGTAAGCAAGTCCCGGAGAGCCTGAAGATCCCGAGAAAAAGAGTTTTCCAACCGAAACTCTGCCCGCGTGAAGCCTAGTTTTTTTGGAAAACATCTTGATATCATCGAAAATGGTTGTTTTAAGGGATGAAGTGATGTCCAATCACCGTCTTATCAAGTGAGTGTATAGTCACTTTGATCTTACACATAGATATGAAGTATTTTATATAAAATACGTGCTATGTGAGTATATATTGTTTGTTTATTTGAGATGGATGTTGAATGAATGATTTATACAGATTTTAAATGATTTAAACTGTATATGTATTTTATATCTACAAAAATGTTGGATAAAACATGGGTAGATGAAATAGTTGGTATGTGATGAAAGATGAGTTGGATAAATTAGATGATCGGTGATATAGATCATGAGATGAGGGTGAGGGGTGCAATATGAGAGAAGCCCTTACCCAAACGTTGTCCCCCATCATTCAGCAGAGTATGGATGACAACCATGGACTATTCTAGATGGTCTGTGGAACACTAGCAGGCTCGCAACCTGTAGGTGTTGTGAACTATATGTTCATCAGATGTACTCTAAAAACCCATTGACATGTATTGCAGGTGGATTCCCGTGAATAATATTATCGATAATTAAGAGGTATGGACTTAGCACATGTTGTATAAACCCTGGAAGCTATCGACTTAGTGCTTGTTGTATAAACCCTGGTAGATATGAGGATAGATAGAGTGGGCTAATAAAGAGGATAATGGGGATGGAAATTGGGTTGATTGTTTGATGTTTAAACATAGTAAATTTATTTATTGTGGCTTGAAAACACTATAAGCTCACCAGGTTCCCAAGCCTGACCCACTCAACTTTTTATATTACAGGTACAGAACCCAGAGCATAGTTGGATGATAATGAGGGATTTTTGAATTACAGGTTAGTAGTTGTAAATAACTGTTGTAAGACTTATAATGTACTGTTTATGCTTTTGGTTTGTATCGGACATGACATCCCGAGGTTTTGTTATATAATGAAAATACATTTCTTTATGAAATGCTTTGATAAATTTTTATTATTTTTTGTTTTGGGAACAAATTCCGCAACACCTTTTGAAAGATTACTCTGATTTTATTTTTAAAGCATAAACTAAATCGGTCTTTTCTAGCAGAGAAATTTGGGGACGTCACAGTTGGTATCAGAGCATTAGTTTAAGCGAACTAGAAATTTGTAGGATTTCTGGACTTAAACTTAGAATGCTAAGTGATGATCGTGAGATGAGTGTCTACCATATTTTAGACACAAGCACTAATATATTTTAGGAAAGATGCTTAAAATGCTTTTATGTGCTACATGCTATATGTTTGCCATATATGATATTATTTGTTCGTATCTATGGTTTGTTGCCGATTGGATCTAGAAACCTTATGTGTTTAGGATTCTAAGTGTATGCCTACAATATTAGAACTAGCATTTAACATTTCGGAGTGATATAGGAGAATTTCAATATCTATCGTGAATAGAGATCTAAATTCACCTAATTTGGTGCATAGATCAAAATGGCAAGAACCCAAAGCGGAGCTGGAAATACAAATGAAAACAGAAATCAGCAACCTCAACCCCAAGTATTGAGCAGCTGCACCAGATGCCAGTCACAATGGCTAGAGTACAAGCCATGATTCGAGCTATGATGGACGAACAAAGGAAAGATATGAGACAATTGTTGTTGAATAATAGGGATGAACCCTCAAGGTCTGTTGAACAAACTGAACTAAATGACGGGCAGTCAGAAGAAGGGGACGATAGTAGGACTGTCAGTCAAGCGGAACCCTTAGTGGCAGAAAGCGATAACCCAGAAGAGAATCAACAGAGAAGGATATATGTATAATAATTGCTTGGGCGCAAAACCACAAAGTCGTTTAGCAAGCCAAAAGCCTGTAGAGATTATGGACTGGAACTCCGAGATGGAGATGGTGTTTGAAAGTTGCAATGGCAACAACAAGCAGAAAACCGACTTTGCAGTCAGACAGCTAAAGACTGGAGTTTTAAGTTGGTGGAAGTTGTTGACAGATGAAATGCCACAGGGAGAAACCCTAAGGATGTCTTAGGAAGCATTCATGGAGCAATCAAAAATGCAATACTACTCTGAAATAGATACGATGGACCTAAACAATTAGTTTCGGAACCTGAGGAAAGGGAAGATGAGTGTATATGAGTATGCCATAGCATTCACCGAGAAGATGAATCTATTTCACTACTTGGTGCCGACGAAACTCTCCAAGATAGATGGTGTTGCTAACGGATTGCCAGCAGACTTTAGTGCAACAGTGAAAATGGAAACTACCTTGAAGGTAGCCCGTTAGAGCAACAACTAATGTGGAGATCCAACTTAGTGAAAAGGGTTTCGAAAGAGCTGAGGTAGGCGAGAAGAGGAAGTTTGAGGGATCTTCAAGATCCAAAAATAAAAATAGGTTCCTAAAGTCTGAACCCAACAATAAGAAGTATGGGGATAGTAATGAAGAAAGGTGGTGTGACAATGTCACACCCCGAAACCGATGACGGAAACGTTCTAGGGCGGAGGACATCATGTAAAGTATCACAACCAATGTACATAGTAAGCATAGTAAACACAACCATTACATTACATAGGAATATTTACATTTGTTTGAAAGCAAGGTAATACATGTTTTATATATACATTAGTATAACAAAAGTAAAGAAGAGACTGCTAAAATGCTCCGTCTTCTCCAAAACAATGTGGGATACCTGTCTAACGAGAACCTGAGAATACAAGCAGTTTTAAAAATATCAGCATAAAGCTGGTGAGTTCATAAGCAGTTTGTTTCGGGTAAAAGAACAAGTTTCCTTTGGTTTTCTGAAAATATTGTTATCCAAGAAAATCCCATATTTTCTTATAAGAGAAATTTAGTTATCCATTTGTTAACAGCCTGGTTAAGAACACTTAAAGTTATCCCAAGGGAGTGTTACCAAGGACGTGTCACCAATCTTAACATTAATGAAATTTTAAAAGAAATCATATGAAAAATCCTTGTTTATTGGTCCTTCACGCTCGTATCTAGGGGGAAGTGTTACCAAGGACACATTTCCATTTTTTAAGATTAATGTTATTGGTCCTTCACTCTCGTATCTAGGGGGAGTGTTACTAAGAACGTATCAAAGTTATAAGGTTAATGCTTTTAACAGTAATGATGTGGAAAATCATTTGTGAAATATAAAATATAACCTTTCATAATGAGTTTCACATTTAATATGAAGACTAACTCTACAAGTTAAACATTCGGTTAATACGGTTTTCAGTGTTAAAAGCATACGGAATATGAAACATTTCATACGAAATAATAAGTTAGAGTACGAAATTTCCTTGTACTTTTGCTTGTATTTCCCCCTGAAAACATGAAAAGCACTGAAAAAGGTGTAGGGGTATGAACTCACCAGACAAGAAATGTGCCAGTTAGGATGCTAAGTGTTAGTTTAGGGCTTGAACACGCGCGAGGCTCCTATGTAATATGAAGACATACATAATTGTATCTGATTAGACTTTGAACCACTAATTAATTAAGATAATACATTCTGAGATGCAGAAACACTTTATTTCAAGTGTTAGGAGTGATATGGGTTGCATTTAAGGGGGTGTAGGGCCTAGATATGGAGTTGGCTCTTCAAGAGTAAACTCTTAGAAGGGATTACGGCCCATAGACCATATCCCCATGAGTTTACATCCGAAACTCATGGGTGGTCTACTCATGGATGTTTAAAGGTCTTACAACACTTGTGAAATTTGGCTAGGTTCAATTCTAGGGCATAGGAAGTGGTTAAGTCCTCAAATGGACCATTTATGGGGGTTTACGACTGTAAACATAGAGTTTACGGCCGTAAACTCTTACTTGTCCCTTCGTTTTGTGTTTTGATGGTTCTAGGTTAAGCACATATGATTCCAGTCCAATATACAAGCCATGGAAGGAAGTTAGGACACCATTTGACCACCTTAGAGGAGTTTACGGCCAAGTAACCATTCCTTGGGGGATTTACAGTCATAATCTCCTAAGTTCATTACTTCCTAGATGTTTAAGCTCCCTACTTCGATGGTGGTTGGTTCTAGACATTATTCCATGCCATAGGAGGTGTTTAAGGGGCAATTTAGCACCTTAAATGGTGCTTACGGCCTATGAAGGAGGGTTTATGGTCCAAGAATGATCTTGGGCTGTAAAGTCGGGTTTACTCCCCAAATAAAAAGTTTTTGGTGTTCTAAGCTCGTACGTGTAAGTCCCTGAGTCATAGCTAAGCACCATAAGTGATTTGGAAGGGTTTTGGGGCTTCAAAACCACATTTATGGGTGTTTGCGGTTTGGGGTTGTTCCTCGGCCGCAAACACAAGTTTTTGATACTTTTGGATGATTTAAACATGGATTTGTATGCTAAACAAGCTGAACTATAAGCTAGGATAAATCACTTACCAATTTGGAGCTTGAAAGGGTGGTTTTGGATAAAAATTTGGGTTGTAAAGAGAGAGTATGTAGAGAGAGTGTTAAGAGAGTGAAAAAGCTTCAAATGAAGGTCCAATCACCCTTATATAGGGTTTGGGTTTGGGGCCCGGTGGAAATCTATCCGATACCGACGTTAAACGGGGCTTATGGTCGTACCCAATTAAGTTGTCGTAACCCGACGTGGTCGTGAATTAGAAACTTTTAAAAAGAGTATCAAGGGGGGTTTCACGTGTTTCTAATGCGTTTGGACACTCATGAAGTCATAATAAAAGTCTCAATTTAAATAACCTAATCCAAAAGTTATCGGAAATTGTTAATAAAAACTAATTTATTAACGGAAAAAGAGGTCACAATGATGGGATAAATTTCAGGTTGTCACAAACAAATAAACAAGGAAACACGCTGGGAGATGTCCTAAAGAGGTGGCATGCTTCAAATACGGGAGGACTAGTCACTATGCCCATGAATGCAAAACCCAGAGAGAAGTTTGCTTTAAGTGTGGTGGAGAAGGACACTTCAAGAAACACTGTCCGAATAGGGAAAGGGCAATGAAGCCAAATGAACCGCTAAAGCCAAAGCCAAGGGCATTCCAAATGATCCTCGATGAAGTAGGTGACGATGCGAGGAATCAAGGATGAGGACTTCATATCCAAAAATCAAGTTATGAAGTAGCAATGTGAATAGTAACATGTGGTGTACCTATTAAAGGCACAGTATATATTTAACTTGAATCTCTATGTAATTGTTTCAAAAAATAATATAAACCATGGTTTTGTTATCTGATGTATTAAATGATTATGTGAATTTTTTGAATGGTGACTTGGAAAACTGTGAGACAATACTTGGGACAAGTATAAGTAGTTGTGAACAGTAGTAGACGCCTACACTACTGGAAGCACAGGACTCACACTTGGATCAGAGAAAGTCACATGGTTACCAAGAAGCTAGTAATTGATTTCCTTTTTGCTCAAGTATGTCATTACCATCATTTCGATAATGACTAAGAAGATGATTGATATTCTGACCCTAAAGGTCATATCGAATCGAGTCTAACTAAGATGAGTATGTTACGTGGTTCGGGAAAAATTGAGTCCAAGGTTTATTGGACCGTTTAAGGTTCTTCAGAGGATTAGGAATCAAGCTTACAAGCTAGAAATACAAGATGAACTAAATGGTATTCATAACACTTTCCCCATGTATTATTTGAAGTTCACAGGAGAAGTTCCCGACATAATTCCAATTTCTGAATTAAGGTTGGATGAAAGCAAGAGGTTAATTGAAGAATCAGAGGCAATTGTTGGTCGTAAGACTAAGAATTTGCGATGCAAGATAGTCGATTTAGTCCTTGAGCGATGGAAACATTCGAATGGGCCAAATTTCACCTGGGAAACGCAGAGTGACACGATAAGGGGCTATCCGAATTTGTTTGCTGATGTGTGGTTCTGAGGACGGAATCATCCTAAGGAGAAGAGAATTGTAACGCTCGTGTTTCTAGGTTAGGCATTAATGATGATGTAATAGTCTAGGTCAACCTTTGTAATTTGTTTTGGAATAATAAGATTTATTATTTGAATATTTTGTGTTTTATACTTAAATATTATAATTTAATTAATTAAGGATAAAAATAAGCGTCGAAAATAAATGATAGATAACCCTGATATCTATGAAGAAAGTTGTAATGGTAGAAATAAGGATTTCGGAGATATAAAGAATACCGAAATCCGAGTTATAACGATGAAGTTATGACCTATCGAACTTTCGCGGCAGAATCGGCACGACACTATATGACATAAAAAGTGAATTTATCACAAAGTGCTTTTTAGCATTAGTAATGTAAACGAAAGTCGTTGTATATGTTAAACTGAGAGCGTGCATAAAAAGAATGTCTAAATCTGACTTTGTATGAGTAAGTTATGAATTTTCTAACATTTGACATAGCAGTATGCAACCCCAAACTCGAATTTTAGATCGAGTGATTTTCAGCCGAAACAACCTAAAGGAAAATCAAAAATCTTGTTGATTGTAGTTTAACGGTAAAAAGATAGACGAAAACCGATGTCGGATGAAGAAACTAATGATTTTTAACGGACTTTTCTTGTCTCTACCTGTTAAAAATATAACTTTAAAAATAATATCAAAATTAACCGACGGAGTCTAAATGGAAGTTGTAGAGTACGGTCTCACCTACGCGTGAATATAAACATCATAAAAACCGAAGCTCGTATACAAAAGTTACGAATTTTTAAATTTGAAAATTTGGAGTACCCCCAGCGTACTCATGTTTACAGTCCGAGATCTGCCACGTAACCCTACTTCTTCGTATAAGAGAGACATGTCGTAGCCTTGACGCGTCCGATGTTATCCCTTCGTACGCCCATCGTACTCGATGTACACCCAATGTACTGGTTGAAGAAGGAGTACGCCCAGCGTAACTCGAGTATTCAACCCCTATAAATAGTGATTGATGCCATCTGAATTTACATTGACAATTTCTATGAAGAGATACATAATAGAATCTAATTAGACTTTGAACCAATAATTAATTAAGATAATACACTCCGAGATGTGGAAACACTTTATTTCAATTGTTAGGAGTGATACGGGTTGCATTTAAGTGGGTGTAGGGCCTAGATATGGAGTTTGCTCTTCAAGAGTAAACTCTTAGAAGAGATAATTTACGGCTGTAAACTCATGGGTGGTGTGCTCTTGGATGTTTAAAGGTCTTACAACACTTGTGGAATTAGGCTTGGTTCAATTCTAGGGCATAGGAAGTGGTTAAGTCCTCAAATGGACCATTTATGGGAGTTTACGGCTGTAAACATAGAGTTTACAGGCGTAAACTCATACTTGTCCCTTCCTTTTGTGTTTTGATGGTTCTAGGTTAAGCACACATGATTCCAGTCCAATATACAAGCCATGGAAGGAAGTTAGGGCACCATTTGACCTCCTTAGAGGAGTTTACGGCCAAGGAACCATTCCTTGGGGGGGGGGGGGTTTACAGCCGTAATCTCCTAACACCATTGCTTCCTTGATGTTTAAGGTCCCTACTTCGATGGTGGTTGGTTCTAGACATTATTCCAAGCCATAGGAGGTGTTTAAAGGGCAATTTAACACCTTAAATGGTGTTTACGACCTATGAAGGAGGGTTTACGGTCAAAGAATGATCTTGGGTGGTAAACTCATGTTTACTCCCCAAATAACAAGTTTTTGGTGTTCTAAGTTCGTACATGTAAGTCCCTAAGTCATAGCTAAGCTCCAGAAGTGATTTGGAAGGGTTTTGGGGCTTTAAAACCCCATTTATGGGTGTTTGCCGTTTGGGGTTGTTCCTGGGCCATAATACACAAGTTTTTGATACTTTTGGATGATTTAAACATGGATTTGCATGCTAAACAAGCTAAATTATAAGCTAGGATAGATCACTTGCCAATTTGGAGCTTGAAAGAGGTGGTTTTGGATCAAAATTTGGCTTGTAGAGAGAGAGAGTAGGTAGAGAGAGTGTTATGAGAGTGAAAAAGCTTCAAATGAAGGTCCACTCACCCTTATATAGGTTTTAGGTTTGTGGCCCGGTACAAATCTACCCAATACCGACGTTAAACGGGGCTTATGGTCGTACCCGATTAAGTTGTCGTAACCCGACGTGGTCGTGAATTAGAAACTTTTAAAAAGAATATCGAGGGGGGTTTCATGTGTTTATAATGCGTTTGGACACTCATGAAGTCATAATAAAAGTCTCAATTTAAATAACCTAATCCAAAAGTTAATGGAAAATGTTACTAAAAACTAATTTCTTAACGGAAAAAGAGGTTACAATGATGAGATAAATTTTAGGTTGTCACATTATCCCCCCGTTAGAGAGAATTTCGTCTCGGAATTTAGAATTAAGATACAAATCATGGAATTGGAAAGAGATGTGGATATTTCTTTTTCATTGATTCTTCGCGCTCCCAAGTGAATTCGGGTCCTCGCTTGGCATTCCAACGAACCTTCACTATCGGGATATGGATTTGTTTCGTACGTTTGATCTCTCGATCCATGATTTCGATTGGTTCTTCCACAAAGTTCAGGTTTTTGTTGATCTCGATCTTATCAAAAGGGATCACAAAGGTTTCATCGGATAGGCACTTCTTAAGGTTTGAGACGTGGAACATAAGATGGATGTTGCCAGGTTCTTGAGGTAGTCGAAGTTTATAGGCTAGGGACCGATTCTAGCGACGATCTCGAAAGGTCCTATGTACCTCCGGTTAAGTTTTCCACGCTTTCCAAAGCGTATCATGCCTTTCCAGGGCAAGACCTTCAACAGGACACGATCTCCAACCTCGAATTCCAAGGGTTTCCGTCGTTTATCGGCGTAACTCTTTTGTCTGTCTCGTGAAGCTCTCAGTCGTTCTCGGATCTGGATGAATTTCTCGGTGGTTTCGCGGATGATTTCAGGACTAGTGAGAGCACTATCGGGGACTCGACTCTTGGCTAGCTGCGTATCCCCTACCTCGTCCTAGCACAGAGGGGATTTGCACTTGCGCCCGTAGAGGGCTTCGAACGGGGTAGCCTGATACTCGTGTGGTAGCTGTTGTTATACGAGAACTTAATCAAGGGTAAATGAGTGTCCCACGACTTTCCAAAATCGATGACACATGCTTTGATCATGTCTTCCAGGGTCTGGATAGTTCTCTCACTCTGCCCGTCTGTTTGAGGATGATAAGCTATACTCATATCCAGCTTAGTTCCAAGTTCTGAAGGGAGTACCAAAACCTTGAGGTAAACCTGCTATCTCGATTGGAGATAATAAACACAAGCACACCATGCAATCGGACTATCTCTTGGATGTAAGTTCGCGTGAGTCTTTCCATCTTGAATGATTCATTAATCAGTAGGGAGTGAGCGGATTTTGTCAATTGGTCGACTATTACCCAAATGGTATTGTACCCACTCGGAGATTTGGGTAACTTAGTGATGAAATCCATAGTAATCATCTCCCATTTCCAATCAGGTATCTCGGGCTGTTAGAGCAGATCCGAGGGCTTCTGATACTCACTTTTTACCTTGGCGCAAGTCAGACACTTGCCCACGATGATAGCGATTTTGGCTTTCATGTTTGGCCACTAGTATAGTTTCTTGAGATCCAGGTACATCTTATCCGAACCTGGGTGAACGGAATATTTTGTCTTGTGAGCTTCGTTCATGACAACCTCCCTGAATCCTCCGAAATTTGGGGTCCAGATTCGATCCATGAAACAGTAGACTTCGTCACCTCTAATCTTAAGTTTCTTATCTATTCCCCTCACGACTTCATTCAACACGTTCTCTGGTTTTAGGGCTTCCAACTGGGCTTCTCGAATCTGTACGGATAAGTGGGAATGGATGGTCATCGTCCATGTCTTCGCCTTGTTGCTTGAGCTTTCCTTTCGGCTAAGGGCATCTGCCACCACATTGGCCATGCCGGGATGGTTGTGAATTTCGCACTCATAATCACTGAGCAGTTCTACCCATCACCGTTGCCTCATATTTAAGTCCTTCTGATCGAAGATGTGGTGTAGACTTTTATGGTCGGTGAAGATCGTGCACATGGTACCGTAGAGATATTCCAGGTCGTGAGTCCTGTAGTTGACTTCATGTGCTTTGAGCTAGCTTGAGGCATAAGCGATAACTTTTCCTCTCTGCATTAGCACACAGCCTAAACCTTGATTGGACGCATCGCAATAGACGTCGAAATCCTCTGTTCCTTCGGGAAGGGACAGGATAGGTACGCTGCACAAGGCTCACTTCAACGTTTGGAATGCTGTGTCCTGCTTTTCACTCCAACAAAAGGGTACACCTTTCTGCGTCAGAGTGGTTAGGGGTTTGGCGATTCTAGAAAAATTCTGGATGAATCTGTGATAATAGCCAGCGAGAGCCAAGAATTGATGGATTTCTGTGGGTGTATTTGGTGCCGACCAATTCTCTAGCGCCTTGATTTTGGATGGGTCCACATGTATACCCTCCCCGCTTACCACGTGACCAAGGAAAGTTACCATCCGAATCCAGAATTCGCACTTGGAGAATTTCGTGTACAGCTTTTCCAATCTAAGAGTTTCCAACACTTCCCTCAAGTGTTGTTTGTGATTTTCTTCGCTTTTAGAATAGGCAAGTATGTCATCAATGAACACGATGACGAACTTGTCCAAAAAGGGGCGACACACCCGGTTCATCAGGTCCATGAACACTGCTAGTGCGTTGGTTAGACCGAAGGGCATCACTACGAACTCGTAGTGTCCATATCGAGTCCTGAATGTTGTTTTGGAAACATCACTCTCATGAACTCGTAACTGATGGTACCCTGATCTGAGGTCTATTTTTGAGAAATAGCTGGCTCCCTGAAGTTGATCGAAAAGGTCATCTATTCGAGGAAGAGGATAACGGTTTTTGACGGTCAATTTTTTCAGCTCATGGTAGTCTATACATATCCGAAAGGATCCATCTTTCTTCTTCACAAATAATATCGGGGCTCCCTAGGGTGAGGAACTCGGTCTGATGAACCCTTTACTAAGTAGTTCACTATAGCTGACTGGATAACTCCTGCATTTCTGCTGGAGCTAAGCGATACGGAGACTTGGCTACAAGATTTGCTCCAGGAATTAGGTCGATGCGAAACTCGACTTGGCGTTCGGGAGGAATTCCCGGGAGCTCGTCGGGAAAGACATCAGGAAAGTTGTAGACTTTGCGGATGTTCTCGAGTTCTTTAACTTAATGTTTCTCGTTGATCACATGAGCTAGGAATGCGTAACACTCCTTTTGCAGAAGCTTTTGAGCTTTGATGCATGAAATGATGTGAAGATTTGAACTAAGTTTATCGCCATAGATCATGAGAGTCTGTCCAGAGGGGAGATTGAGACGGATGGATTTTTCGTAACAAAGGATATCAGCATGATTGGGACTCAACCAATATATGTCAACGATAACATCAATGCTTTTTATGGAAACTGGCATTATGTCGATGGGAAAGGAATGATCATTCAGGGTAAGGCTACAGCCTATGAATATATCGTTAGCGTTCTTTTTCTCACCGTTAGCCATCTTGATGGTAAACATTTCGATTAATGGTTGGGGATTAGGTTTAAGAAGATGTTTGAATGAATGGCTAATAAAACTTTTTTCAGCACCAGAATCGAAAAGGATGCAAGCATAAGAGTTGTCGAGAAGGAATGTACCCGAGACAACAGTGGGATCGGCGACTACCTCCTCTCATCCCAAAGTTAGAACTCTCCCGGTGTTGCCAGTTGTTACTGCCTTGGGGTAGTTTCGCTTGAAATGTCTGACTTCACCGCAACCGTAGCAGGCCTGATTGACACCTGCTCCGGAAGCTTGATTGGTTGATTGGGTTGGTGCTTTGCAGTTTCACATAGTGTGGCCCTTTTTGCCACAACTATTTCAGAGCATCTGATGGCATGGGCTGGAAGTGAGATGGTGGTAGTTGCACTTGTCACATCGAGGAAGGGTATCAGCATACCTACTAGTAGGTGCTTGAGCTGTAGAAGCAACAGCAGAAACAGTAACAGGGGTAGTAGCAGCGTGGACTGCCACAATTTGCTGCTTCTTGGAGGATCCTTTTGAACTCTGACTCTTCCGCTTGCTCCATGATTTCTTCTTATTTTCACTGTTCTCTTTAGCCGATTCAGGAGCAGTGGTCACTTCCTCGAGATCGTCACTATGGTCAATCAGAGTTTGTGCTAGGCATTGGGCGCTATCGTAGGTGTCTGGCTTCGCAGCCAAAACATTTACTTTGGTTGCCTTGGTCAGCCCCCAAATGAATATCTCAATATTTTTGCTTTCTGGGGTAACCATTCTCGGGTAGAGAACCGCTAAGTCATCAAATCTGGAAGTGTAAGCGGCGATATCGGAGCCCTTCATCTTTAGGTTCCAGAGTTGATGTTCCAGCTTCTGCATTTCGCCCCATGGGCAGTATTGAGCAAATAGATGATCTTTCATGCTCTCCCAGCCCATAGCATTGGCTACAAGCAAGGTTAAGGATTTGACTCGGCCATTCCACCAATGCTTTATCGGTAAAAGTACAGGCGGCGAACTTCACCTTGTCAATTTCAGAACAGGCACAGATTTCGAAAATAGACTCGATCTTTTCAATCCATCGAGTCAGAGCAATAACACCTCCAGTGCCATTGAAAGGTGTGGGTTTCATGTTCATAAATTCTTTGTAAGAACACTCCTTTCGGTATCCCTGACTACCTTCTTGGTTTTGGGGCTGAGTGCCACCTCCTGGCCCACCTGAACCACTAGGTTCATTTGTGACATGGCAGTAGCCACAGCAGCAGTAACAGCTGCTTGGAACATGGCGGGATCAAATGGAGAAGGAGGTGGAGGAGGATTTTTATTCTTTGAGCTGGGACTTTTCTTTAGAGGCATCTTGATCTCAAATGATTAGGAAAGAGAGGATGGTAAGTCCTCTAAATAGAATCAAGAGATATGAAACAAGAGATATCTCGTTATGGCAGATATAGTATTCTACTAAGTGATAAAACAGGAAAGAGTTACCGAAGCAAGTAAACTATCGCTAAGGAAAGAATGAGTAGAAGCACTTGGAATGAATTTCGACAACGTATTCGACTTTGGCAAAAATACTCCTATAGTATTTTATGGTTTGTTGCGACAATGACTCATTGTTTGGATATTTGGTAAGTTTTAGGCCTGCTGCACACCACAGTCACTCCCAAGCACATGTTCGCCGTGTCTCGAATGAATATAGTTGATTATGCTATAATGACCCTAGACACGACTACATAACTGCCCAGGTTTAACCGCAGTGCCCAACACCCAATTACTTATGTTGTGTTCTACTCGTAGTTACGGTTTCTGGCGTTTTAGATATTCTTGTATACTTGGAGTAAAAGTACTTATATTTTTAAAGTATACTTTTAGTTCAGAGCAGTTTGGCCCCTTAGTGTTTATAGTTATATACCATGTAAGGTTCGGTATACTTAGTTCACTATAAACAATGGCTCTGATACCAATCTGCCACACCCCGAAACCGATGGTGGAAACGTTCTGGGGTGGAGGACGTCATGTAAAGTATCACAACCAATGTACATAGTAAGCATAGTAAACACAACCATTACATTACATAGGAATATTTACATTTGTTTGAAAGCAAGGTAATACATGTTTTATATATACATTAGTATAACAAAAGTAAAGACGAGACTGCTAAAATGCTTCGTCTTCTCCAAAAGAATGTGGGATACCTGTCTAACGAGAACCTGAGAATACAAGCAGCTTTAAAAATATCAGCATAATGCTGGTGAGTTCATAAGCAGTTTGTTTCTAGTAAAAGAACAAGTTTCCTTTGGTTTTCTGAAAATGTTGTTATCCAAGAAAATCCCATATTTTCTTATAAGAGAAGTTTAGTTATCCATTTGTTAACCAGCCTGGTTAAGAACAGTTAAAGTTATCCTAGGAAAACCACTTATCTTCCTTAAAAGCTGGTGGTTGGTTATTGATCCGGAATGAAGTGTACAAGTATCTACCATACTTGTAGCATTAATGAAGTATCCTGAAAGCCTGGTTATCCTTGTAAATTGCATTAGTTTTAACACGTATATAAAACTAATAAGTAGGTAGTACAAATTTCCATAATCTATGTTGCGAGTTCCATAACCATACAATAAACTAGATAAGGCTCGTAACGGGTCTAGTATCGTTTTATGACTTTTTTCAGTTGTTGACCAGTCGGTCCCACTGTAGCTAGCAGCCAGGTGCGGGGTAGTCAATTTCATAAAGATCTATACACTCAAGTCATGTTTTCCCTCCAGGAGATTCTGGTTACAAGGATAGTCCTACACTCTCGTATCTAGGGGGAGTGTTACCAAGGACGTGTCTCCAATCTTAAGATTAATGAAATTTTAAAAGAAATCATATGGAAAATCCTGGTTTATTGGTCCTTCACTGTCGTATCTAGGGGAAGTGTTACCAAGACATGTTTCTAGTTTTTAAGATTAATGTTATTGGTCCTTCACTCTCATATCTAGGGGGAGTGTTACCAAGGACGTATCAAAGTTCTAAGGTTAATGCTTTTAACAGTAATGATGTGGAAAATCATTCGTGAAATATAAAATATAACATTTCATAATGAGTTTCACAATTAATATGAAGACTAACTCTGCAAGTTAAACGGTCGGTTAATACGGTTTTCAGTGTTAAAAGCATACGGAATATGAAACATTTCATACGAAATAATAAGTTTGAGTACAAGATATCCTTGTACTTTTGCTTGTATCCCCCCCCCCCCCTGAAAACATGAAAAACACGGAAAAAGGTGTAAGGGTATGAACTCACCAGACGAGAAATGTGTCGGTTAGGATGCTAAGTGTCAGTTTATGGCTTGAACACGCGCGAGGTTCCTATGTAATATGAAGAGATACATAATTGGATCTAATTAGACTTTGAACCACTAATAAATTAAGATAATACACTCCGAGATGTGGAAACACTTTATTTCAAGTGTTTGGAGTGATACGGGTTGCATTTAAGGGTGTGTAGGGTCTAGATATGGAGTTTTCTCTTCAAGAGTAAACTCTTAGAAGAGATTACGACCCATAGACCATATCCCCATGAGTTTACGGCCGTAAACTCATGGGTGGTGTGCTCTTAGATGTTTAAAGGTCTTACAACACTTGTGGAATTAGGCTAGGTTATATTCTAGGGCATAGAAAGTGGTTAAGTCCTCAAATGGACCATTTATGGGAGTTTACGGATGTAAACATAGAGTTTACGGCCGTAAACTCTTACTTGTCCCTTCATTTTCTGTTTTGATGGTTCTAGGTTAAGCACATATGATTCCAGTCCAATATACAAGCCATGGAAGGAAGTTAGGACACCATTTGACCTCCTTAGAGGAGTTTACGGCCAAGGATCCATTCCTTGGGGGATTTACAGTCGTAGTCTCCTAAGTTCACTGCTTCCTTGATGTTTAAGCTCCCTACTTTGATGGTGGTTGGTTCTAGACATTATTCCAAGCCATAGCAGGTGTTTAAGGGGCAATTTAACACCTTAAATAGTGTTTACGACTATGAAGGAGGGTTTATGGTCCAATAATGATCTTGGGCTGTAAAGTCATGTTTACTCCCCAAATAACAAGTTTTTGGTGTTCTAAGCTTGTACATGTAAGTCCCTAAGTCATAGCTAAGCACCATAAGTGATTTGGAAGGGTTTTGGGGCTTCAAAACCACATTTATGGGTGTTTGCGGTTTGGGGTTGTTCCTCGGCCGCAAACACAAGTTTTTGATACTTTTGGATGATTTAAACATGGATTTGTATGCTAAACAAGCTAAACTATAAGCTAGGATAAATCACTTACCAATTTGGAGCTTGAAAGGGGTGGTTTTGGATAAAAATTTGGGTTGTAAACAGAGAGTACGTAGAGAGAGTGTTAACAGAGTGAAAAAGCTTCAAACGAAGGTCCAATCACCCTTATATAGGGTTTGGGTTCCGATACGGACGTTAAACGGGGCTTATGATCGTACCCGATTAAGTTGTCGTAACCCGATGTGGTCGTGAATTAGAAACTTTTAAAAAGAGTATCAAGGGGGGTTTCACGTGTTTCTAATGCGTTTGGACACTCATGAAGTCATAATAAAAGTCTCAATTTAAATAACTTAATCCAAAGTTTATCGGAAATTGTTAATAAAAACTAATTTATTAACGGAAAAAGAGGTCACAATGATGGGATAAATTTCAAGTTGTCACAAACAAATACAGAATGAAACACACTGGGAGATGTCCTAAAGAGGTGGCATGCTTCAAATACGGGAGGACTAGTCACTATACCCATGAATGCAAAACCCAGAGAGAAGTCTGCTCTAAGTGTGGTGGAGAAGGACACTTCAAGAAACACTGTCCGAATAGGGAATGGGCAATGAAGCCAAATGAACCGCTAAAGCCAAAGCCAAGGGCATTCCAAATGATCCTCGATGAAGTAGGTGACGATGCGAGGAATCAAGGATGAGGACTTCATATCCAAAAATCAAGTTATGAAGTAGCAATGTGAATAGTAACATGTGGTGTACTTATTAAAGGAACAGTATAGATTAAACTTGAATCTCTATGTAATTGTTTCAAGAAATAATATAAACCCTAGTTTTGTTATCTGATGTATTAAATGATTATGTGAATTTTTTGAATGGTGACTTGGAAAACTGTGAGACAATACTTGGGACGAGTATAAGTAAGTGTGAACAGTAGTAGACGCCTATACTACTGGAAGCACAGGACTCACACTTGGATCAGGGAAAGTCACAAGGTTACCAAGAAGCGAGTAATTGATTTCCTTTTTGCTCAAGTATGTCGTTACCATCATTTTGATAATGACTAACAAGATGATTGATATTCCGACCCTAAAGGTCATATCGAATTGAGTCTAACTAAGATGAGTATGTTACGTGGTTCGGGCAAAATGGAGTCCAAGGTTTATTGGACCGTTTAAGGTTCTTCAGAGGATTAGGAATCAAGCTTACAAGCTAGAAATACAAGATGAACTAGATGGTATTCATAACACTTTCCCCGTGTATTATTTGAGGAAGTTCACAGGAGAAGTTCCCGACATAATTCCAATTTCTGAATTAAGGTTGGATGAAAGCAAGAGGTTAATTGAAGAATCAGAGGCAATTGTTGGTCGTAAGACTAAGAATTTGCGATGCAAGATAGTCGATTTAGTCCTTGAGCGATGGAAACATTCGAATGGGCCAAATTTCACCTGGGAAACGCAGAGTGACACGTTGAGGGGCCATCCGAATTTGTTTGTTGATGTGTGGTTCTGAGGACGGAATCATCCTAAGGAGAAGAGAATTGTAACGCCCGTGTTTCTAGGCTAGGCATTAATGATGATGTAATAGTCTAGGTCAACCTTTGTAATTTGTTTTGGAATAATAAGATTTATTATTTGAATATTTTGTGTTTTATACTTAAATATTATAATTTAATTAATTAAGGATAAAAATAAGCGTCGAAAATAAATGATTGATAACCCTGATATCTATGAAGAAAGTTGTAATGGTAGAAATAAGGATTTCGGAGATATAAAGAATACCGAAATCCGAGTTATAACGATGAAGTTATGACCTGTCGAAGTTTCCCGGCAGAATCGGCACGACACTATATAGCATAAAAAGTGAATTTATCACAAAGTGCTTTTTAGCATTAGTAATGTAAACGAAAGTCGTTGTATATGTTAAACTAAGAGTGTGCATAAAAAGAATGTCTAAATCTGACTTTGTACGAGGAAGTTATGAATTTTCTAACATTTGACATAGCAGTATGCAACCCCAAACTCGAATCTTAGATCGAGCGATTTTCAGCCGAAACAACCTAAAGGAGAATCAAAAATCTTGTTGATTGTAGTTTAACGGTAAAAAGATAGACGAAAACCGATGTCGGATGAAGAAACTTATGATTTTTAACGGACTTTTCTTGTCTCTACCTATTAAAAATATAACATTAAAAATAATGTCAAAATTTACCGACGGAGTCTAAACGAAAGTTATAAAGCACAGTCTCACCTACGCTTGAGTATAAAGAACGTAAAAAACGAAGCTCGTATACAAAAGTTACGAATTTTGAAATTTGAAAATTCGGAGTACGCCCAGCGTACTCATGTTCACAGTCCGAGATTGGCCACGTAACCCTACATCTTCGTATAAGAGACAAATGTCATAGCCTTGATGCGTCCGATGTTATCCCTTCGTACGCGCAGCGTACTCGATGTACACCCTGCGTACTGGTTGAAGAAGGAGTAAGCCCAGTGTAACTCGAGTATTCAACCCCTATAAATTGTGATCGATACCATCCGAATTTACGTTGGCAATTTCTATCCTCCCACACTATACTTTCGTTTTACCTACAAAAAAAATACCCCCAAGCCTATTATATCATCCTAGCATCGTAACCAAGTCCCAGAGAGCCCGAAGATCCTGAGAAAAAGAGTTTTCAAGCCGAAACTCTGCTCGCGTGAAGTCTGATTTTTTAGAAAACATTCCGATATCATCGAAAAAGATTGTTTTAAGGGACGAAGTGTTGTCCAATCACTGTCTTATCAAGTGAGTGTTTAGTCACTTTCATCTTACACATATATATGAAGTATTTTCTATAAAATACATGTTATGTAAATATATATTGTTTGTTTATTTGAGATGGATGTTGAATGAATGATTTATAAAGATTTTAAATGATTTAAACTGTATATGTGTTTTATATCTACAAAAATGTTAGTGTGTGATGAAAGATGAATTGGATAAATGAGATGATCTATGATATAGATCATGAGATGAGGGTGAGGGGTGGAATATGAAAGAAGCCCTTACCTAAACGTTGACCCCCCGTCATTCAGCAGAGTATGGTTGACAACCACGGACTATTTTAGACGGTTTGTGGAACATTAGCAGGCTCGCAACATGTAGGTGTTGTGAACTATATGTTCATCAGATGTACTCTAAAAACCCATTGACATGTATTGTAGGTGGATTCTCGTGAATAATACTGTCGATAAATGAGAGCTATAGACTTAGGACATGTTGTATAAACCTTGACAACTATGGACTTAGTGCCCGTTGTATAAACCCCGGCAGCTATGTATTTAGTGCCTGTTGTGTAAACCCTGGTGATGATATATTTCATGCTTATTCCTTAGGATGAATCCTTAGGAATGAGTGATAGATGATTCTTAGGGTAAATCCTTAAGAAATAATTAACACATGGGTTTTTGTTATTAATCCGGGAGGATGTATTAAGACATAGTTATTTGTTATTAATCTGGGAGTATGGATTAAGACATGGTTATTTGTTATTAATCTGGGAGTATGGATTATGACATGGTTATTTGTTATCAATTCGGGAGTATGGATTCATAGATGGTTATTTATTATTAATCCGGGAGTATGGATTAAGACATAGTTAAATTGTCCCTAGTCCGAGAGTATAGAATGCACACAGTTGTTGATCCGAGAGTATGGATCAGACGCACCCGATCTGGGAGTATGGATTAGGTAAAGAGGTAAATTTTAGATTCGGGAGTATGGATTAGGTAAAGAGGTTGATTTTAGATCTAAGAGTATAGATTGTGTCGTTCTGAGGATCGATGGAGTGGGGTAATAAAGAGGATAACGGGGATGGAAAATTGGGTTGATGTTTGATGTTTAAACATAGTAAATTTATTTCTTGTGGGTTGAAAACCATATATGATCACCAGGCTCCCAAGTCTGACCCACTCAAAATTTTCTATTACTGGTAGTGGACCCATAACATAGTTGGATGATAACAAGGGATTTTTGGATTATAGGCCAGTAGTTGTAAATAACTGTTGTAAGGCTGATAATCTATTGTTTATGCTTTTGGGCTGTATCAGAACATGAAAATACATTTCTTTAAGAAATGTTTTGATAAACTTTTATTATTTTTTGTTTTAGGAACAAATTTTGCAACACCTTTTGGAAGATTACTCTGATTTTATTTTAAAAGAATAAACTAAATCGGTCTTTTATCGCTGAGAAATTTGGCGATGTCACAGATAGAAACCTGCATGACCAAGAATCGAACGAACTTCTCAAACATTTGTTGGATAAGGGAGACTTTTGATGATGTCAATCATGGCTATCAACTTGCAGGCCTTTTTGGGACAATATATGACGTAAAATCAATCCCTTGTCCACCATGAAATGACATTTTTCATAGTTAAGCACAAGATTTGTGTCAATTCACCTTTGCATAATTTTTGTTAAATCGTTCAAACATTCATCAAAGGAGTTTCCATAAACTGTGAAATCATCCATGAAAACGTCGATGATGTTTTCAACATATTTAAAAAAAATGCTCACCATGCATCTCTGAAATGTTGCGGGTGCATTACATAGACAGAAAGGCATACGCCTATAAGAAAATGTGCCAAGGGGACAAGTGAAGGTAGTTTTCTCTTGATCTTCTGAGGCGACCAAAATTTGGTGAAAGCCCGAGAAACCATCTAAACAACAATAGTGGGATTGACCCGCCAATCTCTCTAACATTTGGTCAATAAAATGGTAGGGGTAAATGGTCCTTTCTTGTTGAAGCATTCAACTTCCTATAGTTTATACAAACTTTTCACCCATTTTGCACACGGGTTGGCACGAATTCTCCCTCATCATTTTTACAACTGTGACCACATCCTTTTTCAGGACTACTTGAATAGGGCTCACCTATTTGCTATCAGAGATAGGGTAGATCATACCTTCCTCCAAAAGATTCAGGATTTCTTTCTTTACTACCTCCATAATTAGGGGATTCAATCTTCTTTGTGCCTCTCTGGTTGGTTTGAAGTCTTCCTCCATGAGAATCTTATGCATGCATAAAGAGGGACTCAACGACTTTTTGTCAGCGATCATCCACCCAATAGCCTTTTTACAGTTTTTCAGCAAATTCACCAACTTATTTTCTTCTTTTTTGGACAACCTATTGGAGATGATAACATGCAATGTCTCTCCTTCTCCAAGATATGCATACTTCAAATGCTCAGGAAGAGTCTTCAATTGTCACTTTGGTGCTTGCACAACAGAAGGAAGAAGTGTTGTGTTAGAAATGGGCAATTTCAACTTGGTATTATCATACCTCATTATCTTCCTTTCTTCCATAAACTCCACAATTTCTAGTACTTCCTCATCAAGCTTGAAATTTGCTGCAATTTCCATGAACAAAATGTTATTAAAATTCCTGCTCAAAACTAACTCCAAAGAATCATGGTTAGTCAATTTAAAACACTTTCCAGTCAAAGATTGGATCATATCAACAAAATGTATACAAGGAACATCACTTGGATACCTTATTGCTTCATAGATATTGAAGTTAATGACTTCCCTATCAAATTTCATAGATAATGTACCATTATAGACATCAATTTTTGTTCTTGCTGTTTTTAAAAATGGTCTACCTAAAACTATGGAACTTGAGGTTTGGTCATCATCTCCCATATCAAGCACATAAAAACTAGCAAGAAACACAATTTCATTGACTTGCACAAATACGTCCTCCAATACACCTTTTGGGTGTACCAAAGATCGATCGACAATTCCCATTTTTTTATAGCTTGAGTAAGGTAAAACATTAATTCATGCTCCAAGATCAAGCATGACACATGACACAAAAAGGTTACCCATTTTACAAGGAACTATGAATACACCCGAATACTTACAATTTTTGGTAGCTGTTTTTGTAACACAGCTGAAAGGTTTTCCGCAACTTTCACAATGTGATTTCCTTTAAACTTTTTCTTAGATGTGCAAGAACTTAACATGTCTAGGAATCTGTGTAATAGCATCTATATGGGAATGTTGATTTCAACCTTTCGGAACATGGCCATGATCTCATCATCTTCTCGTTCTCTTTTTGTACTTGTTAATCTTGAAGGAAATGGTGTTGGAGTTACATTCAATTTGATATCTATTGGCTTCTTTGACTTTGAAGCATTTGTCCTTTCCTCTTCTTTGATACCTTCTTCCACCTCAATCTCATTTTCTACCTCTTCTTCATCCATAATCCTTGGGCCTTCATAGCTTTTTCCTCCTCTCAAAGTAATGGCACATGAATTATGTTTCGGGTTCTTCTTGGTTTGGAAAGGTAGCTTGCCTTGTGATTCCATCCTATTCACGGATTGAGAAAGTTGTGACACCTGTTGCTCCAAGCTTTTTATGCTAGCCTTGGTTTCTTGTTGGAAACTTTGAATGCTAGTGGCAAGGTTTTTTACAGTATCCTCCAATGACATACTTCATGAACCTGCTTGTGAAGGTTGTTGTGGTGGTGACCTAGAGTGGAAATTTTGAGGTTGAAATGGTGGCCTTTGTTGATTTTGAGGAAATGGTGGTCTTTGTGGGTATTGATGTGGTTGACTTGCTTGATACCTTCCCTGGTGATTTCCTCCCTAACCTTGATTGTTGTTCCATCTTTGGTCACCCTGTGGCTGATCATATCCTCTTTGATTTGATCCTGAATAGCCTCCCATGGCTTTTGCTTCTTCATAATTCTTATCTTGAGGTTGAGGGCACATATCGGTTGGGTGCCCTACTGGAGTACAAATACTGCACGGTCGGGGTGTGGGTTGCACACCCTTGTCTTTAGCTAACGTCATAACCACTTTTGTAAGCTCGGACAATTAAGCTTCAATTTGAGGAGTTTGGACTTCTTTTACACCTTGAGGTCCATATGTGTACCCTTGTTCATTATGACTTGAATGCTTAAATCTTCAACCATATTTTTGATTAAGTTACATATTTCGGTGGGAGTCTTGTCAGGTAAAGATCTGCCATTGGAGGCATTAAGAAGCCTTCTTTACATTGGAGTCCTGCCTTTAATGAAGTATTAGAGGAGCTAGTATTCGGTGATTCCATGCTTTGGACATCAGGCACAAAGTTTATTGAATCTTTCCCAATATGTGTGAAAAGTTTCTCTCTTATGTTTCTTGATTCGAATGTTTTCCCTCCGTAGGGCTGAAGCTTTCATCTCTGGAAAGTATTTGTCGAAAAAGGGTCGTGCAAGATCTACCCAAGTGGTAACCATCCCCGGTGGGAGGTTATAGGGACAGTCTTTTGCTGCGTCTTACATCACAAAAAGGAATTCCCTAAGCTTTATTTGATCCCCCGTGATATTGTGTGGCTTCATGCCCACACACACAACGTGAAATTTTATTAGAAAATTGTGGGGATCTTCATTTTCCAAGCCTCTAAAGGTAGGGAGTAGGAGGATGAGTCCAAATTTCAGCTCAAGATTTGTGGCTACCGAATATGTGATACAAAGAGGTTGTTTTGTAACCTCTTGTCTCGACCATTGACGAAGGGTTTGCTCAGGTGGTGGATTTGGAGGTGGATTCCCTTCATGGTTATCTCCCATGGTATGAGTAGTGGTTGAAGTTTCTTTGGGTGTAGTGTTTGGGATATTATAAGTGGGTGAAGATGGTCGAGTGATATTTTTAGGTGAGAATTGTTGTGAGAGTGAGAGACTTTC
This sequence comes from Lactuca saligna, assembly GCF_052625555.1. Classification (NCBI taxonomy): domain Eukaryota; kingdom Viridiplantae; phylum Streptophyta; class Magnoliopsida; order Asterales; family Asteraceae; genus Lactuca; species Lactuca saligna. Next base: position 120,683,332 of record NC_136420.1, read on the forward strand.
TGTTTCCGATGCTGATACACTTGAGAGGGGTATGTCCTACTAAATGTTGATGACTGGAGGTCTAGATGAAGAAGAAGTCCCGAAGCTCGGCTGCTTCTTACGAAGCTTGGCTTGCTTCTTTAACTTCTTTGCAATTTTCTCTATCTCTGAATCAATTGGAAATGGTGTACCTGTACAAAAAGGTCTAGGCATAAACAATTAGTAACATTGTGTCCCCGACAACGGCGCTAAATTTTTAGGCGTCTCAAACCCAAAAAATAAAGGGGTACGATATACTCCCAAAGAATCCCACTATATTGTACTAAAAGGTAGTACAAGGCAGGTAGGGTCGATCCGCAGAGACACGATATAATAAGTCTATACCTCTTTGCACAAGGTATTATGGTCACCAACAGTAAGGGGGGGGGGGGTAGAATGCAATGATTAAAACAAACAATTAAAAACACAAGTAATCAACTAAATGAGTGAATTAACTTCAGAATTTGTAAGGACTCCAACTCTTTGTATGACAACTTAGCAATGCGATTACAGGATAACATGATATTTGCTAAATTCTATCTAAGTTGGTACTTGAAAGTGTTAACAAGCTCAAACACTTCCCATTCACCACATTAATTAACCAAAACAATCTCTTTGATTAACCCTAACCAAACTATCCTAATCTAAACAAGCTCTTAAAATTAGATTAAAAGATTTCATTAAGCTTTATATGAATGTTCCCAACAACACCCACTACTCATCACAAGCTTGGGAGTGCAAGAATGAGTAAATAATATTTACAATAAATTCATTCACAGGAAATCAGTTTAATGCTTGTTACTTAGTCCAATTCACAAAAGAATTATGGAATTTGCAAAATAGATAACTTGAATAACCTAACCCTAATTCAAATGGCCAATAAGAATCACAATTAGAATCAAACATTTGATTAAAGCAAAATCGAATTCACTAGATACAAATTAAAAGCAAACATCAAGTCATACGATTGAAATCACAACCAAGAAGTCAAAACATGAAGTTGGAGAAACAAGGGTTCTAGCCACACATGGCTAGAACAAAATCACAAGTTGCAAAGATGGAAATGATGTGCAATTACAACTTACAAATAAGAGAAATAATGTTTCCAAATGCTAAACAATTAAATCCTTGCAAAAACCTTCAGAATTCCTTCACCCAATGTGCTCTGGTATCATGTGTGTCTCCTAAAATGAGCCTTCTCGTAATATGAAAATTAGGAAAGACTGCCAAAAGGCAATTTTGGGTCAAACACGGCCCGTATCAAAATAGATCAAATCAACACGGGATATGTTTAGTGTAGACAACAGCCCCTTTTTCTAGTCAACAGGCACATGCTCCTTTTATAGTGTAAATCCAACACGCCCCTTGTACCCTTCTGACTCCAATTCCAAACTTTATTTTTCCAACTTTTCCACTCTTCGCCCGATCATCCCTAATTCTTCGTCAATGCATCCAAAAACCTCCTAAAGCGCGTCGCAACCTCCGATTTACCTAAAAAGACATGAAAGTGTGCAAATAAGGTTGTTCTAAAGACTAACATGAATATAATAAAATGCAAGAAAAAGGAAGAACAATTATGTTAAATGGATGCATGGAAAGGGACTAAAAGGTGTGCAAAAAGATGCACAAATTGCACCTAACACCAACTATGATACCACGTAAATTTATATGGAGCCCAATATTGTTTCCAAATGATCCCTTATGGAGATAAGGGTAACTCCAACATACATAGATATTTATGGGAACATGTTTTACCAATGTGAGATACAGTAACACATTTAAATGATTATAAGAATCCATCATACTTGCACAAATTTCGGTTTCTCACCATTTACACATCCATATTCATTATGGTAGACCTAATCACATTAACCCACAACAAATCTAAATCTTTAACTTCTAGTGGTACGCCGATAGGACTGCTTTCATGTCATGGATCCATGTTAAACTTAATATAACATTATAGGAAGACATTGCATCAATAACACAAAAATGTTGCATCGAATTTACCCTTTTGATGTAGATAGTTGGCTTGAATTCTCTAATGGTTTACTTTGTTTCACCACTAAAACCTATTAGGATCAAATTTACCCTTTCAATGTGTTTTTCAGGATGTTACCTCTTTTTATGTCTTCGATACTTTGCCAAGCCTTTTAGTTGTAGAATAAGAACTTCCAAAGATGTCACATCCACCAAAAATAACATTGATTACCTTGGCATCCGATGGAGAGGATCCTAGCTTTTACAGGTTCTTTCCAGGGTCTTTTTCTTTTTTCCCTAGATCTTATGTTTCTTCTTCCTAAGATCTCTTTGAGGTATCCTATGCTTACAAGGTAGTTGATATCCTTCCTAAGAGCTATACAATTCTCAATAACATGTCCAAAGTCTTCATGGTATGTACACCGCTTAGAGTTATCCTGCGTAGCATAGATTATACCTGAAACACCCACATAATAATAGTAATCAATATTTTGGGAAATTCATCTTCCTCTCCTTCATCCTCAACGACATTAACCATGTGATGATGAGGTTTGGAATAAGGTTTCGACTTATAGGATCTTTCGACCGAGGATTCGGATTCCTATTGGGCATACCATATGAGTTAGAATGGTTGATCCTTTTCTGGATCTCTTTTTCCTCTTCCAGCTTGATGAACCTTAGTGCTCTGCTCCTGACTTATTCCATCCTATTTCATGGTGTCATTAAAATGTTTTCGTAAAGAGGAGAGTTCTACTTTAGACACATTTTTAAGGTTTCTTTGGCATTTTCCATATCAATGTTGGGGATAGTCAATACCTCCCTGCCAAACTTGTTCACAAAGTCCCTAAGGGATTCCTGAGGATCCTGAATTACTCAATAAATATCATTAGTGATTTTTCAAACGCTCTGCTACAAGAAAATTAATTGTTAAGAAGATTAACTAAATATGCAAATGAAGTAATATAGTAAGGAGGAACACTAAGTAGCCACTTTAAGGTTGATCATGTGAGGGTCAGACCAACACCCTTGCACAGGAATGCTTCCTTCAAGTGTGAGGGAATGAGGATGATCTCCATTCTTTCCCTATATTGTGTGACATGTTTTTTCAAGATCCATAGTCCCATAGTAAGGTTTCATGTTGGGAGTTTGGAAATGTTTTGGGACTTCAATATTAGCTATCGCATGAGTAAATCTTGAGATCCTATGACTAGTAGGAGATACTTCGTGTATAGGTTGGACTGTCCCACGTACACTTGAGATCAATTGCCTAAGTTGTTTGAGTTCTTTAGCCATAAATCGATAGTCTTACTATTAAAGAAGTTATGAATGTTTTTGTTATTAGGAGTGGTGAAGGTTTCATCAAGATCCTAGGTCATATGAGTTTCGATGTTTGTGATTATTCTCCCGATTTTGGTAGCAAAAGATGTTGGAACTATCGATCCCGAGAATTCCCCCAGGAATCCTGGATTGTTGAAATTTAGTATCATAGGTTGTAAGATTGATGGTGTTACCTCCTGAGGTTTGCGGATCTCTAATCTTATTCTTTCCACTTCCTTGAGCATCGTTCAATTATATGCCTATTGTTTAGCTACCTGCTATGTCAACGTCTTCATCATGGAGAAGACTTTGTTTTTTGAGAATGAGGTGGGAGGATTGAAGGATCCTGGAGCAACCAGATGAGTCTTCTTTGTTGGCATATCGGAAGTTTTCCTTTAACCTGGTAGCCTACTCAGAGGTGGTGGAAGATTTTTTGGAGGAATGGAGGGAAAAGGGGAGGAAAAATGGTTGGTTGTGTAGACATCATTTTTTAGAATTATCAACAATAGGACCCTATGGTGGGTGCCAAATTCTTTTGTAAAAAATTAATCAATTTTAAATCAACCAAATTGTATGAGAGGGTGTGATGTTGTAATCGAAACAAGGTAGAAAATCAAGAGTAAGTGAAACAAGTGGTTTACAAGGAAAGCTCTTGATCCTTGTTGGGATCTCCGACATAGAACCTTGTGATGGGATAATGATCACCTCCCTCATTAATTTGTTTTAATTGAAAGTTCAGTTACAGGTGAAATTATTGCAATATGTCTATGTATTTGTCGTGTGAAAATACATGTGTATTTATAGTTTAGTCTAAGTGACAATAAATATGATAGTTGTAGGATCCTCTCAAACAAAAATGAACATGTTGGTTTGACTTGGTGTTCCTGGATCTTTTGCATGATTAAATTGTTTCTTCATTGAGAATGAGTCTTATGTTGCCTACTTTTGCACATGTGAGAAAGACAAGAAATATATATGTTAGAAATGTTAGGAGATAAATAAAATAATGATTAGGATCCTGAGTTATGTCTGGGATCCTAAAATTTCTTGAAGATCCCAGATCCTGAAAACGGTCAAGGATCATGGACCTAACACCAGGCATCATCCAACAAATACCATAGGTGTCAACTATCTGCCATACGGTCTCAAGATTCGAACTTCCTATCCATGACACTAAAGTTCCAAAAAAATTTCAGATGCACAACATACAGACGTATGAGGGAACCATGAATCCTTAAAAGTAATTCGCCTAATATAGAGAATGATTGGACATAATTTCAATTCCTCACATCTTACAAAGTCTTGTTTATGCACGGGATTTGGTTTAACCCTTACAAGATTCGCAATAAAGTGGCTCCTAAATGTTCCTCCTTACTCTATAACTTCTTTTGCATATTTGGTTAACTTGTTTAATAATAAATTTTCATGTAGTAGAACTTTTTATAAACTAACAGACTAAGTTAAGGTAATGATGAATCCTTGAGATATTATGTTAGTAGGTTTCAGAAAGAAGCCCAAGATATTCCACACCTAGAGTTTGTGACATCTGTGGAAGCCTTTAAATTGGGCTGAACAAAGATTCACCATTCTACGACGAATGAGTCTTCCTCCCAAAAATCCTAAATGGATAAACTCTACTTAAGAACTAAGTATTATGTAGGGTTAATGTTCTAGAAGATGGAGAGGGTATTAAATATTATCCTAAGATACCTAACTATTAGTTTTCTGTTAATGTTTCATATATGGTATGTACAATGCAAGATCATGGGGATAAGCAAGAGATGGCCCATAAAGAATGACTAAACCCCAAGATGGAAAGAAAAATCGAAGTAGTGTGCTTACCACAAATACTTTGGACATTTTACCGAAGATTGCTTCACCTTCAGGAAGGAGATTAGTTACTTGTTGAACGAAGGGCATTTAAAGGAACCCTTGGGATGATGGAAGGACAAGGATAGCCAGAAATCCCAAAATCCTAATGTTTTTCCACAAAGAATAACTTATCCACCCTCAGATGCCAAGGTAATCAACTTTATCTCTGATGGATCTGAGATTTGTAGAGTTTCTTATTCTGCATCTAAGAGACATGCAAAAAGTTCCAAAATGGAAATAGAATACATTCCAAGAAAGTATGTATTCCTGACCAACAAAAAGTAGATATCCTTTGATGAAGATGAAAGGGAAAATCTGCTAGACCAACACCTAATAGAACAAAAATGGCAGGCAGTCACACTTTTTGTAAAACGGTGTTAGGTCATATGTGTTAAGTCATTGTTTAGTCCATTTTGTGTAGCGGGCTGGGCTTGTCCACCCGTTTATTTACTATTAGGGTTTTACTATTTAAAGTTCACGCATGCATCGTATCTTGTAATCGTCAATCTTGCAAACCCTACACAGCCTTTACAGTAGTAGTTATTCATTGAGCTCTTCTAAGGTTGTACTTGTTAATCATTCAACATGACATTGATCTTCTTTCTGTGTTTTGATTCTTTTACCTATTTGATTCTAATCGATCATTCAAGTTTTATACTTATCAATTGGTATCAAAGTAGAAGACTGTGTAATCCATATGTGTCACTTCTGTTAATGATCTATTAGGGTTGTCGCTTTAACAGGATCTGTAGTTTGTTGTCTTCTTAGTTTTCATTGATTATAGACGTTGAATCTAGATCTTATGTTTACGCAAAATTCGATTTTAGTTTTACACATCCGGTTCATACATGTTTTTGTTAAATTGACATCATGCAGTCGGGCGATTCTCACGTTACTCAAACAATCTCTCAAGCTGTATTGAATATACAACAAGGATCCCTATACTCTTTCCAAATTATTATGAAGTGTTGTCTCTGCAGTTTGAGGATTACGTGCTAGGGCTTGAAGATAATGGTTCATTATTATGGGATGCAATAACCGAGGAGATGTTTGCTCACACAGGTACAAAAGGGGTTATTAAAACTCAAGCTGAGTATAAAGCTCTTCTTATCAATGTTGAAAACATACAACATGATGAAAAAGACAAGCTAATCAGCAATGTCAAGGCTATGAGGATCATCCGTTTTGCTTTACCAGCGGACACATTTCTCTTGGTAAGGTCCTGCAAAACTGCAAAAGAAATATGGGATATGCTTAGGGAATTGTACTCAAGTGACGCTGATCTTGAACATTCCATTCAGAATCTGTTACTTTCGGAGTTTTGAGCTTTTGTTCAGAAGCTTGAGGAGAAACTGGACCATACGTTCAATCGCTACAACCATTTATTAAGCAGGATGTTGAAGCACAAGATCAAACATGAACTGATAGAGTAGAAGGTTACATTCATGAACGGGTTAAGATCTGAGTGGAAAGCTATGGTGTCGACAGTTAAAGCACACGAGAAATTCAAAATTTATTCCTTGGTAAAGCTCGTTGGTATTCAGAGGTCACATGAGAATGAAGTGACAAGTGAGGGATAGGTTGTTTTTGGAATGGGTTCTTTGGCTCTTGTAGCCAAGGGTAAGAAGATTGTTGATGGTGGATCAGAGTCAGATATCTCCGACTGTGAACTCTCAAAGGTAGAGTATGCCATGATGGTGTCCAACCCTAAGAGGTTCGCAAAGACGAATTTCGGTGGCATTAAAAGCCGAAACTGGAAGGGTAGTTATATTTCTGAGAAGTTGAAGGATGAGAGTGTGATCAACTCTCAAAAGGAAGAAGCGAAGAAAGAAAAGTAGCTTGTAGGTGACTCCGGCTGTGACTGTAATTATCGTCATGGGAAAAATCATCTAGCAAAGGAGTGTATGTTGAAAAGAATCAATTAGAAGAAAGAAGAGGAGGATGATGAGGCTTATTTCATCAAAAAGCTGGAGGAAATCAAGAAGAAGAAAAGTGTTGATGACACTAAATCTGCTTTAATTGTGCAGGAACATGATGATGAATTTAGCAAAGTCGAAGTGTGGTCGACTGATTCTGAAGACGAAGAAATTCATAGGCCAACTCATGAGAGGATCTTCGTGGCAAAATATGACATTATGCAGTTTTGTGGAAGGTTCTTGATGGTGACCAATGAAGTTTCAGCGCTTAGAGGATACGCTAGTGAAGGCGGTCGTGTCTCCGATAGTTGTTTCGTAGCAAAACCTGTCCCTGAGCAGATCAACGAGTGTGAGAAGTTGATAAACAAGGTACACACTATTCTTAAATCTCTAAATATTTTTTGTGTCTAAATATGAAACTGAATTAGATGATCTAAAATATACATTCTCTAGTTTCAGTGAAAGTTTAAAAAGAACCCATTTGAATAATTCTAACTTAACCGATCAAGTCTAGGGATCAGTTGATTTATTTGCAAAGAGATAATTTGGGGATTTAAAAATAGCAAAACATTTTTTGTTTAATTGCCAAAAGACTTTACTTCTGTATTACCGAGTTACATCTTGATTGTGACATTGGAAAGAAATTTCATAAGATGATTTTGCCCTTTCTTGAATTGAAAGAGGACAAAATGGATGCAGATTGTTACATGTGTGAATCCATCGTCTCATATGACGAAGTTTCGGATGCTTATAGAATAGGACTGGAAAAAATTGAATCTTACATACAGTCCAAAGATCACAAAAATATGTTGAAACAACTTTCGGATGAAAATGACAAATAGAAAATTAAATCTAATATTGTACAAAAGTTTGACTCATTAAACACTAAGTTGAGTTCAGAGAATAAACTTGATGTTGAATATACATTTGAATTCGATGATGATAGTGATATGATTGAAATCTCTGTGGAGGATGAGGTTGATTGCTCAAAATTCGTTAAAAGCAAACCTGAACCTGCGAAAGTCTTAATTTCTGAAAACTCAGTTGAAATTAAAGTGTTTCTGAAAATAAATAAAACGTTTTAAAACTAAAAGCAATTATTTTCCCAAAGGTTCAAACTGCTCCTAATCAGGTTTTCGCAACTAAGGTATTCAATAAAAAATCAGACTGTGGAACTAACGTCCATAGTCCAAGAAGGCAATAAAGATGGGTGCGATAAATATTTCTGGTCAACTCCTATTGACAATACAAACAAAACCAAAGGTCTCTCTAAAATGACCTCTTGGAGAACAAAGGGCAGATATGTAGCGGAACCGCTAAACAAAGTCGACTCAAGCTACGAAAAAGGGAGTCTAAGTGGAACCAAGAATGTTCCAAGTGATACATCATCCATACAGACCGAAACTCCTGTTAGAAAGCTGAAATCTAGGGCTAATGTTCACAAATCCTCCTAGCAATTTTCTGCTAAAAACATCAAAGAAATGTGATATATAATAAAAATATAAAGGAAAGAAAGCACTTCTGGCAAACCCAAAATCCTAACTTCGGTTTTCCAGAAAAATCATCCAATCCAAATGCGAAAGTGTATTCACATGCGAATCCTAGGAGTTTTTCACGAACTCAGTCTCAGTTTCTATAGGTTTCAAAAGCTAAATTTTTTCAATCACCCTCTTTTTCAAATCAAGAGAAACCTAAGGAGAAGTCAAAATCTCATTTCTCTCTTAACAAGAATGCCTCACATTCTGCCAAGACATCAAAAGATGTTAAGGGAAAAGGAAAGATAGTTTTAGAGCCTAAAATTCCTTTCAAAAGGTACGAAACTAACCCAAAGAAATTTGAGAAGATATCTATCAAGCAACAAATCTAAAATAAACAAAGGAAAATATCCACAAAGGATAAGAACTTAAAAGATAATAGGATCATTGTTTTTCAAATTACAAAGAAAGATAGCACCACCTTGGTTAAAACATCTTATTTAGGTGAGGTTGTTATTACTTTTCCTATTTCTGTGAAAGCCTCACATGGACCCAAACAATTTTGGGTTCCTAAATCTCTTTGATTTTTGTAGGAGATTCGTGACGAGCAGTTTGACTCTGAATGGTATATTGATAGTGGATAATGTATCACATGATAGGAAAGAAGGAAGAGTTGAGAGAGTTCAGGGCATTAAAAGATGGAGGAAGAGTGAAGTTTGCTAATAATACTCTAGGATAAATAAAGGGTTATGGAATGATCATGAATGGGGAATTTTCCATTCGTAAGGTTGCATACGTGGAAGGCTTACAACACAATCTTATAAGTGTTTCACACTTGGTTGTTGGTACCGGGTAGAAAGTTTCATTCGATGATGAGGGATCTAATATTATTGAAAAGGAGACCAAAATAGTGCTCGTAAAGTAAAAGCACAAAGGCAAAATGTATCCACTCAATCTAAACCTCACCAAAGGGAAGCGTGCCATCTGCCTACTTACGAAAGCTTCTACAAATAATAGCTGGTTGTGGCACCGTAGACTCTTGCACCTCAATTTCAAAGACATCAATAAACTTGTTCTTGGTGAGCATATGCAATGGATTCCATTCTTGAAATTTGATATGGTACATCTTTGTGTAGCCTGTGAGTTAGGGAAGCAAAGCAGGAAGTGTCATCCGACAGTTGTGAATACAAAAGTCATAGAACCACTTGAACTTTTGCATATAGACCTTTATGGTCCTTTCTGTAATTGAAAGATTTGGCGGTAACAAATATATACTTATAATTGTTGATGATTTTTCTAGATTTACTTGGGTTCAATTTCTTAAGTAGAAATCAGACGCCACTCCCAAGCTCAATGATTTTTTAAAGTAGATTGAGATACAATTGCAAAAGTTGGTTCGTAACATTTACAGTGACAAATGTTTGGAATTAAAAAACTAAGCATTTGAAGAATTTATGGCTACAAAAGGAGTAACTCACAACTTTTCGGATCTTTATACTCCTCAAGAGAATGGGTTTGTTGAAAGACGAAACCGATCTTTGTATGAAGCTGCGAGAACCATGCTATCATTTGCAAATTTGTCACTAGACTTTTGGGCGGATGCTATTGGAACAACCTGCCTTACCCAAAATCGATCAATCCTTAATAAGCGATTCTTTGTTACTCGCTATGAGATATTGAATACTAGAAAACCTAATGTTAAGTTTTTCCATGTCTTTGGTTCCAGGTACCTCATATTTAACTCTAAGGAACAAAGGAACAAATATGATGTAAAAGCTGACAAAGGACACTTATCTTAAGAAGTATCAAAAGGTCACTTTTGATGACACTAATCTTTAGAAGTATCAAAAGGTTGAGTCCTAATCAGAGGAAATCTTTCCTATGAAAACTCCGATGACAATTCCTCTTTCTAGCCTTTATGAGGAATTGATGAACCTCTTTGAAGAAACTAACAAGACGATCTCTTCAGCATCCAAGACAACAGACAACAAAGAAGACAAATTGAAAAAGATTATTGATGATGCTGCGAAAGTTATGGAACACGAGCACCCCAGTCCAAAAGACTCTGAAATTTCATCACAATCATAAGGTTTAACTGTTACACCTTAGGGGGAGGGTTTCACTTCAACCTTGCATCTCTTGTTTAGGGGGGAAACGAAACCCTTGAAATCACAATAGAACCACCACTCCAGGGGGAGGGTTCAACTCCAAATGAAGAAGAACCTGTATCATTCGAGGGGGAGAATCAAAATACGAATGATGATTTGGGTGTGCAGTCAGAATTTGAGGATGTAAATGTTGAACTGGATCCAACATATGGTCCAAATTATCATCCATTAACCAAATGAACCAGAGATCATCCCAAGACACAAGTAATTGGAGAAGCCTATCCAGGAGTTCTTATGAGAGCACAAGAAAAGGCGAATCAAACTGCACTATTCTCCAAAATGGAATATTACATGTTCAACTCGTTTATCTCCAAAATTGAACCTAAAAATGTTCAAATTCCTCTTGATCATTCTGATTGGGTGCAAGCAATGCAGGAAGAGCTCAATGAATTCGAACAAAACAAGGTCTGGAGACTTATTCCCACTCCAAGGGATGCATCCGTTGTTGGTCTAAAATGGGTATCTCGTAACAAGCTAGAGAAAGAGGGAAACGTGATACAAAACAAGGCACGACTAGTTGTTCAGGGGTATTGCCAAGTAGAACGCATTGACTACGAAGAAACCTTCGCACCAGTTGCAAGGATGCATCAAGTGGATGTTAAGTGTGCCTTTCTGAATGAGGAACTAGAAGAAACAGTATATGTGGAACAACCACCACGTTCCATAAACGAAAAGTTTCCTAATCACTGTTACATTCTGGACAAAGCAGTTTATGGTCTAAAGCAAGCTCCGAGAGCCTGGTACTAAACTCTTACTCGTTTTTAAAAAGGGCTAAATTTAAACAAGGATCAGTCGGCCCAACCTTCTTTCGCAAGAAAGATGGTGACCACTTAATGATCATCCAAATTTACATTGATGACATCATCTTCGATCAATTAAACCTAACTTAACTATTGAATTCCAAAAGTTAAAGAAAACTAAGTTTGAGATGAGATCCACGGACCCGGATAACTTTTTCCTTCATTTAAATATAATACATAGTCAGGAAGGTATCTTTATCAATCAGAAAGCTTATACAAAGACCTTACTTGCTAAGTTTTGAATGGTGGGAGATTCAAAGGTGAAGGCTCCAATGGTAGGAGATTCAGAACGAAACTGACACCGTCTATAGACAAACCATTTGTTGATATGTCACTCTATCGTCAAATGATATGTTTATTGATGTATCTACTGCTAGTCGTCCAGTCATCATTTTTTAAGTTTGCTATTGTGCCAGGTTTTAAAGGAATCCTCGCGAACCCCACATGACTGCTATTAATAATATCTTCAGGTATCTCAAACAAACCTCCTCACTAGGGATTTCGTACCCTTCAAGGTCAGGTTTCTTTGTGCAAGCATTTTCGGATGCTGATCTCAGAGGATGCAACTTGGATCAAAAAAGTACAACAGGACGATGTCAATTTCTTAATGGAAAACTCATAAGTTGGAAATCTAAAAAAAACTTACGTCTCCCTTTCAGTTGTTGAAGCAGAGTACATAGTCGCTTCCTCTTGTACTTCACAAGTTATTTGTATTCAAAGTCAGCTTCGTGACTATTGTATTAATATGAAGCAAATCCCCTTGTATTGTGATTCTAAGAGCGTCACTCGCATATGTCACAACCTAGTGCGACTTTCATATACAAAACACATCGCACTGAGGTATCACTTTATCAAATATCATGTGGAAGATGGAAATGTCGAGATACACTTTGTGAGATCCGCTGATCAGCTAGCCGACATCTTCATGAAAGCCTTGCCTGAACAAACCTGTAATCACATTCTTTAAGGCTTAGGAATGATTGAGGCTAAATCAGTTCTGAAACTACCTTTGTAATCATAAAAGTTTTGGTTGCACTGTGAATTGGTGCGAACGCTCTTAGTGACTCGCAATCCACTGTTCACACTACGAACTGGTGCGAACGCTCGCAGTGATTCGCAGTCCACTATTCACTCTACGAATTGGTGTGAATGTTTGTAGTGACTTACAATCTACTGTTCATTAGTGGTTCGAAACTTCATGTATCCTTTGTACTTTTTCTTTATTGCTATTTATTTTGTTTTGTATTTCTTTTTCAAAAAAACAAAAATCCAAAATATTTTACTTGTTTTTGTTTTTATTTATTTTTCGAAAAAAACAAAATTCCAAAAATATTTTATTTCTTTCTGTTTTTATTTCTTTTTTCAGAAAAACAAATATATTTTCTTTAATTTCACTACTTATTTCTTTTTATAAAATATTCAAAAATACCAAAAATATTAGATAATTGAGAAGTTTGAATGCACATATCTTGGTGATCTCAATTTATGAATGATGGGGAAGGTATAAATTTCCTAGTCTATGCACTAGTTAAGTGTCCCTAGAAGGATGTTGTTGCATGTATTCCGAAGCCTCTAAGACTCTATGTTGAAGCATTAAATAAACGATAACACCAATCGTTTCTTCCCAATTAGGTTGTTTATTCACGCATGTCATGAACTACCTTACGCTTCTCACATTGAGTTAAGAGTTAACTGCTTGGTCACTTTCGTATAGCAAAGGTACATTATTTCATTGGAACCACCTCCCACTACTTCTCCTTCACTTTCACATTCATGAACGTAACCCTTGAGACTCTCAGATATTACCACTGAGGTTTATGGTTGCACAAATTCTATGTTTATGATCTTAAATTCGTTATCACCACGAGTTGAGTGAAACCCAAAATCCAATACATATTCACGAATTAATAGTGAATAATACACATGTTCTAGATTTTTCACCAAGGAATTAATGAATTTCCACCTTCGTGGTCAGTACCATGAAATCTCTGTTTAGTTTTGTGTGATCTTAATTAAATGTTCTATTCGTAAGACGTTTCTTCCCTACAGATCCAATTTTTATTTTTTTCTTGAGACTTCTATACTTATCCAAGTCACATAAAATAATTCCAAAGCATACTTGTTCTTATGACTACACTGGTCAGACAAGTAATTTATCCAAACGTTCGGACTTATGTCATGTTTTGTAGTTTGGTTGAAGATGAAGCCACCCTTTAAGCTTAATGAAAAGAAGCCTTTCACTGTTTCTCAATAAACAGATGATCGTAATTCGACGGGACACCACACAGACACTTTAGAGTCTCTCTTAACTATGAAGGAAGCGATTATTGCCCGGGATCCATCTGCTTTATGTCTTAATAGACATCACTAGAATCGCATATAATAATGTTGATTTATTTCTTCATCTTTGGCACACTCTCGCACGAAGATCCCTGTGATTTTCCAAACTCTGGTTCGTGGTACTCATGATTAATTTCAATTTTGCAAAATAATTGATGGCGTTTAATTGTGAAAGTGTATAACTGAATCGGTTGCGAAAGGGCGTAACTGACACGACATTTTAAATGGATAACATTTAGGCGCGTGAAAATTTGAAACTGACGCAACCGTCACGCCACCTGACACACGTCACAGCTGTCACTCATGCTTTTTAAGGTGACGTTTCAGTGTTTGATGTAACCAACTGCCATATTTCTCTCTCTTACTATACGTTATAAAAGGATTTTGACGATTCATTATTCATTACCACTTTGAAAAGATCTCAAAATTCTCTCAGGGGTTATTCTATTTACTGTTCCTCATCACCTTCATCAAGCATCCATGGTAGCTTCATCAAAAAAAACCTTCCATCGTAGAACAGATGGCTCAATCCTCACTTCCAACATCAAGGCTAACCAGAATCTCATTCTGGACATTGATCCCGCCAAGTACGATGGTTTTCTTCAACCTCTCATAAAGTGTGTCCGATATTCCCCACTGGTCATCGCACTGACGAAATCAGAAATTGTACCCTTGGTTTATCTATCCAAGGCATATTCGACTGCAAGCTATCAGCAAAGGGAAGAACAAATTAATTTTGAAATCGAAAACAAGAAAACTCGCATCACCAAGTTGTGATTTTGTCAACTGCTAGGAACTCCACGCGGGCGTGATTTAATCTACCTAGAATGTGTCCCCAACTCTGCAATCTTGAAGATGTTTTATGAAATGGGATACAAGTATGTTTTGACCACTGTCTCCAATTTCAAGAAGCCAAATCTGCCACCAGTATGGAATGCTCTTTTTACCCTTCTCGTCAAAATCTTCTCTGAGAGGGTAACTGGCACACATTATGCAAGAAAGTTATTTATGATGATAATGCATTGCATTTACTCAGGAGCGAACCTTGACTATGGTTCAATGCTTTGGGCTAAACTGGTCCAGAGTACTCTTTCGACTACACGACACAACGAGATCACCTGTGCTCTTTTCTGGACTCTCGTGGTTCAAAGGGCTATTGATCGACTCAACATCCAAGTTATAGAAGGTTCCACTAAGGCCACTATTCAGATTTTCCACACCACCAACATCATCTTGGTTGATACTTCAAGATTCTCTTTCATCGATTACATCCCTAAGGTGATGCTTCGCAATGTTCCTGCAGCGAGTGAAGTCACTATCGTAGTCTACCGGCCTCCGGTCTTCGCCCAATAACAAATTATGCTCACAAGATTCTCAAGGAGGCCGAAAAACCATAGAAGGGAAGAAAGAAAAGAGTTGCAAAGGCTGGTCCATCTTAACCAGCCCAAACACCAAAGAAGAAGGTCAAGAGAGCGGCTCGCAAGCCAAGAACTCTAATGCCAAGTGACCATGAAGATTTGTAGTCCAACATGGTATCAGAAATTGCAGTTCAAGAAGATGTTCACCACGAACATGATGATACTGCTACAACTTTGCAACCCCAGGTTTCGCAGACAGTCACTTCTAATCTAGAGGTAACTTTTTCAATGCCTACATCTGTTCTTCTCACTGATGACTTCTTCCAACAAACTACTCCTCCTCACTCTCCCATTACTACTGCAATGTAACACCTCCAACTTTTCTATGGGAGTTTCGCAACCCCAAGCTATTTTTGCACAATCCACTCCATTATTTACAGATTTAACAACAACCACAACTACTTCCACTAGTGAACCTCCGGTTTCTATCAACGCATCTAATGCGGGGGCAAGTGCTTCAGACTCCACTCTTGGTCATTCTACACCACCCATCTCACCTCTATGCCAAGACGATCAAGAAATTTTTGATGGTGATGATGAAGAAGATTTTGGAGGTTTTACTTACAGTCCATTCAACATCAGAATAGAAAGTGATGATGAAGCCCCGATCACTAGAGGGAAGTTTAAGGCATTGACTGAAAAGTTGGATTCCTTAATTGAGTCCACAAAAACATCCTCTCGTGGTGATTACTCTCAAGAAACTATTAAGGCCTTCTTTGAAACGTTGACGAAGGAACACTCTGCGAACCTTGAAAAAACAAATCAAGCTATTAATGCTTCAGCTTCTATATTCAAGGAGACAACCGAAAAAGTCGATAAACTAATCATTGATGCTCTATATTTTATGAGTAAATTTTAGACATCTCTCGAAACAAATACTATGAAAGTAAATGTAGTAATAACCAGTCTTGGTTCTACTCTTTAGATAGAGAAGGATGCTCAAGAAAAGGTTCACACTGGCATCCTATCTGATAATTCAAAGCTTCACACCTCCTTCTCTTCCAAGATATACAAGCTTCATGAAGACGTATCCATTGATAAATCAATCGCGAATAAGCTCATAGTCAAAATAGAAAAAGTGAAGGTTCTGTTTGTCAAGATCGCACATGTTGAACAACAGATTACTACGCTCTTATCTGAAAAGGCGGTGATGAAGATTTGTGTTGAAGATATGAACGCCTTACTCTCAGATATCATTGAGATTCGTGATTCTCTAATCATGATCACTGTTAGGAAGCATCTGGCTGAAAAACTTAGGCATGTGTTCGTGATGCTCAACAGGACTGAAGGTGATTTGGAGTTTGACACACTTCTAAAACAAGGGGGGATACTATGAAGCAATTTACAAAAGAAACCCCGAAACCAGCTGATACAACTGTAAAGCCAAAGTCAGAATACGAACTGAAGGTTAATGTAGCTTTGAGTTCTAGAGGTATAGAAAAGATCATTGATGAAAATGATGAAGAAGAAACTGATGAGCATGAGCTAAAACGAAGGAAGGCTCGTTAAGCTTAGATTGATGAACATAATCGCGTCATAAGATAAGCAGAAGAGAAAGAGAAAGTTGAACGAGAAGTTCAAGTCACTTTGGAAAGCAAGAACCTTTTATTTCCATTGTGGACTTTGGAGCGAATTATGAATTAGGCTATACACAATCCAATACAATATTGATTAGAGCCTGTTGCTTATTTTGACTTGCTAAACACACAGTATTTGCAACTTGATCTTCTAATAACACCGAAAGCATTCATGTTTCGTAAGTTCATCAAAGTTGTGAACGTTCCTCTAACTAAAAATGGTGCTGACCATATGTTACTCTCCTTCTACTTAAAGCACACAAAGCCTTAATATAAAACCTGGAGTGCAAAAAAGATAACATGTGTGAAGGTTTCAGGTGAAATTGAAACCGATAGCTTCCCAAATGCTTGTGTTAAGGTTACTAGAGGCTCTACAATTCAGGTATTTGAGTTTACACTTGCTGATCTTCCTTGCCTGAACCCGTACGATTGGATTTTTCTATTCAATATGTTGCTCAAGTATGAACAAAAGCATGAGCCCATTGTTGCTCATCTCAAGCGAATGTTAGTTTATTTGAGATGGATGTTGAATGAATGATTTATAAAGATTTTAAATGATTTAAATTGTATATGTATTTTATATGTACAAAAATATTGGGTAAAACATGGGTAGATGAAATAGTTGGTATGTGATGAAAGTTGAGTTGGATAAATGAGATGATCGGTGATATAGATCATGAGATGAGGGTGAGGGGGGGAATATGAGAGAATCCCTTAACCAAACATTGTCGCTCATCATTCAGCAGAGTATGGATGACAACCATGGACTATTCTAGACGGTCTATGGAACACTAGCAGACTCACAACCTATAGGTGTTGTGAACTATATATGTTCATCATATGTACTCTAAAAACCCATTGACATGTATTGCAGGTGGATTCCCATGAATAATATCGTTGATAAATGAGAGCTATGGACTTAGCACATGTTGTATAAACCCTGGTAGCTATGGACTTAGTGCTTGTTGTATAAACCCTGGCAGCTATGAATTTAGTGCATGTTGTATAAATCCTGGTGACAATATACTTCATGCCTATTCCTTAGGATGAATCCTTAGGAATGAGTGATAGATGATTCTTAGGGTAAATCCTTAAGAAATAATTAAGACATGGTTATTTGTTATTAATTCGGGAGTACGGATTAAGACATAGTTATTTGTTAATAATCCGAGAGTATGGATTAAGACATGGTTATTTGTTATTAATCCATGAGTATGGATTAAGACATAGTTAAATTGTCCCAAGTCCAAGATTATGGAATAGGCACAGTTATTGATCCGGGAGTATGGATCAGACATACCCGAGATGTACCCGATCCGGGAGTATGATTAGCAAACCTATCTATCTTGGATTAGATATATGGTCAGTTGTCGACCGGATTTGGAAACCTTATGTTTGCCATATATGATATTATTTAATTCGCCTAATTTGGTGCATAGATCAAAATGGCACGAACCCAAAGCGGAGCTAGAAACACAAATGAAAACAGAAATAAGCAACCTCAACCCCAAGTGATTGAGCAGGTGCCGATAGTTGAAGCTGCACCAGATCCAAACACAATGGTTGGAGTACAAGCGATGATTCTGGATATGATAGCCGAACAAAGGTTAGAGATGAGACAACCATTGTTGAATAATATGGATGAACCCTCAATGTCTATCGAACAAAGTGAACTGATTGACGGATAGTCAGAAGAATGGGATGATAGTAGGACTGTCAGTCAAGCGGAACCCACAGTGGCAGAAAGGGGTGACCCGGACGGGAGAATCAACAGAGATGGATGTATGTATAAGAATTGCATGGGAGCAAAACCACCAAGTCTTTCAGGAATCCCAAATCTTGTAGAGATTATGGACTGGATCTCTGAGATGGAGATGGTATTTGAAAGTTGCAATTGCAACAACAAGCAGATAACCGTCTTTGCAGTCATATAACAAAAGACTGGAGTTTTAAGTTGGTGGAAGTTGTTGGCAGATACAATTCCATAGGGAGAAGCCCTGAGAATGTCTTGGGAAGCATTCATGGAGCAATTAAAAATGAAATATTGCTCTAAAATAGATCTGATAGACCTAAACAATGAGTTTCGAAACCTGAGAAAATGGAAGATGAGTGTAGATAAGTATGCCACAACATTCACTAACAAGACGAAGCTATTTCCCTACTTAGTGTCGTTGGAAGTCTCCAAGATAGATAGGTTTGCTAACGAATTTACATCGGATTTTAGTGCAACATTGAAAATGGAAACTACCTTGAAGACAACCGTTAGTGCAGCCAAGAATGTGGAGATCCAATTGAGGGAAAAGGGTTTGGAAAGAGCTGAGGTAGGCAAGAAGAGAAAGTTTGAGGGATTCTCAACATCAGAAAATAAAAATAGGTTCCTGAAGTATGACCCTAACAACAAGAAGTATGGGGATATTAATGAAGAAAGTTGGTGTGACAAATGCAGATGAAACACATTGGGAGATGTCCTAAAGAGGTGACATGCTTCAAATGCGGGAGGACTGGTCATTATGCACATGAATGCACAACCCAGAGAGAAGTCTGCTTTAAGTGTGGTGGAGAAGGACACTTCAACCAACACTAGCCGAATAGGGAAAGGGAAATGAAGCCAAATGAACTGCCAAAGCCAAAGCCAAGGGCATTCCAAATGATCCTCGATGAAGCAGGTGAGAATGCGAGGAATCAAGGATGAGGACTTCATATCCAAAAATCAAGTTATGAAGAAGCAATGTGAATAGTAACAAGTGGTGTAGCCTATTAGAGGCATAGTATAGGGTAAACATGAACCTCTATCGTTTCAAGAAATAATATAAACCCTGTTTTTATTATCTGATGTATTAAATGATTATATGAAATTTTTGAATGATAACTTGGAAAATTGCGAGACAATACGTGAGACGAGTATGAGTAGGTGTAAATAGTAGTAAAGGCGTATATTACTGGAAGCACATAACTCACACTTGGATCAGGTAAAGTCACAAGGTTACCAAGAAGCTAGTAATTGATTTCGTTTTCGTTCAAGTATGTCATTACCATCGTTTCGGTAATGACTAAGAAGATGATTGATTTTCCGACCCTAGAAGTCATATGGAATTGAGTTTGACTAAGTTGAGTATGTTACGTGGTTCGGGGAAAATTAAGTCCAAGGTTTATCGGACCGTTTAAGGTTCCTCAGAGGATTGGGAACCAAGCTTACAAGCTAGAATTACCAGAAGAACTAGATGTTATTCATAACACTTTCTACGTGTATTATTTGAGGAAATTCACGCGAGAAGTTCCCAACATAATTCCAATTTATGAATTAAGGTTGGATGAAAGCAAGAGGGTAATTGAAGAACCAGAGGCAATTGTTGAACGTAAGACTATGAATTTGCGACGCAAGATGGTCGATTTAGTACTTGTACAATGGAAACATTCGAATGGTCCAAATTTCACCTTGGAAATGGAGAGTGACATGATGAGTGGCTATCCGCATTTGTTTGCTGATATGTGATTCCGAGGATAGAATCATCCTAATGGGGAAAAAATTGTAACGCCCGTGTTTCTAGGCTAGGCGTTACTGATGATGTAATAGTCTAGGTCAACCTTTGTAATTTGTTTTGGAATAATAAGACGTATTATTTGAGTATTTTGTGATTTATACTTAAATATTATAATTTAATGAATTAAGGATAAAAATAAGTGTCGAAAATAAATGATAGATAACCCCAATATCCGTGAAGAAAGTTGTAGTGGTTGAATTAAGGACCGTAAACTCCTTTATTCTCGGCCAAAAACATGTGAAGCCTTCCTTGAGTTCTCGGCCGAAATCTTCTCCTCGGGTTGAGTTCTTGGCCGAAAACCCTTAAGTCGACTATCTTTTCCTTCACATTTAAACAACCAAAATGGTGTTTCTTCTCATTTTTCACATGTAGTACACGAAAATCTTCCTAATTTCTCTCAAGTATCAAACATATTTTTCCTTTCAATTCAAGGAACACCTTCATATCTCTCCTAGTTTTTGGTAAGTTTTAATCATAAAATGTATGTTATACAAATTTATATATATATATATATATATATATATATATATATATATATATATATATATATTTCTTGTATCATTATAATCACACACTAATATGTGCTTAAAACCATTAGGATAACGATATCCTTCCCGTGTTCTAGCCCAAAATCACCGTTTTCTACCCCGCTATCGAAACCGTTATCACATTTGAGGTGAGTTCATACCCCTACGTTTTCAAAAATTTTCACTATTTTTAGGGAGGAATACAAGTGTAACATAATAAAATTTGTGTTAATATCTAAATTTTTTCAATACCTTATTAACCGTTGCCATTGTTAAAAATATATATTTATATATGTATAAATTACATAATTGTTGTTCAGTAGGCTTAGAATTATTTATTCGACTGTCTATTAAATCATACTTATATAAATATTATATTTATATAAGTATAAAATAATTTCAAAGTTGTTAAACAAGAATATAATTTTTTTCAAACTGTTTTAGTACCATTTTGACATAAATATTGAATTTAAAGGAATAACCATATTACATATTTTACAAATTAAACAAAGGTATTTGTTTCGGTAAAACACAAACATATAAAATATAATAGGTACAGTTTATGGAACTTATATGTTACTTTTCAAAGTTCATATTACAATACGGAAAAAAAAACATATAAACTATAATAGGTAGAGTTTATAATTATATGCACTGTTTTACACATTCAGATTGCATTATGGATAATGAACATATAAACTATAGTAAATATAGTTTATGAGATATACTTACAATTTATCTATTACAAAGTAATTTTTCATTATTCTACACGTAACCATAAATATATCATTTGTGAGATATACTTTGCATACTTATCTAAGTACCAACCAAGTCCTGAAATTATAACTAAAGTATCCTGGAGGGAGAGCGTGACACTTGTGTATAGATCTATACTGGACTGACAATCTCGCACCTTAACTGTTAGCTACAATTAGGCTGGCAGGCCTGAGGTGACAAATGTTGTACCTATTGCAACGCCTGAAGAACGTCATGTTCAGGCCATATTAGGTCATTAAGCATGGTTATGATAAGTCACAATTTGGTATTGAATAATACGATTAGTGTATGAATAATTAAACAACTTCACATAGTTTTATTTTATAATAAAACTATAATACAGTATTTTGCAAGTACAACTGGTAAAAATAGACAATACAATTCTCATACAAGTACAAATACAGAATAATATTCCAGTACAGAGAAAACGTACTTTCCATATTTTATGAGAACTAAACTACATTTTTACTACTTCATAGTACAATAACATTCACACATTTTGTTTACAACATAGTATAACATAAAATATAGGATTTTTTGGGAAAACATACTTACATTATCAAGGAACAGAAAACAGATTTCAGTTACAAACATACTTATGAACTCACCAACTTAATTGTTAACACTCTTTTCAAAACTACTTGTATTCTCAGGAAATCAGTAAACAGGTACATCCACGGGTTTTTACATATGATTTAAACACATATGTAAAAACTTATATTTTATCAATACGTGGTTATTGTACTTTGATTACTGTTACGAAATTGTTGTGATACTGTACATGCTGTCCTCCGCCCCCGAACGTTTCCATTGTTCCAGTTTGGGGTGTGACAATATAGATTAGTATTATAATATATAGAATGACATGTGATACATGGAGAATAGTAAACCTTGACTACTATTGTAATCGTTTTCGGAAGTTATACAATCACTAGTTATGTATAATACTTTTGTACTGTTCAATGACTATGATGCATATGAATGTCGCACAACACGATGTTTCCACCGTCGGATGGTGATGTGATAGTTGACGACGTATCTTTTATGTCCCAAGGAAGTAGTAGAGTGAAAATCACACAAGTCACTGTGTATAGGTTCCAAAATAGTCAAATTTCCAGTAACATTGGACAGAAGATATTTTCTAAGTTTAGTAACCATGCATGTTTTACATTTTTCAAGATGCATGTCGAAGGGTCGAATCAGACCATTATTTGACATTTCATGTATCATTCTAAAATTGACATGATATAATCTAGCATGCCAAATCATTTAGTCATCAATGTTAGAAGAAGACGACATAAAATCATAATTTTGAACAGGTAATAGCTTATCAATAACAATCAAATTAAACATTCTATTATTCAATTAGCTAAAGCTAATAAAAGTTTCACCTTGAGAAAGGATATACCTATCCAATTCATAAACTTGTTTAAAACCATCAGAATTGAAAAAAAACTACCACTAACAAAATTAACAAAACATCAAAAACTCTAATAGCCTTTGTAGAAATAAACTCAAGATAAATGAAACTGACACCACAAATAGGCTAAAAAGAATTATCTCCCATATGCAATGCCGGTCCATCTTTAAGTAGTGTTCATGTTTCAAACAATCTTTTCATCTATGCATACATGGTTCGTTGCATTAGATTCGATCTACCAAGCAACATCACAATCATGTACATCGAATGATTCAGGAATAAGTGGAGCATAATAAAGATAATTAAGCTTAGAAATATCAAAGTTAGTCAAAAAAATAACCTCCTTTGACTTGGTCCTTAGACCCATTTCCACATCCACTGACTCTGCTATTACTAGTACCATTGTTTTCAAGATTCACACGACAATCGTTCTTGCAATGTCCCACCTTGAAGCACCTTCAACAAACCAAATCCTTTTTCTTTTTGTTAGAGTTATTTGGTAAATAATCTTGCTTGCATTTTCCATGTCCTTTGTTGTTCGGATTCCTTGGTTTTTTATCAACCACATGAACTGAGGATTCTCCATATTTAACTTTTCCTTTGTTTTTGTCACTTTCTTGAGCACGAATTGATTCTTCAATAAGCAAATGAATAGAAATTTGACCCATAGGTAGTTCCACCTTTTGATGTTTCAAGTAATGTTTGAAGTCTTTCCATGACGGTGGAAGTTTTTCAATCACACTTGAAACAACAATGGATTCAAACATATTCATTTTGTGCAGTTTAAATTGACCTAAAATGCAAAGGAGTTCATTGTATTTTTCCATTACAAATATTGAATAAACCATTTTATAGTTATTAAAGTCACTAACCATGAACTTCTTTCTAGAATCATCCTCAACAATGTATTTCGATTCAAGAATATCCCACAACTCCTTTACACATTTAGTATCACAATGCATATTGAATAAACAATCAGACACACAAGTCAAAATGTGACCTCTGCAGATGTAGTCGTCATTTTCTCACTTGTTTCTCTTTCTAGTTTCTTCTAATGTCTCATTTTCAACCACTTCAAGCCTTAGAGTACTCACATACATAGGTTTAAGAATGGTCAGCATGAATTACATCTTCTTCTACCAACTCCTGTTATCATTTCCTTCAAACTTGTTTAGTTTGCTAAACTTTATGGTCAACTCGCAAAATGATTAAGCCATCTCCAAAAAACAATAAATATCATTTTGAATGTTAGGCTAGCAGGGTTATGGTGGAAATCTAGATACCCATATGGATAGCGTAAAGTCGTTTTGTAACCTTATATTTCTACCCTATGCCCGGGTTACATGAAATCAGGTCTAGGATAACCCACAGGGACACTCACGAATTTGGCATAGAATCATATGAAAAATTGGTATAGAATTTTGAGATTGTTTAGAAGATAGAGAGAGAGCTTAGAAAAGTATATTACGACTGAAGAGAGGAGTTGTATTTATACATGACAATGAGGGTTTTCATATTATAAATTACTTAATAAAATCACGTAGTTAATGGAATAAACAATGGTTTCCAAAACATGTGATATATTCAATCTTAGTATAATCACTGCCAGGAGCTTTGCCCCTTGTAACCCGCTAGGGGAGCTTCCCTAGGAACCTACAAGGGGGAGAATCTAACGAACCGAATATTCTACCATTAACAACGTTAGCTTTCCTTAACTCAAAGAAATATTTATTTGAATGATTTTAGCGTGATGAGGTTAAAATGGAATAAATTAAATAAAGTAGTATTATTTAATTTCTAAAAGAATTAGTTAATAATTTAAAGGGTAAATAATTAAATTACATGGATTTAGGGGATTTTAGGTTAAATATAATTCATTGAATTGGTCTAAATGGTGTTAAGGGACTAAAGTGGCATAAAAGGAAACTTAAGTTGTTAACTTGTTAGGGTTAGGAGTGTTTGGAATTAACATATGATACTAGAAGGACCAGTTGGTAAAATTAGGTATAACCCCCCATGGAGTGGGATCGATTCTCCTACTTACATTCGTTTCTAACCTAACCATATGTACGTATTAAAAACCTATCAATCGATCAATTCCTATTTCTTTGAGTTGGTTTTGATTAGGAATAGGGGGATCATGAATTGAGCGAAGGCAACGACGTCGGCTTTCAAGCAAGGAGACATGTGACAACTGTCTATTTTGGTCAAGCAATGTCAACAAAAGTCAACTTGGTCAACTTAACTTGTATTAGAATTTTAGAAGAAATGTGATGTTCCCTAATGATTCTAATGTACTACTGACAAGTTATAATATAAAGTATCTCTCTTGTTGTCAATTATTGAATATAAACCCTAATTAGGGTTAGTAACATAAAAATTCGATAATTTACTTACATATTACTTAAGTATAAATTATATTCCTCACACAATGTAGTTGAGTTCGTAAAATTTACACTACAAGGCAAATTCAGAACAAAGGTTACAAACACAAATTTTTGGTGAATTCGTCACCAAATGCGACAGATACTATACCCAACTTAATGCGCAGATACTATACCCAAATTAAACACTCAAATGTTAACAAAAAGAACTATCCTAACTTTTGTGAAAGGTGTTAATATTTTTGATAATAATGTTTTCTACAGTAATTTGAATTTATATGGTTCAAATTAAGGAAACATACATCCTTTTAGCACCCTTTTTCTAGAAATCACCAATTTTTATGAAACTACCCATTTCTTTTTTATAAAATATACTAGGAACATATTTGGTCCTATATGATTATTAATTAAAAAAAAAAGTTTTATTTAATGGGAAAACCCACACTTGAATATTATATTCAGTAAAACATACCATATCATCTTAACCCTCCCCCATACCCTACCTCTACCCCCCTCCCCCTCAGCCCTCTCCTCCCCCTCCACTTCTTATTCTCGGTAGAGAGTGCCCCTCCCCAACACCAATCTTCTTCACTCTTCTTCATCTTCATCTTCAAGATGAAGCTAAGTTCTTTTAAGTTTTATCATCCATAAGTTGGTTCTTCATCTATTAGTGAGCTTTTCTTCACAAATCTATTGATTCTACACATAAATATAATAGTTTTGTTAAAATTACACACATTAACATGTGTTAATATCCATAGGGTAATTCCATTTTTAAGTGCTCTTCAAGTGTCTTCAATTATAAACCTTCATCTTCACATCTTTATCTACCAAGAAACACACTCAAGGTGAGTTCATACCCCTTAATTTTCGTTTTATACAAGTTTTTTTTTTTTTTTTTGGGGGGGGGGGGGGGGATACATGTAAACTTGTATAATAACACAAGTTATTATGCATGCTTTTTCTTTATATTATATAAAAGTATTATTTGCATGAAATAATGTTATTACCTAGTTTTATGAGTATTTATATGTGGTATGTTTTTTTAAAATTTAAAACTATGAAAAATGATTATGAATATGCCATATAAATAGGGTCATAAAAGCAAAACTATAAAAAAAATATATAGTTTTTATGAACACTATCAGGGTTTTCTAACAAAAAAGGTCATGACTAGGTTATGGCACCAATTTTGTGAGATTTGACCTAAAATATGATTATAATCATATAAGGATAGTTGACCTAACCTCTATAAAAAGGTAAATTTAAACTTCTTAAAGTTTATAATTCAATAATTACCGGTTAGTAACATAAAAAGACTATAAAAAGCGGAAAACTGGTTTTATCGTACAAATAGTTCGTATACATGTGCCAGATGTATAATATAATTTTTATGAACATCTAAAAAGGTGTATATATATATATATATATGTGTGTGTGTGTGTGTGTGTATATAGGTACATCAAAACATTTAAGATAAACTATTATGGGTATAGTTTATGGGTCATTAGCACTATTTTAACGTTTTGAGACTAAACAAATAATTATATAAGGGTATAATTATTATACACTATGTAAATACTATGGAAAGGGGATATTTTCATTTAATAAATGGGGTTTCATTACACTATATGTAAACTTGTTTGTACAATTATGTGATACATAGCCTTAACCATACCCACCAGAGTACACACTAAAGTCCTGAATTATAACCAAAATCTGGGTAAGAGAGTGTGACACTTGTGTATAGATCTATACGGGACTGACAATCCCGTACCAAAGTTGCTAGCTACGGCTAGACCGACATGTCTGGGGTGAGAATTGTCTAACATTTTGACGCCTGAAGATCGTCTTAGCGGGTCACTATGGTTTTAGCATGGTTGTAATAACTCACATGGGGAATCAACAATTTATTTGGTTTGCGGAGTAACATGCGTTCAAATGGTTTTATATAAGATCAAAACTACATAATCCTATTTTAAGTACATCAATACTTATACATATTTGGTGTCAGGGTTTTTAAGATTACAACTCACTTTTAAGAAAATATTGGATTTTCTGGAAACATACACTACCATTTTACAAGGAAAAGTTACAGATTTTTCACATACAAAACTCTTATGAACTCACCAACTTAATTGTTGATACTTTCAAAACTACTTGTATTTTCAGAAAATCATTAAACAGGTAATCACAAGACTTTTGAGGATGGGACGTTACAACGTCGCTCTATTTATTTTGTTATCATAAATTAATTGTTTTGAAACATACAATATTCGGATACAATGTAATATAACCAATTATATTTACGATGGTTGTGTTTGCTCTGATCACTATTATTCAATATGTTTTGATAATGCTTATGAACTCATCCACCCTCAGATGTTTCTGCCATCCTGGTTTGGGGCAATGATAGATTGGTATTATAGCATTGTTTGTAGTGAACTAAGTATATAAAACCATGTAAGATATACAACTATAAATAAAATGGGACAAAAACACTCTGACTGAAAACATTTTGTATAAGTATACTTATAAGAATACAATGATACTTTCAATAAAGTAAAACTACATGCCTACATACTAGGATGGTTTCATAACAAGAACTATACAAAAGTAATAAGATAAATTGAAAACTACGAGTAGGCCTAGGTGGTATGTAATTCGATCTTGGATAAATATAGCATGATCAACTATATTTATCTGAGATGTGATTAACATGTGCTTGCGAATACTCGTGGTGAACAACAAGTCTAAAACTTACCAGCACCCCATACAAAGAAAATCTTGAATCGAACATATAGTTTAAAAAACTATAGGAGTATTTTATGATACTATAGAACCATAATCCAAGATTCTTTATATGTCTCTTATACCTCTATTCTTGCACAGAAGACATGGTCGGATTCCATTTACCCGAAGACCCATACTTTCCCAGCAATAGGAACGCCAAATGGATTGAGGAGGAACCTAAGGAGCAAATTGAGGTCGATGCAGAAGAGGACCCTGATGAGGATCACGATGACAACGACGACAGTGACGAGGAGGAGGACTCCGATGCGGAATCTGAGGTCAGTAACCAACCTTATGACATTTGTGATTTACACGACCCTGCACCCAAACCGAGTTTCCAGGTATAACGCCATGTAGGTGGTCCACTACGAATGCGCACTCCTCGTAAGATGATACTTCCTCTTAATAGACCACGTACCTTACTGACAAAAGCACCATTTTAGGGTCTGACACCCCGATGGACAGAGGACTTGCGTAGGTGGAGCCTCGAGAAGGGCCAGCGTCCTCCATATGGTATGAGCCCAGATTTCTACGACCTCAGTAATGGGGGTCCAGCCGACAAGGCTCTTTGACATCTCCAAAAATCTTGGCCAGAAAAGACCAGTTTCATTTATGCATTTTAAACATTTTCAGAGTAAATCCTTTTGATTTTAAAAGAGATGCGGAATTTATTCCCAAAAACAAAACATAATAAAATAGATTTTTATCAAAACATTTCATAAAGAAATATAATTTCATTTCATAATAAAAAATCGGGATGTCATGTTCTGATATAGATCATAAAGCATAAACGATAACATTACAAGTCATTCAACAAATATATACATATACAGACTTGTAAACAAAACAACTTGACGATTCATCCATTTTATACCCTTGCGCCACTTCCTGTAATACAAATAAAATGAGTGGGTCGGGCTTGGGGGCCTGGTGAGCATATAGGGTTTTCAACCCACAATAAATAATTACATTTAATCCAACAATCAACAATAACCCGATTACCCATTCCCGTTATCCTCACTTTACGTCCCTAAAACAACATCTATTATAAGGAACTTAATTTAGGATTTTCATCGGGAAGGACATTACTGTAGAGGGGCTTCCTCAACAATAAGTGTCCTAAAGGCAACCATGTGGGGGATACAGTACACCGGTGAACACATCGTTCACAACACATACAGGTTATGAGCCTGCTAGCGCTCCACAGGACTATCTAGAATAGTATGTGGTTGTTATCCATACTATGCTGAATGACTAGAATAACACCAACAACGAGGCCTCTCATCAATTTATTTCATTGCGCACCAACTATCTACGCATGTTCTACCCAACATATTAGTAGATAAAAATGTACATGTTTTATACATAATTTTTAAAAGAAAACTGTATAGCATTGTCTTTCAATACTCCATCCAAATAGCAAGTAATACGTAAACACATAACAAGAAATTTCAAGGGGAGTCATATAATTTTATGTGTTAGAAGGTAATAATAATACCCTCACACAACCCGTATTCTTAAATACATTCAACGATTACCTGTATAATATCGTGTATTGAAAGGGACTATACACTCACTTGATTAGAAGATGATCGAACAACACTACGACTTGTAGAAGTAGTGTTTCTTTGGTAGATCTGGAAGATCTTCACAAAACTGGGCTCCTTGTGGGCAGGTCTTTGGCTCAGGAATCTCACTTCTTGGGATCCTTGGGGCTTCGAAACATGCTTTGAGGCTCGGGAATGATATCGGGGCTTCGGGATATAATTGGCATGCAAATCGAGGCAAAAACTAGAGAGAAGAAAGAGTTTTAACAAGAGAAATCGACAACTCTCGCATTCTATTTATAGGTTGCTGGGTGTGGGATTACGTTGGCGTAATTTCCAAGTACGCTGGGCATAATTTTGGTTACGCTGGGCGTACGCTTCGGATAAGCTTTGGTGTGTGTGCCACGATCTTCAAAAATTCAAAACTTTCGTATACAAGCTCCATTTTTGACGTTCTATATATCCACGCGTAGGTGAGATTATGCTCTACTACTTTCGTTTAGACTCCATCGGCTAATTTTGAATTTATTTTTTATTATTTATTTTTAGTAGGCCGGGACAAAAAAAACTTCGTTAGAAATTAATAACTTCTTCGTCTGACGTCCGTTTTGGTCTGTCTTTTCACCAATGCACTACTATCAACGAGATCTTCGATTCTCGTTTAGAAAGTTTCGGCTAAAACTCGCACGATCTTAATTCGAACTTTTGGGTTGTCTACTGCTAAGCTGAAACTTCGAAAAATCATAACTTCCTCATACGAAGTCAGATTTTGGCATTCTTTTTATGCACGCTCTCGGTTCAACATTATCTACACCTTTTGTGTTTATCACTAAGGCGAAATATCACTACTTCATAAATTCACTATTTACGTCACGTTGTGCCACACCGACTTTGTTGCGAAACTACGATAGGTCATAACTTCTTCATTATAACTCGGATTTCAGCATTCTTTATATTTTCGGAAACCTCGTTGCAACCACAACATCTTCGTGCATCAATATCGGGTTTATATAACATTTCGTTCTTACACTTATTTTTGTTCTTGATTTAATCAAATCACATAATTAAGCCGATAAGTATAAAACACATAATTTGCAAATAATACATTCTTATTATTTCAAATTGGGTTAAAAAGGTTAACCTAGACTATTACATTGCTAAAAATGGCAAGCCCAAAAACACGGGCATTACAATTCTCCCCACCTTAGGATGATTCCGTCCCCGGAATCACACATCAGCAAACAAATGTGGATAGTGACTCATCATGTCACTCTCGGTCTCCTAGGAAAGATTTGGCCCATTTGCATGTTTCCATCGAACAAGCACTAACTCAACCATCTTACGTCGCAACTTCTTAGTCTTTCGGTCAACGATTGCCTCTGGTTCTTCAATCAACCTTTTGTTCTCATCAATTCTCAATTCAGAAATTGGAATTATATTTGGAACTTCTCCCGTGAATTTCCTCAAATAACACACATGGAAAGTGTTATGAACTCCATTCAGTTCTTCTGGTAGTTCGAGCTTGTAAGCTTGGTTCCGAATTCTCTGAAGAACTTTAAAAGGTCCAATAAACAATGGACTTAACTTTCCCCTTTTACCAAATCTTATAAGTCCCTTCCACGGCGAGACTTTAAGAAAAACCGAATCTCCAACTTCAAAAGTCATCGTCTTCGCTTTTTGTCAGCATAGCTCTTTTGACG
This sequence comes from Lactuca saligna, assembly GCF_052625555.1. NCBI lineage: Eukaryota > Viridiplantae > Streptophyta > Magnoliopsida > Asterales > Asteraceae > Lactuca > Lactuca saligna. The sequence continues at coordinate 120,714,903 of NC_136420.1, forward strand.
ATCCTAAGCTGCTAACATTCTCTCCCTAATATCTTTTAAACTTTTCAGCAGTTTGATGGACTATCTCTGGTCCCATAAACTGCTTTTCCCCAGCCTAATGCCAACAAGACGACGTACGACACTTCTGCCCGTACAAAGCTTGATAAGGTGTCATCTTAATGCTCGAGTGGAAACTATTATTGTAGGAAAATCCTACCAATGGTAAATGTTCATCCCAGTTACCTTGGAATTCTAAGGTACATGCTCTTAGCATATCTTCAAGTGTTTGTATCGTTCGTTTGCTCTGACCATCAGTTTGTGGATGGTAAGTTGTACTTAAACAAAACTTGGTACCCATTTCTTCTTGTAGACTTTTCCAAAACCTTGAGGTGAAACGGCTATCACGATCTGACACAATCGTTAGCAGAACATGGTGAAGCCTCACAATTTCCTTTACGTAAGAATTCGCAAGCTTCTCCATAGACCATTTCTCATTGGCTGCTATGAAATGCGCACTCTTAGTGAATCGATCAACGACCACCCAAATCATGTCGTGACCATTCTTTGTTCTGGGCAGTTTAGTGACAAAATTCATCGTGATGTCCTCCCAATTGCCCATAGGCACAGGAAAAGGTTCTAAATTCTCTTATGGTTTCTGATGTTGTGCCTTGACTCTCACACAGGTCACATACTCCGCCACATACTTCGTGATGTCGAGCTTCATCGTCAGCCACCAGGAATAGAGTTTCAGGTCCCTATACATCTTTGCGCTACCGGGATGAATGGAGTACATGGTTTTGTGAGCTTCTTCCATCAGAAGATCTCTTAATCCTCCTGACTTAGGTATCCAAATATGATCTTGGAATACCTTCAGTCCATGACCGTTTGTATCGAACACTAACGTTTTACCCAAACGTTACTCTTTCCGGTCATTCTTTTCAGAAGCTTCGCTTTGAGCTTTCTTTATATTCTCCACAATTGTCGAGACAACTTCTATTCTCAATGCCCTTAGCCTTTTTCTTCCAAGATTGACCTTCCGACTGAGAGCATCAGCAACAACATTTGTTTTACCAGGGTGGTAAAGTATCTCACAGTCGTAGTCCTTAAGTAACTCTAGCCAGCGTCGTTGTCTCATATTCAATTCCTTCTGACTAAATAGATATTGAAAACTCTTATGATCAGTGAACAATTTGCACTTTGTTCCATAGAGGTAATGCCTCCATATTTTTAGAGTAAAAACTACCGCTACCAACTCCAAATCATGAGTCGGGTAGTTCTTTTGATGCTCTTTTAGCTGTCGAGATGCATACGTGATCACCTTATCTATTTGGGTCAAAACACAACCCAATCCAACCCCAGACGCATTGCTATAAACAGCAAAGTCTTCAACTCTATCGGGTAGAGATAGAATTGGTGCCTCGCATAGCTTCTTCTTTAGCAACTCGAAAGCTTCTCTGTGCTTATCATTCCAAGCATAAATGGCTCCTTTGTGGGTCAAAGCTGTTAATGGACTAGCGTTCAAAGAAAAGCCCTGGACAAACCTTTGGTAATATCCGGATAATCCCAAAAGGCTTCGGATCTCCGTGGGATTCTTCGGTTGCTCCCACTTTGTCACAGCTTCAATCTTTGCCGGATCGACTATTATACCTTCTTGGTTGACCACGTGACCCAAGAATTGGACTTCTCTAATCCAAAAATCACATTTGGAGAACTTAGCATATAGCTTATCCTTCTTCAAGACTTCTAACACTTCTCGCAAGTGTCTGGCATGCTCTTCTTGGCTTTATGCATAAATCAGAATGTCATCTATTAACACTATCACAGATTTATCGAGGACCGGATTACACACTCTATTCATCAAATCCATGAATGATGTTGGAGCATTAGTTAGTCTAAACGACATAACCAAGAACTCATAGTGTCCATATCGCGTTCTGATGCAATCCTCTCGATATCCTGCTCTTTCACCTTTAGCTGATGATATTCTGACCTTAGGTCGATCTTTGAAAAATAACTTGAACCTTGTAATTTATCGAACAGGTCACCAATCCTCGACAACATATATTTGTTCTTTATTGTTGCCTTTTTCAGCTCTTTGTAATCGATGCTGTAACAACCCGTTATTTCAAGTCAGTAAAAATCGAGTCCTGTAACCTCTTTGAGAAAGGAAATAGAATATCATCGAAAAATGAAGTATTCAAAAACTCTATTTGGAGTACACTATGTGGTAGTTATCGTCTTAAGGTTTCCAAACATATAAATAACACAAAAATCCGAATTATAACGAAGAAGTTATGCTCATTCTAAGTTTTCCGACAAAAACCAGCAATACGAAGTTGCGTAAAAATGCAAAGTTTCAATAAAACACTTTCCGACCTTAGGTGTCTAAATGAAAGTCGTAGATATCGTTAAACTACAAACATGCATAAAAAGAACGCTCAAATTGGACATCGAGGTACGTGCATAAGAAGGGGAGTCAGCGTCCTCATCCGAGGTACGCGCTGCGTACCTCTGTACGCCCCGCGTACCCGAGGAACTTGGCCTCAAACCGTCCACGTCGCACTATGCGAGGCATCCGACCCGCCGTCCCATCCGACCTGACTGCCTGAGCCGTCCCATCCGAGGCCGAGGCAGTCGAGGCTTCGGTCACGCATGACGTACGCGTACGTGCTGCGTACAAGCATACGAGGCCTCTCAGGCCCCCCTATAAATAGCATGCGAGGGTTCCCGGGAAAATGGCCCATTCTCTCTCCTTTTTCTTGCGTTTTACCTCGTTTTCCGTGCTCGCACTACCCCGAAGCCCTGGTCATTTTGTGCAAGTCCCGAAGGTCGATTTTTCTCCCGAGGAATCCCGAGATTTCCGAGAAAAATCCATTTCCCGAGACGAAACTCTGCCCGGTTTTCCATCTTGCTATCTTCAAGCTTTCAAGTGAGTTCATACCCCTTTCAAACACACTTTAAATACATTTTCAAATGCTTTTATACTCTTTTAGGGGGGAATACAAGTAAACATACGGTTATTATCGTGTATTTTATAAAGTTTCACTTAGCTTGTTTTACCGAATAAATCACTTGGAACTCATTACTATTATGGAAAACTCTTGTCATACTTTGTGTGAATTAGACTTATACAAAGTATATAACGATTTCAAAGTACCTTTCATTGCTAAGCCGTTTTATACATTCTAAAAACTTATGATTTTGATTTGTCAAACATTGTGAAAAAGGATAAACTTTGCATAGAAAACTATCACTTTAATACGGGCTTAATTGAGAATCCATGAGACGTGTATATCTTCAAACGTTACGTTTCTTTATTAGAAAGTAATCCTGCAAGTCCTTTCTATAACCAGAGTCTCCCATTCAGAGAACGTGTCAAATGTGTATAGATCTATACGGGAAGTCATGATCCCGCACCCTGACTGTTAGCTACAGTCCATCTTTTGGGGTGATAGTTGTCATAACGCTGCGACGCCTGAAGAACGTCGTTACAGGCATATTATGTTTAGTATGGTTATAAAACTCATCGGATATACAATTATTATGGTATTATGCTTTTATGAACGAGTAGCTATTAAAACTATTCTTCATCTAACAAATGCGATCTTCGTATAGTTTTATTATATAAAACTATGACACAACTTTTGAGAACGTCGGTTTCTTGCGATTTTCGGTCTTAGAGACTGCCATTTATGTAAGGAAAATAAGGGTTTCTCCTGCATACAAACCAAACAACTAATAGGAAAATAAGGGATTTTCCTGGTGCAATTATTTACAACTTATAACACGAACATTTATATGCATTTCATGCTTTTATAAGAAAATAAGGGTTTTTCTTGGAAAACACAACAACTCGTATTTCAACCATTATGGAAAATATGGGATTTTCTGGATCTAATACGTTCACTTTCAACACAACAAATCACAACACTTTACATTTGAAATGCTGCGTTTTCTGGAAAATATACACCCATTTTGGAATGACATCCAATTTTTCTAAACTACTTATGAACTCACCAACTTAATTGTTGACACTTTTTCTTTGAAATAACTTGTATTCTCAGGAAACCGCTAAGCAGGTTTGGGAATCAACTTTTGGGATTAACGCGCTGGCGTTAATTACTTCTTTTGAATGATGTTTATGTATTTATCTTTTGAACATGTAATGAATACAACTATGTAAACATCTTGGAAACTTTAATATATATGGTGGTGTGTACTTTCCTTTCTATGAACTGTTATGATACTGAATATGACGTCCTCCACCCCCGAACGTTTCCACCGTTCTGGTTTGGGGGTGTGACAGATTGGTATCAGAGCTTTGTTTATAGGGAATTAAGTATATCAAAACCATTCCTTTTTGATATACAACTATAAACTCAACTGGGCAAAAACACTCTGAGGAAAATTCATACTTTTGAAAGTAAATCTAATTAGTTTTAAGGTAAGCATGCACTCATTTTTATACTAATAACAGTTTCATAGTAAATAACTTTAGAAGTATTATAAATAAGTTGTGCAGCACAGGTACGCCTTGGGACATGTAATCGGAACTGGGAAGAATATAGCCTGATCAACTATATTTGTCCAAGAGCCGACTAACGTATGCCAAGGAGTGTCTGTAATGGACAACAAATTTAAAACTTACCAAAAGCATATCGCTAAAGAATATTGAGGGAGTATTCGAGTGCCGTCAACCATTAAACTTAAGGGTAAGTTTCATGTGCTCTAGCTTATAGTAAACTTTTAACTCTATTCTCGTACAGTCTAAATGGTGGGATTCCATCACCCCAATGACCCCTACTACCCCAACCAAGGTAATGGAGGGTGGATCGAAGAAGATCCTGAAGAAGACGAAGAGCCTATAGAGTTGGAGGGAGGGGATGACTCTGGCACGGATTCGGAGCCAGAAATTATAAATCCACCAATCCCACAATCTCCCGTCCACGTGAGGAATTTCCAAGGACCCACTCCAGTGTGGGGAAGTCACCTCTATCATTGGAGCCAACAACAAAGCTTACGCCCTCCTTACGGCATGTGCCGAGACTTCTATGATGTGAGAGGCGGGGGATCAGCCGACCGCGCACTTCCGGTCATGGTTGGCAAACTCGCCAACCAGTGCTATCAATCCGGAGTGCAAGCCAACCGAATCTGAGAGGTCAATGTGGAAGTACAACTCCACACGGCCGATATCAACCGCCTAGAGTTGTTGCAGAACGACATCCACATTCGCGCCGAAGCGTTTCAAGCACAAGCAAATGCGGCCTTCGCAGAATTAAGAGAACAACAAGCTGCGTTTGATAGACGCCTCATGGAGTCGAAGCAGTCTGACACGGAGTCGAGCTCCAAACGCAAAGCGCACCGCAAGTAGTACTTGCCCAACTCTCAAATTTTGTTATAAATTAGGACTTCGGATAAAAGTATTATTTTCTTTAAATTGTTCGGTAATCGGAGGCCTTTAGAAAGGCCAAGAAATTTTGTCTAGACCCCGCTGTAACACAACTATATGTTTAATATATATAAGGGTATACCCCTTTTCTTGTTGTTGTTAATCATGCACAAATCATTCGATTCATTGGTACATCTATTCAAACTTTACTTTCAAGCTCAAAACATTGTGTCAGTCAAACCCAACTTCTTAGAACTATTAGAAGTTAACTCAATATCATTCAACTCTGAACTGCCAAAACTTATAAATTTTTTTCCATATTTTTTTCTTTTGGCAGCACGATGCCTCCTCGTCCAAACCTAAGGCCCAGGTCGGGCATGGTACCACCACCACCTCCACCACCAGCTTATGATCCAGCCATGGTTCAGGCTGCTATCACAGCAGCAGTAACTGCAGCCCTCTCGCAAATAAACTCCCACGGAAATGGAGGGGCGGGAAGCAGCACGAATCATCCAAATCATGGCACTGGTCATGGCCAAGGAAGAGAATCTACTTACAAGGAGTTCTCTAACGCTAAGCCAAAAACTTTTAATGGAACTGGGGGAGTCATTGCACTAATGCAATGGTTTGAGAAAACTGAAACGGTCTTCGAGATCTGCTCATGCCTAGAAGCAAGCAAAGTCAAGTTCGCTGCTTGCACTTTCGTAGATCGAGCCCTCACTTGGTGGAAAAGCCATGTGAATTCAGTGACACTCACTGTCGCCAACGCCATGAGTTGGGACGATCTAAAGGTTCTACTACTGGAAGAATACTTCCCAAGGGGCGAAGTGCAAAATCTTGAGCAGGAGCTCTGGAATCTGAAAATGACTGGGTCTGACCTAGTCACCTACACAGCTAGGTTCAACGACCTCGCTGCACTGTGCCCTACCATGGTCAACCCAGAATCAAAGAAGGTTGAAAGGTACATTTGGGGGTTGTCACCCCAGATTCAAGGGCATGTCCTAGCTTCCGGCCCTGTTACCTACAACAGCGCTAAACGCCTGGCTCAGCGACTCATCGACCACGGAGTAAAACCTAGTATCATTTCAACAACCGCAAATCCACCTAGGGAGGCTCAGGGCCAGAGTAGGCCTTGGAACAAAAGGAGGGGACAAACTCTCCAGGAAAACCCCAAGAAACAACAAGTAATAGCGACCCACGCTATGATTGTACCTGTGAACCCTGCCCCCACAAGCTCATATAATGGGAAACTTCCTAAATGCAACCAATGCAGCTTCCACCACCACGGTCCTTGCCCTGATCTTCAATGCACCAAGTGTAATAAGAAGGGACATACAGCCCGCTATTGCAAAGGGCCAACCCAACCATCCGTCCCCACTACTAATACCGGGGTAAGCCGCGCCTGCTTTGAGTGCGGAGACACGGGGCACTACCGCAGGGACTGCCCATGGGCAAACAACCGGAATACCGGCGGAAGGGGCCGAGTTTTCGCAATGGGACAAGATGAAGCCATTGCGGACCCTACTGTTGTTACGGGTACGTTTCTTCTCGATAACTCGTATGCATGCATTTTGTTTGATAGTGGAGCGGAAAGGAGTTTTGTGAGTCACGACTTTAAAAGCCTGCTAAAATCAATACCATAATCATTAAGTGAACCATTCATAGTAGAAATGGCCAACGGGAAAACCGAAGGCACTAAGGAGATATACTTAAACTGCACCCTAACTTTAAACAATAATCCCTTTTCAATCAACCTCATGCCAGTTTCGATTAAGAGTTTCGATGTCATCATTGGCATGGATTGGCTGAGTTCTCATCATACGGACATTCTATGTTACGATAAGGCCGTTCGCCTTAATCTGCCAACCGGAGAAACTTTCATTGTCTTGGGCGACAAACCAAGTACCACTCTTCGTATCATCTCAAGTATCCAAGCTCGGAAATGCCTACGCAAGGAGTGTCACGCATTCTTGGCACATGTTGTAGATGTGAAACGCGAAGTCCAAGACATCAAGAGTGTGCCCGACGTACGCGATTTTCTTGACGTTTTTCCCGAGGACCTTCCGGGAATACCACCCGCGAGACAAGTTGAGTTCCGAATCGATCTAGTTCCCGGAGCTACCCCCAGTAGCCAAAGCACCCTATCGATTAGCCCCGGTAGAGATGCAAGAGCTATCCAGCCAACTTAATGAACTACTTGGAAAAGGATTCATCAGGCCGAGCTTCTCGCCATGGGGAGCACCCGTACTGTTCGTGAAAAAGAAGGATGGATCATTCAGAATGTGCATCGACTACCGAGAACTCAAAAAACTTACCATCAAGAACCGATACCCCTACCCCGAATCGATGACTTATTCGACCAACTCCAAGGAGCCAACTACTTCTCCAAGATCGATCTGAGGTTGGGATATCACCAGCTGCGAGTCCTGGAGAGTGATATTCCCAAGACGGCCTTCCGAACATGATACGGACATTACGAATTCGTAGTGATGCCGTTTGGACTAACCAATGCCCCGGCCGTATTCATGGATCTAATGAATCGGGTATGTCGTCCATTCTTGGATAAATTCGTGATAGTATTCATAGACGACATACTCATTTATTCAAAGAATAAAGAAGAGCATCGTCAACATTTGAGGCAAGTTTTAGAGACGTTACGGACTGAGAGACTGTATGCAAAATTCTCAAAATGTGAATTTTGGATTAGAAAGGTGGACTTCCTCGGTCACGTGGTCAGCAAGGAAGGAATCCACGTGGATCCATCAAAAATCAAGGCTATCAAAAACTGGACTGCACCAACTACACCAACAGAAATTCGCCAATTTCTAGGTCTTGTTGGTTATTACCGAAGGTTCATCCAGAATTTCTCCAGCATCGCAAAGCCTCTTACCGCCTTAACCCAGAAAGGTGTGACCTACAATTGGGGAGAAAAGCAAGATGCTGCATTTCAGACTTTGAAACAGGCCCTTTGCAATGCGCCCATCCTTTCTCTCCCAGAAGGGACCGAAGATTTTGTGGTGTATTGCGACGCTTCGAAGCAAGGGCTGGGTTGTGTACTAATGCAGAGGGGAAAGGTTATTGCATATGCCTCACGACAACTGAAAACACATGAGGTCAATTACACCACTCATGATTTAGAGCTTGGGGCGGTGGTCTTCGCTCTTAAAATCTGGAGACACTACCTATATGGTACCAAATGCACTATCTTTACAGACCACAAGAGCCTACAACACATCTTCGACCAGAAGGAGTTGAACATGAGACAGCGACGTTAGGTCGAATTGCTCAACGACTACGAATGTGAGATTCGCTATCATCTAGGAAAGGCTAACGTCGTGGCAGATGCCCTTAGTCATAAGGAGTACTCTGTCCGAAGAGTGAAGTCATTAGCCATGTCAATCCATTCGCACCTGTCGACACAAGTCAAGGAAGCTCAAATAGAGGCCCTGAAACCCAAAAACGTGACAGGTGAGACCCTTAGGGGAATGGACAAGAATTTAGAAATCAAGAGTGACGGAGCACGCTACCTCATGAACCGAATATGGACGCCCAAGTTTGGTGGACTTAGAGAGGTAGTTATGAGCGAGGCACACAAGACTCCATACTCCGTACACCCCGGGTCAGACAAGATGTATCAAGATCTCAAACAACTCTACTGGTGGCCAAACATGAAAGCAGATATCGCTACATATGTGAGCAAGTGTTTGACTTGCACCAAGATCAAAATAGAACACCAGAAACCCTCAGGACTACTCCAACAACCTGAAATTCCTGAGTGGAAATCGGAGCAGATTTCCATGGACTTTATAACGAAACTGCCCAAAACTCAGGGTGGCCAAGATACTATTTGGGTAATCGTCGATAGATTAACCAAGTTCGCTCATTTCCTACCTATCAAGGAAACTGATAAAATGGAAAAGCTATCGAGAATCTACATCCGAGAGATCGTACGACTCCATGGAGTGCCAATGTCTATCATCTCGGATAGAGACAGCAGATTCACGTCTAGATTCTGGCAATCATTGCAAAAATCCATGGGAACAAGATTGGACATGAGTATAGCCTATCACACCAAACTGACGGACAGAGCGAAAGAACGATCCAAACCTTGGAAGACATGTTGCGAGCATGTGTAATCGACTTTGGTAAAGCATGGGATGTTCACTTACCTTTGGTTGAGTTCTCTTATAACAATAGTTATCATACTAGTATCAATACTGCTCCATTTGAAGCCCTTTACGGCCGTAAGTGCAGATCACCTCTGTGCTGGACGGAAGTGGACGACACACAACTAGAAAAAGGTCTAGTCCCTGATAGCACCCTCACTGGTCCAGAGATCATCAGAGAAACTACTAAAAAGTTCGTGCAAATACGAGAACGACTGAAATCCTCGAGGGATAGGCAAAAGAGTTATGCCGACAAAAGACGTAAACCCTTGGAATTTCAGATTGGTGATCGGGTACTACTGAAGGTCTCACCCTGGAAGGGAATGATATGCTTTGGAAAGCATGGGAAGCTAAATCCTAGGTACATTGGACCCTTCAAAATCATTTCAAGGGTTGGTCCAGTAGCCTACAAACTCCGACTTCCAATAGAGCTTAACAAAGTACATCTAGTATTCCACGTATCAAACCTGAAGAAGTGTCTGTCCGACGAAACACTTGTAATTCCACTCGATGAGATCGAATTAAATGAAAATCTTATCTTTGTGGAAGAACCCGTCGAGATCATGGATAGGGAAGTTAAACGAACTAAACAGAGTCGGATTCCAATAGTAAAGGTCCGATGGAATGCTAAGAGGGGACCTGAGTTCACGTGGGAACGAGAAGATCAAATGCAACAGAAGTATCCACATCTCTTCCCCAGCCCCTAAGACTCTTCTTTTGTATTAAAATTTCGGGACAAAATTCCCTCTAACGGGGGGATGATGTAACAACCCGTTATTTCAAGTCAGTAAAAATCGAGTCCTGTAACCTCTTTGAGAAAGGAAATAGAATATCATCGAAAAATGAAGTATTCAAAAACTGTATTTGGAGTACACTATATGGTAGTTATCGTCTTAAGGTTTCCAAACATATAAATAACACAAAAATCCGAGTTATAACGAAGAAGTTATGCTCATTCTAAGTTTTCCGACAAAAACCAGCAATACGAAGTTGCGTAAAAACGCAAAGTTTCAATAAAACACTTTCCGACCTTAGGTGTCTAAATGAAAGTCGTAGAAATCGTTAAACTACAAACATGCATCAAAAGAACGCTCAAATCGGACATCGTATGAATAAGTTATGAATTTTTAAAGAAATTCCTTAATCACGTCATTTTAATAAATAAATAATAAAAATAATTCCGGAATTTGCCAACGGAACCTAAATAAAAGTTGTAGATCGTAGTCTCACCTTCGCGGGGATATAAAGAACGTCAAAAACGGAGTTCGTATGAAGGAGATATGAATTTTCGAAGTTTGATAATTAATTTATATATTTTTTTATAAAAACTCCAGTATTATCCGAAGGGGAGTCAACGTCCTCATCCGAGGTACGCGCTGCGTACCTTCGTACGCCCCGCGTACCCGAGGAACTTGGCCTCAAACTGTCCACGTCGCCCTATGCGAGGCATCCGACCCGCCCGTCCGACCCGCCATCCCATCCGACCCGACTGCCTGAGCCGTCCCATCCGAGGCCGAGGCAGTCGAGGCTTCGGTCACGCATGACGTACGCGTACACGCTGCGTACGAGGCCTCTCAGGCCCCCTATAAATAGCATGCGAGGGTTCCTGGGAAAATAGCCCATTCTCTCTCCTTTTTCTTGCGTTTTACCTCGTTTTCCGTGCTCGCACTACCCCGAAGCCCTGGTCATTTTGTGCAAGTCCCGAAGGTCGATTTTTCTCCCGAGGAATCCAGAGATTTCTGAGAAAAATCCATTTCCCGAGACGAAACTCTGCCCGGTTTTCCATCTTGCTATCTTCAAGCTTTCAAGTGAGTTCATGCCCCTTTCAAACACACTTTAAATACATTTTCAAATGCTTTTATACTCTTTTAGGGGGGGAATACAAGTAAACATACGGTTATTATCGTGTATTTTATAAAGTTTCACTTAGCTTGTTTTACCGAATAAATCACTTGGAACTCATTACTATTATGGAAAACTCTTGTCATACTTTGTGTGCATTAGACTTATACAAAGTATATAACGATTTCAAAGTACCTTTCATTGCTAAGCCGTTTTATACATTCTAAAAACTTATGATTTTGATTTGTTAAACATTGTGAAAAAGGATAAACTTTGCATAGAAAACTATCACTTTAATACGGGCTTAATTGAGAATCCATGAGACGTGTATATCTTCAAACGTTACTTTTCTTTATTAGAAAGTAATGCTGCAAGTCCTGTCTATAACCAGAGTCTCCCGTTCGGAGAACGTGTCAAATGTGTATAGATCTATATAGGAAGTCATGATCCCGCGCCCTGACTGTTAGCTACAGTCCATCTTTTGGGGTGACAGTTGTCATAACGCTGCGACGCCTGAAGAACGTCGTTACAGGCATATTATGTTTAGTATGGTTATAAAACTCATCGGATATACAATTATTATGGTATTATGCTTTTATGAACGAGTAGCTATTAAAACTATTCTTCATCTAACAAATGCGATCTTCGTATAGTTTTATTATATAAAACTATGACACAACTTTTGAGAACGTCGGTTTCTTGCGATTTTCGGTCTTAGAGACTGCCATTTATGTTAGGAAAATAAGGGTTTCTCCTGCATACATACCAAACAACTAATAGGAAAATAAGGGATTTTCCTGGTGCAATTATTTATAACTTATAACACGAACATTTATATGCATTTCATGCTTTTATAAGAAAATAAGGTTTTTTCTTGGAAAACACAACAACTCGTATTTCAACCATTAGGGAAAATATGGGATTTTCTGGATCTAATACGTTCACTTTCAACACAACAAATCACAACACTTTACATTTGAAATGCTGCGTTTTCTGGAAAATATACACCCATTTTGGAATGGCATCCAATTTTTCTAAACTACTTATGAACTCACCAAATTAATTGTTGACACTTTTTTTTTGAAATAACTTGTATTCTCAGGGAACCGCTAAGCAGGTTTGGGAATCAACTTTTGGGATTAACGCGCTGGCGTTAATTACTTCTTTTGAATGATGTTTATGTATTTATCTTTTGAACATGTAATGAATACAACTATGTAAACATCTTGGAAACTTTAATATATTTGGTGGTCTGTACTTTCCTTTCTATGAACTGTTATGATACTGAATATGACGTCCTCCGCCCCCGAACGTTTCCGCCGTTCTGGTTTGGGGGTGTGACAGATGCACATTCTCATACTTCCATCTTTCTTCTTCATGAATCACACCGGAGCTCCCCAGGGTGATGAACTAGGTCTTATGAAACCTTTGTCCATTAACTATTGAAGTTGCATCATTAGCTCCTTCATCTCCGTCGATGCTAGTCGGTAAGGTGCTTTTGCTATTGGTGTCATCCCTGGTAACAGGTCGATACGAAATTCTACTTGTCGATCGAGCGGTAATCCAGGAAGATCTTCGGGAAATACTTCCGGATAATCACACACGACAGGAATGCTTTGCATCTCCTTTTTCTCCTTCTTAGCATCGATCACAAATGTCAAATATGATGTGCATCCTTTGGCCAAACACTTTCTGGCTTTCATTAGAGAAATGATCCCAGAACTTACTCTGCACTTGTCCCCATACACCATAAATGACTCTTTCCCTGGTGGTTTACCTTAACTATCTTCCTTCTGCACAATATCTCGGTGTCATTGGCGCTAAGCCAATCTATTCCCAGCACGATGTCGAAACCATTAAGTTCTATAGGCAATAATTCCTCATGGAACTTATTCCCATTCAATTCAATTAAGATGTTTTCATACGATGGCTAACATGTACAAACTTGCCACTTGCAACTTCGACCAATAAAGCATTATCTAGTCTATTGACAGGCAAAGCTAGTTTTCTACCAAATTCATGCGAAATAAAGGAGTAGTTGGCTCCAGAATCAAATAAAATTTGGGCAGGCAATTTGTTAACGAGAAAGGTACCTGAAGCGATATCATATTCATCTTTAGCAGCTTCCAGTGTCATCAGGAATGCTCTTGCCTTTGGCTTTGGGGGGATGTTGGGTTTTGCTGCCTCCTTCTTCTTCGAACAATCTCTTGAGATGTGCTCTTCCTCACCACAACCATAACAAACTTTCTTGGTGAGGGTGCATTCATTGGCATAATGCCCTGACTTTCCAGATTTGAAGCGTGTGACCACTTCCCCGTCACATTTCCCATGATGCTTCTTCTTACACTTATCACACCATTTCGCCTCTACCTTTCCTCCACTTCCTCTCGAACCAGATTTCGAGAATTTACTTTTCTTGTTGGACCCTGAAGATCCCTCGAACTTCCTCTTTTCACCAACCTCTAACCTTTCCAAACCTTTTTCCCTTATCTTGGTCTCAACATTTCTAGCAGCCCAGATGGAAGCTTTCAATGTGGTTGCTTGCTTAACCGTTGGACCATAGTCTGATGGTAGTCTGTGGGCAAACTTATTGACCTTAGAGAGTTCTGTTGGTACCAAGTATGGGATAAACTTCATCTTTTGTGTGAAACTAGCAGCGTATTCAGTAACGCTCAATTTCCCCTTCTTCAAAATCTGAAACTCATTACTGATTTCCAGAAGGTCCTGCTCGGAGCAGTATTGCAACTTTTGTTGTTCCACAAAGTCTTCCCAAGACATTTTGCTTGCTTCTCCCTTCGGCATAGAGTCAGCTAACAGCTTCCACCAACTCAACACGCCAGATTTTAGCAGAGGGATCGCAAGAGCGGTCTTCTGCCCGTCGCTGCACTCGCAACTTTCAAACATAGTCTCCATTTCGGAGATCCAGTTAATCACTTCCACTGGCTTCTGGATTCCAGATAGACATGGTGGTTTGGATGCCATGAAATCCTTGTACTTGCACCCACGACCATCATTACCTCTATCTAGGTTGTTCTGCCTAACTATTGGTGGGTCGGCTTGACTAATAACCCCACTGAAATTCCCTCCTTCCGATGGTCCTCCATTTACTTTGGGCTCCTCCACATGAATTGAAAGTTCTTCACGATTATGTTGAAGCAGACGCCTTGTTTCTTCCATTCGGCGATCCAACATAGTTAGAATCAGCAATTGTACCCCATCCATTGTTACTGGCTCAGGTGCTGCTTCTATTATAGGCACTCGCTCATTCACTGGTGGTTGATTCCTGTTTTCGTCAGCATTTCCAATGCCACTTCTTGTTCTCGCCATTTTTGATCTATACACCGAATAAGGTGAAATTAGATCCTCTTTCACGATAAGATTTCAATGCATCGTTATTACTCCAAACGATTACATGTTAGTTCTAATATCGTATACATACGCTTAGAATCCTAAACACATAAACCTTCGGATCCGGTTGACAACAAACCGTAGATCCGAACAAATAATATCATATATAGCAACATATAACCTTTAGCACACAAAAGCATTTTAGGCAGCTCCCTGAAATATACTAGTGCTCGTGTCTAAAATCCAACAGACACTCAACTCAAATTTCCACTTAGCATTCTAAGTTTAAGTCTAGAAATCCTACAAATTCCTAGTTCGCTTAAACTAATGCTCTGATACCAACTGTGACATCCCCAAAAACTTGGCCAAAAACGATCAGTTTCATTTATGCTTTTTAAACATTTTCAGAGTAAATCCTTTTGATTTTAAAAGAGATGCGGAATTTGTTCCCAAAAACAAAACATGATAAAATAGATTTTATCAAAACATTTCATAAAGAAATATAATTTCATTTCATGATCAAAAATCGGGATGTCATGTTCTGATATAGATCATAAAGCATAAACGATAACATTACAAGTCATTCAACAAATATATACATATACAGACTTGTAAACAAAACAACTTGACGATTCATCCATTTTATACCCTTGCGCCACTTCCTATAATACAAATAAAATGAGTGGGTCGGGCTTGGGGGCCTGGTGAGCATATAGGGTTTTCAACCCACAATAAATAATTACATTTAATCCAACAATCAACAATAACCCGATTACCCATTCCCGTTATCCTCACTTTACGTCCCTAAAACAACATCTATTATAAGCAACTTAATTTACGATTTTCATCGGGACGGACATTACTGTAGAGGGGCTTCCTCAACAATAAGTGTCCTAAAGGCAACCATGTGGGGGATACAGTACATCGGTGAACCCATCGTTCACAACACCTACAGGTTATGAGCCTGCTAGCGCTCCACAGGACTATCTAGAATATTATGTGGTTGTTATCCATACTATGTTGAATGACTAAAATAACACCAACAACAAGGCCTCTCATCAATTTATTTCATTGCGCACCAACTATCTACGCATGTTCTACCCAACATATTAGTAGATAAAAATGTACATGTTTTATACATAATTTTTAAAAGAAAACTGTATAGCATTGTCTTTCAATACTCCATCCAAATAGCAAGTAATACGTAAACACATAACAAGAAATTTCAAGGGGAGTCATATAAGTTTATGTGTTAGAAGGTAATAATAATACCCTCACACAACCCGTATTCTTAAATACATTCAACGATTACTTGTATAATATCGTGTATTGAAAGGGACCATACACTCACTTGATCAGAAGATGATCAGACAACACTACGACTTGTAGAAGTAGTGTTTCTTCGGTAGCTCTGGAAGATATCCACAAAAACTAGGTTTCTCGCGGGCAGGGCTTCGGCTCGGGAATCTCACTTCTCAGGATGCTTGGGGCTTCGGAACTTGCTTCGGGGCTCAGGAATGATATCGGGGCTTCGGGATATATTTGGCACGCAAATCGAGGCAAAAACTAGAGAGAAGAAAGAGTTTGAACAAGAGAAATAGGCAACTCTTGGATTCTATTTATAGGTTGTTGGTTCTGGGATTACGATGGGCATAATTTTGGTTACGCTGGGCGTATGCTTCGAATAAGCTTTGGTCTGTGTGCCACGATCTTCAAAAATTCATAACTTTCGCATACGAGCTCCGTTTTCGATGATCTTTATCTCCATGCATAGGTGAGATTATGCTCTACAACTTTTTTTAGACTCCGTCGGCTAGATTTGACTTTATTATTTGTTATTTATTTTTAGTAGGCCGGGATAGAAAAACTTCTTTAGAAATTCATAACTTCTTTGTCTGACGTCCGTTTTCGTCTGTCTTTTCACCAATGCACTACTATCAACGACATCTTCGATTCTCATTTAGAAAGTTTCAGCTAAAACTCGCTCGATCTTAATTTGAACTTTTGGGTTGTCTACCGCTAAGCTGAAACTTCGAAAAATCATAATTTCCTCATACGAAGTCAGATTTAGGCGTTCTTATTATGCACGCTCTTGGTTCAACATTATCTACGCCTTTCGTGTTGATCACTAATGCTAAATATCACTCCTTAAATTCACTATTTACGTCACGCTGTGCCTCACCAGTTTTGTCGCGAAACTTCGACAGGTCATAACTTCTTCGTTATAACTCGGATTTCAGCATTCTTTATATTTTCGGAAACCTCGTCTCAACCACTACATCTTCGTGCATCAATATCGGGTTTATATAACATTTCATTCTTACGCTTATTTTTATTCTTGATTTAATCAAATCACATAATTAAGCAGATAAGTAAAAAACACATAATTCGCAAATAATACATTCATATTATTTCAAATTGGGTTACAAAGGTTAACCTAGACTATTACATTGCCAAAAATGGCAAGCCCAGAAACACGGGCGTTAAAGGATCTCCCTGTCATATTTCACCGCATCTCACGCCTCGATGAGCAAGCTAGGGCATCACCAGCCAGATACTATATGTTAGTGTCACTCCCGAGGTCACCGCCGCTCGATTTCCACGTCTAGATGAGGATCACAACCAGACCCACAGTATCATCGACTACCTTCAGGAGGAGGTCACTACTGCCCGAGCCGAGGTTAGGGAGTTCAAGGACCGACACAACATCATGGAGTAGAGAGTGATCGAGGCCAAGTGTCGAGCAGAGAACGCCAAAGAGGAGGCAAGGGAGATGCAGGCATTCATGGCCACACGCCGAGTGTCGTAGGATACCACCCACCATGAGTAGTGCTCATACTGCTCAAATTTTTTTATAGACTAGGATTTATGAGTAAGCGTTGGTGCTACTCCCCCCCCCCCCCCCCCCCAATATACATAAGTCTGACCCTATGAATAAGTGATTACACTATTCTAAGGGCGTTATGCTGCCAATTTTATGTATTGTAGACCTCTATGAAGGTCAGTTTTTCCAAAACCAAGTACTACTATGAAAATCTATCAATGAATCGGTTTGCATTTTTATTTCATTGTGTATTACTATTAAAATCAAAAATTGTTATGCAATTGTTTATTTATTCGAGTAGTTGTATTCATTTTATTGTGTGGTTTATAGCTTCCAATAAAGGTGAGACATAAGAAAACATATTACTAAGACAATTTATTTTGATAAATACCCGATTCATAACAATTATCGAGGACTTACCATCATTCCGTCTTTAATCTCTATGGCAAAGGAATGCCATCACCCAGAAGTAACCGACGTTCCGGCGAGACACCAACAGCCACACCAACACCAACTCCACAAGTGGACCCCGCTATATTCCAAGCCGTATTGGTATCCGCCATGGCACAAATTAGCGGTAATGGCACAAATGGAAACGAAAATGGAAATTGAAGCAGGAACGATGCCAAAAGCTCCAACCTTGGTGAAAGTCAAGGACACCAACGAGTGTGCTCCTACAAGGAATTTATGAACTGTAAGCCTAGGACTTTTCAAGGCGACGGCTGTGTCATCACCTTGACAAGATGGTTTGAGAAAACCAAAGTTGTATTTGAAATTTGTTCATGCCCTGATGAATGTAAAGTCACGTACACGACTTGTACCTTCGCTGACCCGGCCTTATCCTGGTCGAATGTCCATGTTAAAACATTGACTCTCGTTGTGGCCAACTGTATGAGTTAGGAAGATATAAAGGTCATGATGCTGGAAGAGTACTGCCCAAGAAGCGAAATTCAGAAATTGGAGCAAGAGCTTTGGAACCATACAATGACGGGCTCTGATGTGGCCGCCTACATTACTAGGTTTAAAGACTTGGTAGTTATGGTCCCTGGGATGGTCACCCCGGAAGCAGAGAATGTGGAACACTACATCTAGGGATTGTCCCCCCAGATCTAAGGAATGGTTATAGCTGCTAACCCAGCCACCTATGATAGTGCCAAATGTTTGACACAAGCTCTTGTCGACCAGGGATTCCACCAGGGCATTATGGCCCCCACACCAAAGCAACCAAAAAAGGGGGATAACAAGCGAAAGTTTAGGAATAAGAAGAAGGGTCAACCGAATTAGGAGTCCTCCAAAAGACAGCAAATTATGGTCGTCCACATTGTCACTGTCCCTGCTGCCCCAACGCCGACTAAACAATATGCCGGGAATCTGCCAAAAAGCAACAAGTGAAAATTCCACCACAATTGACCTTGCCGAGAGTTGCATTGCAATAATTGTAATAGGAAGGGGCACACCACTCGTTTCTACAAGGTGCTAGCTCAACAGACCACCCAAGCCGCCAACGTTGGGGTGAGTTAGGCGCGTTATGGATGCGGGGAGACTGGGCATTTCAAAAGGGGATGCCCAAAGGCGAAGAACAAGAATGTCGAAGGTATGGGAAAGGTCTTGGAAATAGGGCATGAGGAAGCAATGAGGGACCCCACTATGGTTACCAGTACGTTTCTCCTCAATAACTCATACGCATGCATACTTTTCGATAGTGATGCGGAGAGGAGTTTCGTAAGCTATAAGTTTAAGAACATACTCAAACACTCAATCAAACATTCACAGTAGAAATAGAAAATGGAAAAACTGAAAGCACTAAAGACATATTCATAGGATGCACCTTAACACTAAACAATCACTCCTTCCAAATCGGTTTAATGCTTGTTACAATAGGAAGTTTTGATGTGATTATTGGCACGGATTGATTAAGCTCTCACCATGTCGATATCATGTGTTACAAAAGGGCCATCTAACTTAGCTTACCAAATAATGAAACCCTATCATCTATGGTGTCAAAACCGGCAAAAATCTCCTAATCGTCTCTAGCATTAAGGATCAAAAGTATCTACATAAGAAGTACCATGCATTCCTATCCCACGTCGTTGATGAGAAGTGAGAAGTGAAAGACATCAAGGATATCCTAGAAGTTTGCAACTTTCCCGATGTGTTCCCAGAGGACCTTCCAGGAGTACCACCCATGCGACAAGTCGAGTTCAGAATCGACTTGATCCCTGGGGCCACTCCTATAGCCAAATCACCATATCAATTAGCCCCGATAGATATGTAGTAATTGTCTAGTCAGCTGAACAAACTGCTAATTAGGGATTAATTAGACCAAGCTACTCATCTTAGGGAGCATCAGTCTTGTTCATAAATAAGAAGGACAGGTTATTCTGTATGTGCATTGACTACCAGGAGTTGCACAAACTCACTATCAAGAACCAATATCCCTTACCCCGAATTGATGACCTGTTTTACCAACTTTAGGTTTCGAGCTACTTCTCGAAAATCGATCGAAGATCAGGGTACCATCAGCTCAAAATCCAGGAGGAATATATCCTTAAAATAACGTCTAGGACTCGTTACGGCCATTACGAATCCATTATGATGCCCTTCGGATTGACTAATGTACTCGCGGTGTTCATGGATCTAATGAATCGCGTATGCCGACCTTACTTAGATAAATTCTTGGTAGTGTTCATCGATGTCATCCTAATCTATTCGCGAAGTAAGGAAGAGAGTAGTCAACATCTGCGACAAGTCTTGGAAACACTAAGGGCAGAAAAGCTATATGAAAAGTTTTCAAAATGTGAATTTTGGATGCAAGAAGCGGAATTCTTGGGGTGCGTGGTCGGCAACGAAGGGATACATGTGGATCCCTCCAAAATCAAGGCAATTGAAAACTAGGAAGCATCGAGGACACAGACAGAAATCCGCCAGTGTTTGGGGCTTGCTGGCTACTACCGAAGTTTCATACAGAATTTTTCCAAAATCAAAAAGCCACTTACTAGCCTGACCCAGAAGGGAGTGACCTTCAAATGGGAGGATAAGCAAGAAACTACCATCCAAACACTAAAGCAAGTTGTATGCAGTATGTCGATCATGTCTCTTCCAGCGGGAACATAAGTCTTTGTGGTCTACTGTGACACATCCAAGCAAGGTCTAGATTGTGTACTAATGCAATGGGAAAGGTCATTGTCTATGCCTCCAGAAAATATAAGACTCACGAGCTCAACTACACCACACATGACCTTGAATTAAGGGCAGTAGTGTTTGTCTTAAACATCTGGAGACACTACCTTTATGGTACCAACTGTACGATCTTCACCGACCATAAAAGTCTCCAACACATCCTCAATTTAAAAGAACTCAATATGAGACAACAACAATGGGTAGAGTTACTAAATGATCACGAATGCAAAATTTGTTATCATCTAGGCAAGGCCAACGTGGTAGTAGATGCCCTAAGTCAAAAGGAGTACTTGGACCACCAGGTAAGATCATTAACAGTGACTATCCATTCACATTTGTCCACTCAGATAAAGGAGGTGCAACTTGAGACCTTGAAACCTGAGAATGTCGCAAGTGAAGCCTTGCGGCGAATGGATAAAAGCCTTGAGGTCAAGGATGACGGAGCTCATTACCTCATAAACCGAATCTGGACACTAAGATTTAGCAGATACAAAGACATTATCATGAACGAAGCTTACAAGACAAAGTACTACGTTAATCCTGGGTCAGATAAGATGTATCTAGACCTCAAGAAACTATATTGGTGGCCGAACAGGAAGGCAGAAATCGCTACTTATGTAGGCAAGTGCCTGACTTGTGCCAAGGGCAAGGTTGAATACCAAAAGCCCTCGGGTATGCTACAACAACCAGATATACCCGATTGGAAGTGGTAGCAGATAACCATGGACTTCATAACTAAATTTCCCAAGACACCTGGTGGGCATGACACTACATGGGTAAATGTTGATAGGTTAACCAAATCCACACACTTCCTACCAATAAAGGAGACAGACAAAATGGAGAGACTAACAAGGACGTACATCAAGGAGATTGTATGATTAGATGGCGTGACAATATTCATCATTTCTGCCAGGGATAGCAGGTTTATCTCATGGTTTTGGCAATCACTACAAAAGTCTTTGGCAAACTAGGCTTGACATGAGTACAACCTATCACCCACAAACCGACAGATAAAGTGAAAGAACTATTCAAACATTGGAAGACTTGTTGAGAGCTTGTGTGATAGACTTCGATAAAGCTTGGGATACCCACTTACCACTCATCAATTTCTCGTACAACAACAACTATCAATCTAGCATTAAAGTAGCTCCATTTGAAGCCATCTATGGGCACAAGTGTAGATCACCCATGTGCTGGGCTAAGGTGGGTGATGCTCAGTGATATTTGCATATTTAGTCTTATATTAAGCATACATTTTTATCATTTATTAGCTAATTTATTCCACAACATGGACAAAAGATACTTAAAAGTGTTTGAATTATGTTTTTAGTCCAAAGGTGAAGCTCGAAAGCAAAAGGAAGCAGGAGAAGCGGTTTGGAGCTCAGGAATTGAACAAAGAACAAAAAAACACCAAAAACAACACCTACTCGGCGAGTAGGGTTGCCTACTCGGCGAGTCCGAGCGAAGGGTCGAGAAGATAATGAGAAGATAAAGACTTTGTGACTTACAGTACAAGGGATTTAAGTGATGGACTCGGCGAGTCAGACATGGACTCAGCGAGTCGGGTCGAATCTATATATACGGCTTTCCAGATCGACATTCGACATTCTGGAACCCTCGGGGAGAAGTAAGTTGCGAATCACAGCTAGGAGAGACCTGAAGAACAAAGATACAAACTAGAATTCTGTCACACCCCAAAACCGATAACGGTGGAATACGCTTCGGGGTGGAGGACGTCATGTACAGTATCATCACAATTGCATAATAGTAAAAACAAGAAACATACAACCATTTCATTTACATAGTGAGTTTAATTACAATTGTGTTTTGTAATGTTCAACAAACACCAAAAGTAATACAAAAATAAGAGATGGATCTTGTATGCTCCACCTTCTCCAAAATGTTGCACCTGTACCTGTCTATCTTTGACCTGAGGATACAAGTTATTTTGAAAACGAATATCAGCATAAAGCTAGTGAGTTCATTAGAGTTTAGTGTGAGTTTTTGTAGAACATGCATTAGAACCGATAATATGAAAAGCTACAATTTACATTCATAAGTAGTAGAAAACCCTAAAAATCCTATATTTTCCAGAAACTGCATTGTAAGTGAAAACCTTTAAGAAACAAGTAATCTTCATCTTTGGAAACCTGTTTATTGTAAAAGTATATTATGGAATCTCCAATAAGTAATGTAATAAGATAGGATATGCCTGTAGTCAGTAATAGAGATGCAAACTCCCTTTAGTGATAGATACTTGTTTACTTCGGGATGTTAAATTTGACTTTAGTTTAGTATTTTAGTGTGGATATAGTGTATTCCTTGTATGTTACCGATAGTGTGAGCAATAGAGGACCCCATGACCTTCCCGGTCATACACAATGTAGTGAAGTAGTGGCATCCCTGGGCCTGCACGGTTCGGACTGAAGTTAATAGTCGGGATGTAATAGTGTCTGCCCTGTATAGATCTATACATGTAGTGTCGTCTTCCAGTTGGAAAAACTCTGGGCATAGTATGTAGCGAATAGAGTATCTCGTAGTGGGTTAGTGTGTTATCTTCTGTTTAGTGCCTTTTCTTGTATTATAGTGTAGTAGGCTTTTGTATAGCTTGTAGTTTGTTCTCTTATTAGTGGATCGTCTCGTAATAGTGTGTATTATAGTGTGTAGAGTAGTAGTTATAGCAAGTAGTAATGGCCTTAACTATACCTATTATAGTTAACTTAGTACGTATAGTTCTTACCAATTTAGTGGTTTAAGCATCGGATGAAATGAAAATGCTCGTATCCAACACTAATATACATGATATATAACTAAGAAATCAATGACAGTCGGACGGAAAACAACTAACCTAAGCCCACAATCAAACAAGAACAGGAAATAAGGCGAGCTATCGGTCCTAAGTCCTTCAAGTCTTACTTATATAAATATATTAGTGTGGTTATATTTTATAAGAAAATTTATTTAAGAAAAATCTTGTCCAAAGGGAACATTTAAAAAGTTGTTTATTTATTCAAAATAGTTTTGAAAACGTAAAATCCTTATATAAGGCGTAGTGGTAAATCACCTGTGATTTGAACTACGGATAGTGAATCACATGTGATTAATTTCCGTAAACATGTATAACTGACTTGTATCCCCCCCCCCCCCCCCGTAAAACATATAAAAACATTTGAAAGGTTCATTAAAGGGGTATGAACTCACCTGAAATCGAGTAAATCGGGGAAATCGGGTAAATTGGGTGAAAGTGTCAGTTGAGCGTTTGGTGCCATATAAGGACTTGTTCACCTTTCAAGACCCTAATATCATATGAAATATGTATTTTACAAGAAATTAATCATTTTATGCTTTTCATTAACATATTTAGGTATTCTAGCATTGATTCGGGGTCTTAGGGCTTAGAAGGGGGTTCCTGGGAATGGTACAAGGCCAAGAGGGGTTTACGGGGGAGTCCAAGAGTTTAATTCCTTGGCGTTTACGGCCCAAAGGCCACTCCTTGGGAGTTTACGGCTGTAAGCCCCTAGGCTTGGCTGTAAACTCTTGTTCTCCTCCAAAAGTCCATGTTAAGGCCTTAATTCAATTCCCAAATTTTCTAGTAAATGCCTAGGACCAATTTGGAGGGTTAAAACCTTCATTAGGTTGAATTTAGGGGAGTTTACGATCCTAGCTTAGGCTTGGGCCGTAAACTCCAAAATATCTTTCAAAGTTTGTTGTTTAATGGCACTAAGCATCCCCTTAATTCATAACTAAATTCTAGAATGCCTTAGATGAGTTTTTGGGACTTTTTACCAAGGAATTTGGGTGTTTACGGCCTAAGCATAAGCTTGGGCCATAAACTCCCTTTTAGGCTCTAAAAGCTTAAGCTTTCATGTCCAATCTCATCTAGGTATATCCCTTAATTATTTTACAAGCTTATAGGAAGTAAAAATGGGACATTGGCCAAGTTTTGGGGTGTTTACGGCCTAAGGGGCTTCCTAGGCCATAAACTCCATATATTCCACTAAATCTTATGATTTTTGGGCTCTAAATGCAATGGAATACGTTTAGAACAAGATAGGGAAGAAACTCTTACGTTAGGAGGCCGAAATTCGTGGTTTTCGGGGTCGGTATCGAGTCTAGAGAGAGAGTGAGAGGGTGGTAAAGAGTGTTCAAGGGGCATCAAATTTTCTTAAATATGCCTCGGGTATTGCTACCGGTACACGACTACCCGATGCTCAAGTTTAACAAGGTTTAAACTTTTTACCCGGGTGAAGTGGTTGAAAAGTAATATAACTTTATCTTGTTAACGGGGTTAACACTTACAAGTTATATTTACCTATACTTAAAATGTCGAGAAATACAGATAAATAGATATTTATTTATTGACGACTCCAAATATTCCGGTAATTTGTATATAACGACGAATTCCGTTAGTGAAAACGGGGTTATGTAACGGAAATAAATTTGGGTTGTCACATCATCCCCCCGTTAGGGGAATTTCGTCCTGAAATTTAGAATTCATATAGTTAAGTATTACAATACTACTAAGAGAAGAGATGGGTGTATTTGAGTTTCATTTGATCTTCGCGCTCCCAAGTAAATTCCGGTCCTCGTTTGGCGTTCCAATGAACTTTCACAATTGGGATGCGGCTTTGATTCGTTCGTTTTACTTCCCGATCCATAATCTCTGTAGGCTCTTCCACAAAGTTGAGGCTCTCATTGACCTCGATCTCGTCGAGTGGAATCACGAGAGTCTCGTCGGACAGGCATTTCTTCAAGTTTGAGACGTGGAAGGTAGGATGTATGTTACTTAGTTCGTGGGGTAGGTTGAGTTTGTAAGCTACAGGCCCGATTCTAGCGAGAATCTCAAAAGGCCATATGTACCTTGGGTTCAGATTTCCACGCTTTCCGAAGCGTATCGTGCCCTTCCAGGGCGAGACCTTCAAAACGACTCGGTATGCCACCTGGAATTCCAAGGGTTTTCTTCTTTTGTTGGCGTAGCCTTCTGTCGATCCCTTGTGGCGTTTAATCGTTCACGAATCTGTACAATCTTCTCGGTCGTTTCTCGAATGATCTCTGGACCAGTGAGAGCGCTGTCAGGAACTCGTCCTTTAGCTAACTGAGTGTCACCCACCTCAGCCCAGCACAGAGGGGATCTGCACTTCCGGCCGTAAAGGGCTTCGAATGGAGCTGCCTTGATGCTCGTATGATAACTATTGTTGTAGGAAAACTCCACAAGAGGTAAGTGTGTATCCCACAATTTACCGAAGTCGATCACGCAAGCTCGCAGCATATCTTCTAGAGTTTGGATCGTCCTCTCACTTTGTCCGTCAGTGTGCGGATGGTAGGCTGTACTCATGTCCAGCCTCGTCCCTAGCGCCTTTTGTAGTGATTGCCAAAATCTCGAGGTAAATCTACTATCTCTATCTGAGATAATAGATATAGGGACACCATGCAGTCGTACTATTTCTCTAAGGTATGTTCTTGTGAGCTTCTCCATCTTGTCCATTTCCTTGATGGGTAGGAAGTGTGTAGACTTGGTCAATCTGTCGACGATGACCCAAATGGTATCTAACCCACCCGCTATCTTGGGTAGTTTGGTTATAAAGTCCATTGTAATCCGCTCCCACTTCCATTCCGGTATCTCTGGTTATTGGAGGAGTCCTGATGGCTTTTGATATTCGACCTTGACCTTTGCGCAAGTAAGGCACTAACTCGCAAAGGTAGCAATCTCCGCTTTCATGTTAGGCCACCAGTATAGCTTTTTAAATCCAGATACATCTTATCTGAACCCGGGTGGACGGAGTAGCGAGTGCTGTGTGCTTCCCTCATGACCAAGTCTTTGAAACCTCCATGGCGTGGTGTACAAATTCGGTCCATGAAGTAGTAGATTCCGTAACCCTTGACCTCCAAACTTTTATTCATTCTGTGCAGGGATTCTCCTGTCACATTCTCAGGCTTCAAGGCCTCAAGCTGAGCCTCCTTGATCTGTGAGGACAGATGCGAATGGATAGCCATTGTCAATGATTTGGTTCTTTGACCAGAATGCTCTTTCCTACTCAGGGCGTCTGCTACCACGTTGGCTTTTCCCGGGTGATATCGAATTTCACAATTGTAATCGTTAAGTAGCTCGACCCATCGGTGTTGTCTCATGTTGAGCTCCTTCTGGTTTAGTATGTGTTGGAGGCTCTTGTGATCAGTGTACACCACGCTCTTCGTCCCATACAAGTAGTGTCTCCAGATTTTTAGTGCGAAGACGACCGCTCCTAACTCGAGGTCGTGAGTAGTGTGGTTCACCTCATGCCTCTTTAGCTGTCTTGAGGCATAGGCGATGACCTTACTTCGTTACATCAAGACACAACCGAGTCCCTGATTCGATGCATCGCAGTATACAACAAAATCTTCAACTCCTTCGGGCAGGGATAACACTGGTGCGGTGCATAAGGCTTGTTTCAGGTTCTGGAATACCTTCTCCTGTTTCTCTTCCCAGTCGAATGATACACCCTTCTGTGTCAACATGGTGAGAGGCTTCTCAATCCGAGAGAAGTTTTGGATGAATCTGCGGTAGTAGCCAACGAGGCCTAGAAATTGGCGAATTTCTGTAGGCGTCTTCGGTGTTGACCAATTCTCAATAGCTTTAATTTTGGAGGGATCAACGTGGCTTCCGTCTTCACTAACCACGTGTCCTAAGAATTCAACTCTTTAGATCCAAAATTCGCACTTAGAGAACTTCGCATATAACTTCTCTGACCGTAGGGTTTCTAGGACTCGTCGTAAATGATCCATGTGTTCTTCCTCACTCCAAGAGTAGACGAGTATATCGTCAATAATGAAGACGATGACGAACTGATCTAGATATGGATGACACACCCTATTCATCAAGTCCATGAATACTTCGGGGGCGTTAGTCAGTCCAAAGGGCATCACTACGAACTCGAAGTGCCCGTAACGGGTTCGGAAAGCTGTCTTCGTAACATCTTCCTCAAGTACCCGTAACTGATGATACCCAGACCTAAGATCAATCTTGGAGAAGTAACTTCCTCCTTGTAGTTGGTTGAATAGGTCATCAATACGAGGGAGAGGGTAGTGATTTTTAACCGTGAGTTTGTTGAGTTCCCTATAATCGATGCACATACGGAACGATCCGTCCTTCTTCTTCACGAACAAGACTGGAGCTCCCCAAGGTGAGAAGCTTGGTCTTATAAAGCCCTTGTTGAGCAGTTCGTTAAGTTGACCTAATAGTTCCTTCATCTTGGCAGGTGCTAAACGATAGGGCGACTTAGCTACGAGAGTAGCTCCTGGAACTAGATCGATTCTGAACTCAACCTGACGTTTGGGAGGTA
Source organism: Lactuca saligna (assembly GCF_052625555.1). NCBI lineage: Eukaryota > Viridiplantae > Streptophyta > Magnoliopsida > Asterales > Asteraceae > Lactuca > Lactuca saligna. Next base: position 120,742,950 of record NC_136420.1, read on the forward strand.
AACCTGGAAGGTCCACTGGGAAGACATCAGGGAAATCACATACGATGGGGATGTCTTTTGGGTTCTTCGATTTCTGGCTTGTGTCGACGACGTGAGCAAGGAAGGCGCGGTACTCCTTACGTAAGTATGTCTGAGCCTGAATACTGGAGATGATACGAAGACTCGTACCGGGTTTATCTCCATAGATCAATAGGGTTTCGAAATTCGGAAGATTTAGGCGAATGGCTTTGTCAAAGCATAAGATATCGGCACGATAAAGACTCAACCAGTCCATACCAACAATGACATCGAAACTCTTGATTGAGACTGGTATGAGATCGATTGGAAATGAGTGATCGTCTAACGTGAGGGTACAACCTACGTAGATTTTGTTAGAGCTTTCGGTCTTCCCGTTAGACATTGCTACGACGAATGTTTCTTTTAGTGGTTGTAGGGATTGTTTGAGTAAGTGGTTAAAGTTTTGGTTTACGAAGCTTCTTTCTGCACCACTATCAAATAAGACACATGCATAAGAGTTGTTGAGAAGAAACGTACCCGTGACTACTGTGGGATCCGCCACCGCTTCATTGTGACCAATAGCGAGTAGTCTTCTGGTTCCCCCAGCATTTGCAGCCTTCGGACAGTTTTTCTTGAAGTGACTAGCTTCACCACAGCCGTAACACGTCGGGGTCATTCCCGAACCGGGAACTTGCGAAATAGGTTTGGGAGGGGATTTGCAGAATCGCACCGTATGGCCCTTCCGACCGCAGTTGGAACACTTCAATTCACGGCACGGGCTGTTATGGTGGTAAGGACACTTTGGACATTTGGGTAGATTCCCACTATAAGGCTTTGGCAGTGCAGGAGCGACTGGAGTAGTGGCAGCATGGACCGCCACAATTTGCTGGTCCCTGGAGGAGGTTTGAGTCTTCTTGCCCTTCTTCTTATCCCATCGCTTCATCTTTCTGTCAGACGAATTGGGTGGTGCAGTGGTAGTTGTGGTTGTTGTTGCTGGATTAGAAGAGATTTCATGGTTGATCAGACTCTGGGCCAATTCCTTGGCGCTGTCGAAGGTGGTAGGGCGTGAGGCTAGAACATTTCCTCGATACGGGGGCACTAAACCCCAGATGTACCGTTCAATATTCTTGCTTTCGGACGGTATCATATTGGGACACATAGCCGCCAAATCACAGAACCTGGCCGTATACGTTATTATGTTGGTCCCTTTCATCTTGAGGTTCCAGAGTTCCTCCTCAAGTTTCTGAATTTCGCCCCTAGGGTAGTACTCCTTTCGCATGAGATCCTTTAGAGTGTCCCAGCCCATGGCATTGGCTGTAACCAAGGAGAGTGCACTGACATGGTCGTTCCACCATGTCAATGCCCTGTTAGTAAGGGTGGCAGTTGCGAACTTGATTTTGCTCTCTTCGGGGCAAGAGCACATTTCAAAGACACCTTCGGTTCTTTCGAACCATTAGAATAATGCCAAAATTCCTCCGGTACCATCGAAGAAGGTAGGTTTATAGTTCATGAAGTCCTTATAGGTGCATCCCTGCACTCTTTGATGGACTTCACCAAATCTAGAGTTGCCACCGCTCGCATCACCGGAGTTCACTTGAGCCATGAATGCTGTTACAGCTGCTATCACAGCCGTTTCAAACAGTACTGGATCAAACTGCGTAGGAGGAGGTGGTGGAGGAGGGGTTTGAGTTGCTGGTCTTCCCCTGCTTGGATGCTTTCGTGGAGGCATCTTTCACTGGAAGACCATAGAAATGATATCAATAGTAAGAGTCTATTGCGAATATGAATAGAGTGTTTCATGGATTAAATCACATAATTCAAGGTCAGAATGAGAGTCATATCAATAGAGTAGTCAACTACCAATATACTGGTATAGATGATGTAATACAAGTTCATGAAAATTGACCTAACATGTAACACCCAAAGTTTCAAAGGCCAAGAAGGGAAAGAAAAGCCCTAATTTAAGGGCCGACTCGGCGAGTCCAAGGAGGGACTCGGCGAGTCCGAGCGGGATCCGGGTCGAGGTGTAAGCGACCGACTCGGCGAGTCGGTCAAGGTGACTCGGCGAGTCTGGTCTGTACGTGGAAAACCCTAAATTCGGGACTTGGGGCCTATATAAATGTCTTAATCTTCTTCCTAGGGTTCCTTACTGCCTCTTTAGAAACCCTAGCTGTCACATCTCCTAGTTAAGCCTTGGAAGGTGCATTAAAGCTTGGAAAAGGAAGAAGGAACTTGGAGGAGCAAGAAGGAGCTATAGATCTGGGATTGTGACTTCATTCTGAGCACTTGGAGGTAATAAACTAGTTCTTAGACCCTTTTTGCACCTAGATCTATGTGTGGTTGTTGGGGCTCTTTTGCCTTAATGTTATTATTTTGGGTTAGAAGCCGGATCTGGAGTTGCTACTTCAGATTCAAGTGTTTTAGGGCCTGGAGAAGCATAAAGTATCAGCCATTAAGTCGATTTTGAAGCCCCTTGGCCTTACACCCTATTTTATGGCATATTTTGCCTAGATCTCCTTCTCTACACGTAAAGTTTGCACCTTTATGTGTGGAATAGGCTTGGGAAGGGTGGATCTATAGTTTGGAGTCCATGAATGACTCAAAAATCCTCTGCATGTAAGGCGAACTGAAGGGACTCGGCGAGTAGCATGAAGTTGTGGAGAAACTCGACGAGTGGGATGAACAACTCGTCGAGTCGTATGAAGATTGCCTTGGACTCGGCGAGTCTGTTCTTGGACTCGGCGAGTCAGGTCGCGAAACCCCCAAACCCTTCGAGTTGTGACTCGAATCAGTGAGTCGGGTGGAGACTCAGTGAGTTGGACAGGTCTGGACTTAGAAATCGGTAGACTCGGCGAGTCATGGACTGACTCGGCGAGTCGAGTCAGGAATGGAAGGAATCTAAATATTATGAACTCGGCGAGTCAGTAGGGTGACTTGGCGAGTAGGGTTGACCTGGAAGGTTGACTTTGATCAGGACTTTGACTTTGGACCAGGGTGGACTTGGTTGTCTTTCGGGGGTCGGTTAGACTCAGTGTTGCATTGATATTGGTAGTTCAGGGAGCAAGGGGAGCAGGAGTTCCGTGAGTTGTCGGGAAGCAGCTAGTGAGATCATCAGCAAGTTCAGCCAGTTCAGGTGAGTTTCCCTTTGTGTGAATGGGTCTAAGGCCACAATGTCGGCCCATGTAGTTATGAGTAGAAGACCCGGGGGGTAGCCCTAGGCACAGTATGCTAGTATTGTTTGCAGGACGAGGTCCAGTAATAGCGGGCGGGTGCCCAAGGAATTGTTTATATATGATAGTTTATACTTGTTGTCTATGTGATACATGTATGTACCTGGTAGGGAGGTGAGTGTGGGAAAGGTCCCGTATCTCACCAATAGCAGAGTGTGGATGGGGTTCCATATCTCACTAGTAGCATATTAGGGGCAAGGCCCGAATTAGAACAGGAGTGAGAGTGGGCTAGGCCCGTACCTCACTACCATTAGGAGCATGGATGGGGTTCCATGACTCCTCAGTAGCAGGACATGGGCGAGGCCCAGGAAAGGCGAGGCCTTAGGATAGAACCAGTTGCATGTGTTAGTTATGTGTTATGAAATGTTTATGTGTTATTAATTGTTGACGGGCGAGGCCCTGTGTCAGGCGAGGCCAAAGTAAAACAGATCTGTATCCGAGCGGGGCTCAAAGCCAGGCGGGGCCTGGAGCGGCGGGGCCGTTGTAGCGGGCGAGGCCCGAGGTAGAGGGGTGAGGCCCAAGATAGGGGGCGTGGCCCAGTATGTGCAGTATGTGGTTATGCATGGTATGTGGTAGGGTGGGGAACTCACTAAGCTTCGTGCTTACGGTTTTCAGTTTTGGTTTTAGGTACTTCCGGTAGCGGAGGGAAGAGCTCGGGGTGATCGCATGGCACACACCATAGATTAGACAGCCTGGGAATGTTTACTCTGATAATGAACATGTATTTTGAAAACTTATACTCATGTTATGTTTTGGAATGATGACTTTACTTTAAGTAATGATTTATTAAAAGAAATTTTTGGTCTTAAATTTTGGGTCGTTACAAGTTGGTATCAGAGCCTTGGTTTGAGAGATTCGGGCATACTCTCGGGTGTGCTTGAACTCAAAATGAGGGGTCGGACAAAAAGTTTTCAAAAGCGAAAAGATAGTTTTGTAAAGAGAGTTTTGAGAAAGAAAATGGTTTTATAAAAATTAAAAAAAAATCAGAAAGAAAAGAACTTTGGAAAGAGAAGAGGGGTGTGGTGCATGTAATCAACCGAGCTCAAGTAAGTACCCCAAAATACCCATACAAGTTTATGTTTTGATTATCAGTTAGTAGAACAGCATGCTAGATTAGGACTAAGGATCTAGGGAGGATGCCTTATGTGCCTGTTATATGTGCTTTTGATCTGCATGATAGTGCTGAATAGTTAGTAGTAGGATAGCCTGATTAGGTTATGCCTGAGTTTATGAGTTGTGTTTTATGCTAGTTCAGATTCTTGCTATGTGGATATGACTGCTTGAGTATGTTATGGTTAGACTTTCCCCTTGTCTGAATGCTGCTTGCTTTGTGCATTGTGGGATTCTAAGTGATGGGAGTTAGCCATTAGGTGGATACGTCACGTCACATGTGATCAGGGTTGAATAATCTCAGAGTGTTGGATTTGGTCCTATTGCGTAGCTCTTGTTTGAGTCCAACCGTTGTAGGAACGAGTCTTTTACTTGAAGGATTATCTGAGCCTCGTCACATGTGATGGTATCCAGGTGATGGCCAATTGGCATTGCGAGGAGGCCTTCAGCAGCTGAGGACTAGTTTGAGTTGAGTCAAAGGTTTCCCTAGGGTAAGCCTAGGATGAGGTAGTGCTGGGAGCAATAGAAGTAGAAAAGGGACCTGGTGGAGTCAAAGCAGTTCCTGAGGAAAGTATGGATAGATGTGGAAGGTAGTATGGGCCCGTACTACTAAAAGCAGAGGATCCGTACTCGATTCGGGAAGGGATGAGACAAGACCGGGAACCTGGTAGTGAGTATGTTCGGTCTCGTAGCAGTGAGGAGTATTCTGATAGTGGTTATGTTGTATGTTTAAGTATGGTGACACTGCCAGAGGGACCAGCGGGCGGACCAGGCGCCGGAGAGGGATTAGGCTCGGGATTAGGGGCCGAGCAGCTCGAGAAGCGGATGAGAGAGTTGATATCAGCGGAGGTTACGCGCAGTATTCTAGCTCAGACTCCTGTGATCTTTGGCATGGTCAAGGAGGGTATATTAGAGATTTTGGATGAGAGGCTGGGAGCCTTCCATACTGAGATGATGGCTTTGTTGGGAGCGCGTACCTTGACGTTTCGGGAGTTCAGGGCTTGCGGGGCACCAGATTATCATGGGGCTAGGGACCCCATCGCTAGCAGCAGATGGTTGGCTAATGTTGCCAACGCATTCCGTACGAGCCGGTGTCCTGAGGAGGACAAGGTCAGACTCGCTTCCTGTCTTCTGAAGGACAGAGCGAGGGATTGGTGGGAGGAGATTGGTCACGCTTTGGGTGATGATGCCGCGTTGGACGCGATGACTTGGAGTGATTTCTCAGCGAGGTTTAGAGCGGAATTTTCGCCGATTATTTAGGTGCAGCAGTTGGCCCGGGAGTTTCAGGATTTGACGTAGACTACGGAGACTGTGGCGGAGATCACCGCCAAGTTCAGGGAGAGAGCCCTTCTTGTTCCGCAGTATGTCGCGGACGAGGAGATGAAGAAGGCACGATATCACGAGATGCTGAGGGATGACATCAGGGAGTTCGTGAGCAGGTCCGGATGTAAGACTCTAGAGGATATGATTTCTCGGGCCAGGGAGAGGGAAATTGATTTGAAGCAGATCCGGAAGAGGAAGCCGGATGAGGTTCAGGTAGCCGCGAGTTCGGGCAGAAGGCCCAAGGGACCAGAGTCGAGGTTGAGGGATTATCAGGACCGCAGTCGATGCGGAAGGTGTGGCAGGACCCACGGGGGCGCGTGCAGGAGCGGTAGTGGTGGTGAGTCTGGCTGTTTCAGGTGCGGTCGGACTGGTCATTATAGCAGAGATTGTACTGCTACCATCACTCAGGGATCAGACTTGATGTGTTTTCACTGCAATCAGCGGGGCCACAAGAAGGCCCAGTGCCCCAGTTTGCTTTCAGCAGGACGGGTGATGGCACCTGCCCCTGCAACTTTGAGGATCACAGACAGCCGTCAGGGCAGTGCGGAGGCGCTTGCAGTTGGGGGTAGGGCTTTTCAGATGGCTACTCTAGAGATGCGAGCAGCGCCGGACATTGCAGGTATGCGACTTCCATTTTCAGTTCTTTTAGTTTGTGCATGATTATATTGTTATGGTTCTATATCATTAGCGGTTGAGCATTTTATTTTCGAGCGGATTCATTGTGATCGAATCATATGTCGTTTGCATACCTTGGATATTTGGTTAGTAATTAAGGGATGGGTTGTATCGAAGAAGGTTACGTTGAGTGCAGTATCCGTAGCATGCCTTGGTGAAACTCGGTATGTCTCGCTAGTTCGGAGCCGTATAAGTTTTAGGATGGATAGGTTGGATCCTTAGCTATGGTAAGCTGGGATTCCTCAGCGGATTGATTATGGTAGCAAGGATTGGGATTTCTTCTCATCGATCATCGAGGTGTAAGAAGGATCCAAGTGGGGGAGAATCCTCCGAGTGTATAAGGGTAAGGGCACATGAATCTAGATTGGGTATATGATTTCTGATAAGGAAAAGGGGTAGTTCAGCGTTTAAAAGTTCAGGGTTGGGAGTTTGAGAACTTCCCATCAGTGCGTGTGTGTGAAGGGTAATGGTGGGTATGTGGTTCGGATTCAGGTTAAAGGGCCACATGTAGAGCTCGTGTGAGTCGAAATGGGGATCTTGAGGTCAAATAGCAGGAGATGTTTTCGTGTCAGCAGTCAGTGGTGGAAAGTGATGTAAGACTACGGGGCAGCCGTAGCATTTTGTAGTAGCTCGTTGGCGGAGTCGGGGCGAGGCCCTTATCTCCTAACATTCAGATAGGGATCGGGAATGGGAAATAGATGAGAATGGTATGGAGTTGCCTGTATAGCCATGGAGATATGAGACCTCGGAAGAGGCCGCTCTAGGATATAGTCGGGTGAGACCCGTGGGCGAGGCCCGTATGAGGATAGCAGTATAGGTGAGACCTGAGAGCAGGGTGGCTCAGTAGTATGGTTGGGTGGGACCCGTGGGCGAGGCCCGTGAGTTTTAGCAGCACAGGTGGGACCTGGTAGGATCTTAGCGTCTAGGCAAGGGGATCGGGGATCCAAGGAAATTGTAGTGCCAGCATGGCAGAATAGATTGAGCAGTATAGGTGGTGGAAGTATCTTCGATTGTCGCTGGGAGCGACTAGTGGTTGTGCTGGGTCAGTAATCAGTGAGAGTCGGTAATCCAGATATTGATAGGTTGGTAGGGACCAGGATGGTCTCAGTTCATACGGAAGGCCAGCAAAGTTAGGCAGCTGGTGCTAGAATGGATGGTGGGGCTTTGGAAGTTGATCGCCGACAGTAGAGTATAGTAAACTTCGAGGACGAAGTTTAGTTTAAGTGGGGGAGAGTTGTAACACCCAAAGTTTCAAAGGCCAAGAAGGGAAAGAAAAGCCCTAATTTAAGGGCCGACTCGGCGAGTCCGAGCAGGATCCGGGTCGAGGTGTAAGCGACCGACTCGGCGAGTCGGTCAAGGTAACTCGGCGAGTCTGCTCTATGCGTGGAAAACCCTATATTCGGGACTTGGGGTCTATATAAATGTCTTAATCTTCTTCCTAGGGTTCCTTACTGCCTCTTTAGCCCTGGATATCAAACCCTAGCCGTCACATCTCCTAGTTAAGCCTTGGAAGGTGCATTAAAGCTTGGAAAAGGAAGAAGGAACTTGGAGGAGCAAGAAGGAGCTATAGATCTGGGATTGTGAGTTCATTCTGAGCACTTGGAGGTAATAAACTAGTTCCTGGACCCTTTTTGCACCTAGATCTATGTGTGGTTGTTGGGGCTCTTTTGCCATAATGTTATTATTTTGGGTTAGAAGCCGGATCTAGAGTTGCTACTTCAGATTCAAGTGTTTTAGGGCCTGGAGAAGCATAAAGTATCAGCCATTAAGTCGATTTGGAAGCCCCTTGGCCTTACACCCTAGTTTATGGCATATTTTGCCTAGATCTCCTTCTCTACACGTAAAGTTTGCAACTTTACGTGTGGAATAGGCTTGGGAAGGGTGGATCTATAGTTTGGAGTCCATGCATGACTCAAAAATCCTCTGCATGTAAGGAGAACTGAAGGGACTCGGCGAGTCCTTTGAGTGGACTCGGCGAGTAGCATGAAGTTGTGGAGAAACTCGACGAGTGGGATGAACAACTCGTCAAGTCGTATGAAGATTGCCTTGGACTCGGCGAGTCTGTTCTTGGACTCGGCGAGTCAGGTCGCGAAACCCCCAAACCCTTCGAGTTGTGACTCGAATCAGTGAGTCGGGTGGAGACTAAGTGAGTTGGACAGGTCTGGACTCAGAAATCGGTAGACTCGGCGAGTCATGGACTGACTCGGCGATTCGAGTCAGGAATGGAAGGAATCTGAATATTATGAACTCGGCGAGTAGGGTTGACCTGGAAGGTTGACTTTGACCAGGACTTTGACTTTAGACCAGGGTGGACGTGGTTGTCTTTCGGGGGTCGGTTAGACTCAGTGTTGCATTGATATTGGTAGTTCGGGGAGCAAGGGGAGCAGGAGTTCCGTGAGTTGTCGGGAAGCAGCTAGTGAGATCATCAGCAAGTTCAGCCAGTTAAGGTGAGTTTCCCTTTGTGTGAATGGGTCTAAGGCCACAATGTCGGGCCATGTAGTTATGAGTAGAAGACCCGGGGGTTAGCCCTAGGCACAGTATGCTAGTATTGTTTGTAGGACGAGGTCCAGTAATAGCGGGCGGGTGCCCAAGGAATTGTTTATATATGATAGTTTATACTTGTTATCTGTGTGATACATGTATGTACCTGGTAGGGAGGTGAGTGTGGGCGAGGTCCCGTATCTCACCAATAGCAGAGTGTGGATGGGGTTCCATATCTCACTAGTAGCAGATTAGGGGCGAGGCCCGAATTAGAACAGGAGTGAGAGTGGGCTAGGCCCGTACCTCACTACCATTAGGAGCATGGATGGGGTTCCATGACTCCTCAGTAGCAGGACATGGGCGAGGCCCAGGAAAGGTGAGGCCTTAGGACTGAACCAGTTGCATGTGTTAGTAATGTGTTATGAAATGTTTATGTGTTATTAATTGTTGACATGCGAGGCCCTATCTCAGGCGAGGCCAAAGTAAAACAGATCTGTATCCGAGCGGGGCTCAAAGCTAGGCGGGGCCTGGAGCGGCGGGGCCGTTGTAGCGGGCGAGGCCCGAGGTAGAGGGGCGAGGCCCAAGATAGGGGGCGTGGCCCAGTATGTGCAGTATGTGGTTATGCATGGTATGTGGTAGGGTGGGGAACTCACTAAGCTTCGTGCTTACGGTTTTCAGTTTTGGTTTTAGGTACTTCCGGTAGCAGTGAGAAGAGCTCGGGGTGATCGCATGGCACACACCATAGATTAGACAGCCTGGGAATGTTTACTCTGATAATGAACATGTATATTGAAAACTTATACTCATGTTATGTTTTGGAATGATGACTTTACTTTAAGTAATGATTTATTAAAAGAAATTTTTGGTCTTAAATTTTGGGTCGTTACATAACAGTAGCTCTTACATCAAACCATAAGGAAAATCTTGGCGGTTTAGAGGTCGAGTTAGAGTACTTTTAAAGCTAGGAATGTTTACAGACAAGTGATCTACGAAACATAAGGAGGGAAGGCTAGTCCTTTAATCAAAAGAGTGAGATAAGTAGACGTCTTCTACTGGCAACGGTTACGTGTTGGGCGAACCCTCAGATCCGCTAGTTGACACATAACTTCCTGAAGGTGTCGATCATGCATCCCTTGACGTGCTCGGAGTTCCCTAACTTCAGCTCGGGATGCAGCTAGCTGATGCTGCAGAGCCTCGTTGGTCCTCCTTGTCCTGTTCATGGCTTCATCGTGTTGTCGGATGCGAACAGTGTTGAGATTCGAGTTGGCATCCACTTCTACAACTCGCCCAATGGCTGCTTGACCCTGCTCAACATTCCTGGCGATCCTTCGGACCAGGATGGGTAGAACTCGGTCCGCTGATCCTCCTTTGTTTATGTTGTAGAAGCTTCGATCTCCATTGTAAGGTAAGGGCTGGCCCTGCTCCTCGCTCCATCGGTGCAAGGATATAGCCCACATAGGAAAGGGACCCTGAAATGTCGGACGGGGGTTGGGGTTCGGAGCTCCGGGAGGTAGGTTATTAACTTCTGGCTCGGAGTCGGAGTTATCCAAAAAGCCTTCTGCTCGGTGGTTATCCAGAGGAATTGGGTGATCATCATCCGACTCTTCATCGAGCCATCCTCCATTGCCCTGGTTTGGATAGTACGGGTCGCCTGGAAGGTGGAAGCCAGCCATGATATCTATGCGAGAAAAGGGGAAAAGAAGATTAATAGACGCACTAACCTAAAATACTTATAAGATGATGGTCACGAGTTAGACCAATACTTGCATAATGCATACTAATTACATGTGACCGGGGCAGGATAGTCCGTCGAATAAGTGACCCTAACTCTAAATCCACAACCAAACAAGGAACAGGAAGTAAAGCAAACATCACAGATTCTAAGTCTATAACGCCCTAGTCACATGTAACCAGAAAGTATCCATTTAGCAAATATTACTCCACTAGTAACGACCCTTTTTAGTTCTCACGCATGTATCTTTTAGAGGTACAGAATACTCCTATAGTATTCTTATGCTAACGTTATTGTGGTAGTGTTGGTAAGTTTTAGACTTGTTGCAACACCACAACCAAGCTTAGGCACATGCTAGTGACACCCAGGAAAACGTAGTTGATCAGGCTACATCCCCCCAAATGTGACCATATGTCTCTAAGTCCAATTGTGCTATCCAATAATTTTAATACTTTTGTTCTGTTCTAGTGAAATACTGACTTTTATATTTTATAGTGGTGTGTGTGTGTGTGTATATATATATATATATATATATATACTTACTTAAATCTTTTAAATGCTTAACAGTATATATTCTTGGACAGAGTGTTTTAGTCCCGAAGTGTTTATAGTTCGTATATCTTTTATAGGTTGATATACTTGATTCACTACAAACAATGCTCTGATACCAATCTGTCACACCCCAAAACCGATAACGGCGGAATACGTTTCGGGGTGGAGGACGTCATGTACAGTATCATCACAATTCCATAATAGTAAAAACAAGAAACATACAACCATTTCATTTACATAGTGAGTTTAATTACAAGTGTGTTTTGTAATGTTCAACAATCACCAAAAGTAATTCAAAAATAAGAGATGGATCTTGTATGCTCCACCTTCTCCAAAATGCTGCACCTTTACCTGTCTATCTTTGACCTGAGGATACAAGTTATTTTGAAAACGAATATCAGCATAAAGCTGGTGAGTTCATAAGAGTTTAGTGTGAGTTTTTGTATAACATGCATTAGAACCGATAGTATGAAAAGCTGCAATTTACATTCATAAGTAGTAGAAAACCCTAAAAAATCCTATATTTTCCAGAAACTGCATTGTAAGTGAAAACCTTTAAGAAACAAGTAATCTTCATCTTTGAAAACCTGTTTATTGTAAGAGTATATTATGGAATCTCCAATAAGTAATGTAATAAGATAGGATATGCCTGTAGTCAGTAAAAGAGAAGCAAACTCCCTTTAGTGATAGATACTTGTTTACTTCGGGATGTTAAATTTGACTTTAGTTTAGTATTTTAGTGTGGATATAGTGTATTCCTTGTATGTTACCGATAGTGTGAGCAATAGAGGACCCCATGACCTTCCCGGTCATACACAGTGTAGTGAAGTAGTGGCATCCCTGGGCCTGCACAGCTCGGACTGAAGTTAATAGTCGGGATGTAATAGTGTCTGCCCCGTATAGATCTATACATGTAGTGTCATCTTCCAGTTGGAAAAACTCTGGGCATAGTATGTAGCGAATAGAGTATCTCGTAGTGGGTTAGTGTGTTATCTTCTGTTTAGTGCCTTTTCTTGTATTATAGTGTAGTAGTCTTTTGTATAGCTTGTAGTTTGTTCTCTTATTAGTGTATCATCTCGTAATAGTGTGTATTATAGTGTGTAGAGTAGTAGTTATAGCGAGTAGTAATGGCCTTAACTATACCTATTATAGTTAACTTAGTACGTATAGTTCTTACCAATTTAGTGGTTTAAGCATCGGATGAAATGAAAATGCTCCTATCCAACACTAATATACATGATATATAACTAAGAAATCAATGACAGTCGGATGGATAACAACTAACCCTAAGCCCACAATCAAACAAGAACAGGAAATAAGGCGAGCTATCAGTCCTAAGTCCTTCAAGTCCTACTTATATAAATATATAAGTGTGGTTATATTTTATAAAAAAATTTATTTAAGAAAAATCTTGTCCAAAGGGAACATTTAAAAAGTTGTTTATTTATTCAAAATAGTTTTGAAAACGTAAAATCCTTTTATAAGGCGTAGTGGTAAATCACCTGTCATTTGAACTACGGATAGTGAATCACATGTGATTAATTTCCATAAACATGTATAATTGACTTGTATGCCCCCCCCCCCCCCCCCCCTATAAAACATATAAAAACATTTGAAAGGTTCATTAAAGGGGTATGAGCTCACCTGAAATCGAGTAAATCGGGGAAATTGGGTAAATCAGGTGAAAGTGTCAGTTGAGCGTTTGGTGCCAAATAAGGACTTGTTCACCTTTCAAGACCCTAATATCATATGAAATATGTATTTTACAAGAAATTAATCATTTTATGCTTTTCATTAACATATTTAGGTATTCTAGCATTGATTCGGGGTCTTAGGGCTTAGAAGGGGGTTCCTGGGAATGGTACAAGGCCAAGAGGGGTTTACGGGGGAGTCCAAGAGTTTACTTCCTTGGCGTTTACGGCTCAAAGGCCACTCCTTGGGAGTTTACGGCTGTAATCCCCTAGGCTTGGCTGTAAACTCTTGTCCTCCTCCAAAAGTGCATGTTAAGGCCTTAATTCAATTCCCAAATTTTCTAGTAAATGCCTAGGACCAATTTGGAGGGTTAAAACCTTCATTAGGTTGAATTTAGGGGAGTTTACGATCCTAGCTTAGGCTTGGGCCGTAAACTCCAAAATATCTTTCAAAGTTTTTTGTTTAATGGCCCTAAGCATCCCCTTAATTCATAACTAAATTCTAGAAGGCCTTAGATGAGTTTTTGGGACTTTTTACCAAGGAATTTGGGTGTTTACGGCCTAAGCATAAGCTTGGGCCGTAAACACGCTTTTAGGCTCTAAAAGATTAAGTTTTCATGTCCAAACTCATCTAGGTATATCCCTTAATTAGTTTACAAGCTTATAGGAAGTAAAAACGGGACATTGGCCAAGTTTTGGGGTGTTTACGGCCTAAGGGGCTTCCTAGGCCGTAAACTCCATATATTCCACTAAATCTTATGATTTTTGGGCTCTAAATGCAATGGAATACGTTTAGAACAAGATAGGGAAGAAACTCTTATGTTAGGAGGCCGGAAGTCGCGGTTTTTGGGGTCGGGATCGACTCTAGAGAGAGAAAGTAGTGAGAGAGAGTGAGAGGGTGGTAAAGAGTGCTCAAGTGGCATCAAATTTTCTTAAATATGCCTCGGGTATTGCACCCAGTACACGAATACCCGATGCTCAAGTTTAACGGGGTTTAAAGTTTTTACCCGGGTGAAGTGGTTGAAAAGTAATATAACTTTATCTTGTTAACGAGGTTAACACTTACAAGTTGTATTTACCTATACTAAAATGATAATGTCGATAAATACAGATAAATAGATATTTATTTACTGACGACTCCAAATATTACGGGAATTTATATATAACGACAAATTCCGTTAGTGAAAACGGGTTTATGTAACGGAAATAAATTTGGGTTGTCACAAATTCAATCCCGAAGGAGATTTGAGGCAAATCTACATCATTATACTTAATCTTTTGTTTTCCATTATGGCTAGACAATTAGAATTTGTTTTTATGCTGTTAATCACCTCAATCATGAGCTAAAACTCTTAAAATTTTGGTTGGGGATACAATATTGATATTATGGATTGATTATTATGGTAGGATTAATTCAATGTTGGTGATTTTGTTGATTTTAGCTTGTTAAACAACCTTATGTGTGAATGATAAGTATTTTTCTGTTAATAGGAAGATAATTAAATAGTATGAACATCTTTTAATTGTCAACCTCATATGCTTATGTGACCACTTTATCATATGACTAGGATTAATGAACATGAAACTAGAATTAATAAGAAAAATAGGTAAATTTATGTGTGAGCTTGTGTGATGACCATCAACAAGAAGTTAACTAAATGACCAAATTAGTTAGTTATTGCAAGTCTAAATTAAGCCGGATAAATAATCTAGTAAATTAAATTAAATTAGACAACTGATCACTGTTTGAGTTAGTTTGTTCTCTAAGGAATAGTGCAACGAATGTGAATCTAATCACTTGAATCGGTAACCAATAGAAGAATTAATCCATTGCACTATTACCATGATATCAACCGTAGGATCAATTGAGTTGAACTAAACAGAAGTCCTTCCCATTATTGAATTTAGTTAAATCTTTGATTTTCTAGTTTTTAGTTTAAGTGATAGTTAGTAAGTTTCTAGTCTTGCAAAACTAGAGAAAAACCCCTACTTATTAATTAATTTAGATAAAATTAGTATTCGGTTTTAATTTATCGTTCCCTGTGATCGATACTCTGCTTATTTAGCTTTACCACAATTAATAGGTCCACTGCCTTTGTGTGTTATTTTATAATTAAAAGTAGGTTTAAAACTAGTGCGGTTCACACGCATCATGTTTTTGGCGTCGTTGCCAGGGAACAGTTCTAAATTAGCACTAATTTCTATTTTTATCGATCCTTTGTGTGTGATTTATCTCACACAAAGTTAATTCTTAGGTAATTTGGTAATTAGTATAGGTTTTAATAAATATCCGTTTTATTAGTTAATTAGAAAAAAAAAATTATGTTTTTGCCTTGAACTCGCCGAGTGCACTCATGCCAACTCGGCGAGTCCATCGTTGTTCGCATTTTTATTTTTATTTTATTTTTGTTCTTTTTACGCGTTTTTTTCTTATTTTGCTTGCATTTGTTTCATGACGCAAGGATCTGATACACCTCTGGTCCCTCCTCTAGAAGACCCGGAATCCGCACTAAGGAGGAACAAAGGAAAAGCCGTTGGAGAATCCGTTTCTTCAAAGAACTCGCCACTAAAGAACCTCAAGTTTGTTTTCAGCAAGAAGAAGAGCAGCAAATCAGGAGCATCCAGCGCCTCTTTAGCAATCGAAGATCCGATTAAAGAAGACACCAAGTACGAGACCAAGGGAGAAGAAGATCTCACTTTCGAGCATGAATCCGATTTTGAAGACGATTTAGCTATCACTATGGCTAATATCGATGAAATCCACATGGGGGAATGGAAGAAGAGGATGTGTGATGACACTGGACCGGGACTTGTGCAACCCGCAATTCCCGCTACTGCCACTTTCAAACTAAAGTGCCACCTACTTGCTCAACTTAAGGAGATACCCTTCTATGGAAAAGACCACGAAGATGCCTGCAAGTACTTGGATGAAGTAAATGATGTGGCTGACTATTTCAATGTACCAAATGTGCCACGTGAGACTCAGCTACTTCGCATGCTCCCAGTTACATTCAAAGGTGCTGCAAAAGACTGGCTCAAGTCACTCTCTCCTGGGTCGGTCACCACATGGGCCAAGATGAAAGAAGAGTGCATAGACCATTTTTGCCTGCCTTCCAAAATAGCCAACTTAAAGAAGGTCATTGCCAACTTCGAGCAACAACCCAAAGAGTCTCTTTATGAGGCATGGGAAAGGTACAAATGTCTTCTTAGAAATTGCCCACATCATGACCTTAATAGCCAACAAGAGGTCTCCATCTTCTATGATGGATTCAATGTCACCACAAGGCAATTGCTCAACTTGCAGGGCCCGCTCACAAGGAAACCACCCCTGGAAATCAAAGAATTAATTGAAGAATTCTCTAAATATGCTAGAGAATACCACAACCCAAGAAATGAAGTAAGTCGGGGGTAGTGAACTCGGCCAATGATGGCATAGCGGCGATGATGGCTAAGCTCGATAGTTTAGATAGAATGATGACAAAAATGGATCAAGCAATCCATTCTATTCGAGTTGGATGCGAGAATTATAGTGGGTCTCATCTCACGAAGGATTTTGACTTAGATGCAAATGGAAACAAAAAGGAGCAAGTGTTCTACTCAAGCGGCGATCGTTACAATGAGAATTGGCGGAAACCAAAGAAGGAATGGCTCCCGTATGAAGAATACAAAAAGGCGAAGGAGGAGAAATACAAGCAAAAGAAGAGGGGTTTTTATCAAAAGGAAGAACCGGTTATGGAAAAGAAGGCCGATTTAGAAGAAATTTTCACTAGATTTATAGTCGCGTCCAAGAAAAGGCACAATGATCATGATGCTGCAATACATGAGACTAGAAATATACTTCGGAATCAGCAAACATCTATTCTTTAACATTAAGAAACAGCTAGGAAAACTTGCACAACAAGTGAATGAGAGAAGACCGGGTCAACTTCCAAGTAAAATCGAGAATAATCCGAGAATCGAGAATGTGAATGTTGTGACCTCCAGTTATGGAAAAATTTTCACCCCTACACAAAAGATCTCCAAGGTGCATGTAGAAAAGACAGAAGAGGTGGATCCAGCTGAACCCGACCAGACTCGCCGAGTCCCTCTAATGGACTCGATGAGTCCATACCCTGATGACAAAACTGTTGTTTCCTTAAGGCCTTACAACCCTCCTCTGCCATTCTCAATCAAAGCCATACCTACTGAAAAGGTTAGAGCATACAGAGCTTTCATGGAGCATGTTAGAGCCCTTCAAGTAAACGTTCCATTTGTGGAAACAATGCTTCAAACACCCAAGTACTTTAACTTGCTGAAAGGTCTCTTTGCTGCTAGAAAGGATTTAGCTAAAGTCGCGGAGATAGTATTTAGTGAGCTACCCAAGAAGAAGGGTGATCCGAGAAGCATCATAATTCCTTGTCAATTCGGAAATGTACTTGCTACTCAAGCGTTGACCGATTTGGGTGCAAGTATTAATTTAATGCTTTTTTCTTTCTTCAAAAATCTGAATTTACCAGAGCCGAGGCCAGTGAATATGAAGATCTATTTGGCGGATAAGACGAAGATTAGTCCAAGAGGTGTTTGTGAAGATCTCCTCATCAAGGTGGATAAGTTTATATTTCCTGTGGACTTTGTAGTGCTCGATATGGAAGAAGACCCCACAGCTCTAATTATTTTGGGGAGACCATTCTTGAATACCACGGGTGGATTAATAGATGTATGCGAGTCAACACTAACGTTGAGGGTAGGAGATGTGTCAGTAGTGTTTAAGACTCAACCAGAAGTTAAGCAAGAAGAAGGAAGAGAAGAAGAAGTCTCATTCGTTAATTTTGATAATGAAATACTACAAAAAGAACTTGCTCTCTTACAAGAAGAAGATCCAAGTAAGTTTTTGCTATCTTCTGGAGGAATTGATGATGTTGACAAAGACTTGGAGGAAATAGAGAAGTTGCTGGAAGGAACCGAGTCAGAAAACACAGTGGAATGTGAGGAATTCGCTCCAACTCGTCGAGTCGCTTTACTGGACTCGACGAGTCTAGTCGAAAATCTCAGCAATTTAGCCGATTTTGATATGCTTGCTACCAGCTCCCTGCATGTTCTGGACATGAAGATTCGATGGTGATCTTCAACACGTTCATCTAGCATGTCTCGATACAATGATGCAAGAAGTTGAAGACAGTCCACTTGAAGAGGAGGCAAGCTTTGGAGATGAGGGAAATGCAACGGTTATGAAAGATGATGCTAATGACCCGTTCATTAAGTCACGTATTACCAAACCTCGAGCCCGACTTTTCACTAACTATGAAGTAATAAAGTTTAAAGAGAATGGGGTAAAGAAGAAGAAGATGACGAAAAGGGTAATTCACGCAGTGGAAGATTATGGTATAAGGAAAAAAGAGCAAAGAATTAAGACGGGCTTACAAAAAGAAGATACACGCTTATAAGACAAAGTATAAACCGCAAAAGATTAGGCGTGCATTCCCGATGCGGGAGGATGAAGAAACGTAGATGGGAAGGAGTCCAACTAACGACCCCTTAAAAAGAAGCTCTTGGCGGGAGGCAACCTGTTATTAGAGTTTGCTTTCTTTTATTTTTTTTAGTTTTGTTTGATTTTTGTTTTTAGGATTTTATTTTCGTCCTCTAAATCATTAGGCATGACTGCTTAAGAGTACGTATGGACTAAGTGTGGGGTGGAATGAATTGTTATGACAAAATGATATGATTTTTGAACTCGCGACCAGACTCGCCGAGTTTGACCCAGACTCGATGAGTCGGTTTTATTTACAGAAAAAAAAATTAATTTTACATCTGGTAAAACTGGGGTTTTTAACCCTAATGAGATCATCTTTTTCTCCACCTTACTCGACGTGCGCCTCTTTTGTTCTCTCAAGCATTCATCAAAGTCTACACTCTTTCTTCAAGATTTTCAAATTCTATCAACACAGGTACTTAATTTCTTCCATAATTCTGTTAGAGTCATGATTCTTAGATGATTAGGTTGTCAATTTCATAGAATATCCGATTTTGAAGTTTAGTGAATTTTTAGGGTTTTGATTTAGTGTTATTTGTGTTGTTTTGTATGGTTATTCTTACTCTAATACATCTTAGGAACATCCATGGACAAAACCCTTGAAAAAATTTCAAGTTTAATGGTCAAATTTCGATCGACCCGTCGACTGACTCGCACAGATCGAGCGACTCGCCGAGTTGTTCATGGACTTGACGAGTCCAGTCGGGGAACTAGATGAATTATGTTTTTAATGTTTTTCTATATTTGTTGGGTTGTTTGTTCTTTGTTTTGCATGAATCATGTTTTTCAGAGGACAGGTCTCAAGAGGAAACCAAGGAGATTTTCCTGGGTGTAATTTTCCTCCGATTGAATCGGCTTCAACAATGACAAGATGGAAGAAGAGGCTGGCTGATGTCAGAAAGAAGGAGGTTTATGTACCTAATCGGATTGACTGGGATTGGTTAATTAGTGTCCGGTATGAAGAAGAGTTGGCACCTTACCATGTGAAGGAATTTACTTACGAATGGGAGATGATTATTTGTGATGGATGGAGCCGGGTTTTTAGAATTCAATAGTCGGTGTATCGAGAAGTTTGCTGGGAATTTTTCTCCACGGTGTCTTTCCGAGGAGGAGATGATTACTACCACCCCACAAGTTTTAGTTTTTGACTCGGGGGTGAATACCATCAATGTTCTGTCATTGAGCTTGCATATCGAATGGGGATTTACGATCAACCATTGGTTACTACTGCTATCTTCCGCGCCTTTTTGGAACAATCTCATAAGGTGTTTCCCGACAGTGTTACAAGTACCGGTTGGTGGAACACAATCGCCAACAAAGTATATATTCTGAAACCGGCTCAAGAAGGAGCATTTGGTCGGCCACACACCGCCTCATACACCGCCTTATCTCCACTACCATAAATCAAAGGAAGGATGACGACAAGGTGTCCAACCTTGACGTATTTTATCTTTGGAGTATCATCACGCCCGACACTTTCTGCAACATTCCATGGTGTTTGGCTTCTTACTTGTCGGAGGGTGCGGTTAAGGATCGCAAAACGTCCAAAATTAACGGTGGCATGTTTGTGACCCGGCTAGCCAACTCATATGGGTTGATGACCCGCGGTGCATGGAATTTGATGACAATGATTCCTTCCCCTCCCTTTAATCCTATTCTTTTTCGGAGGGTAAGAAGTATTGAAGACTTTGGCAGTGGTCATTATGCTATCCCAAGTGACAATCCGATGATCGGACCCGAGGCACCAGGAAGGAGGGTTAGATCGAGACGCGAGCGGGAAGTGGAGGAGGAACCGCCGGTGATTCCGGTGGACAATGATGAAGTACCAATGAATTGGTACAATGTTGAGATGAGGAGGCTTCAAGATCAAATGGCGAGTGGCATCAATTTTAGCAACGAATCCTACGTGCGGCTTTTCGATAATTTCCATATTCCGCACATTGATGGGTGAAAATTTCCCTACATTCCTTCGTGGGACGAGGTCATTGATGCAAGGCGAAGTGGAGCTGGTGGGAGCGGAGCTGCTCATGGCAATGATGATGAGGAGGAGGATTAGTTTTTTTTATGTTTAATGGAACAATTTTTCATTTTATTTTTGTTTTTGTTTTGTTTGGTGTGTTTTGAATTCTTGGTTGAAACTCTAAGTTATGTGTTTGATGTTTTATTTGCCTTGATGACTTTCATATTTTGAGTTAGGAATGCTTGCTTAAAGGGTTTAGAGTTTGAGAGAAAGAGAAAAAGAGTGGAAGAGAGTCAAGAAAGGGCGACGTTTAGAGCTAAGGTGTCAAGTCTGGTTCTAAGGCTATTAAGTAAATAATTCTAGAATTTATGGGAAGTTCTTGGGATTTATCAAAAGCTAGGACAAATGAAGAGCGTGAATTTTTCCACCCAGCGGTCGACTCGCCGAGTGCAACAAACCTACTCGACGAGTCGCCGTTTTTACTTACACATTCGAGCCTTTCCGCGACTGTACTCGACGATTCTTCTATATGACTCGACGAGTCACTTATTTGTCTACCAAGAAGACTGCTGATTCGATGCTGATGGCTACACTACTTGACCATTTATTCTTTGCAATCAATTCCTGGAGGTTTTGTACTATTTTTCCTGCGCATTTGAAACTACCCACATGAGATTTGATGTCCGAGACATGGAAGCCCTATTTCCATGGATAAAGTTAATTGAAGATGGAGTTGAAGAAGAGATATCGACCTAGCGACTGCTACCCCAGGGGAGTTTGTTCCAATTCTCTCTACATTTCATGTTTGTTATTTTTCATGCATAACATGCAATGAGGACATTGCATAAATTAAGTGTGGGGTAGGGGGTTGATGTCATTTTAGTAAATATAGAATCCTAATGTCCTAATTTAGGTTAATTTTTTTAAATTTGTGCATACCAAAAATATGACTTAGGAATTAATTTAGGAAATTTTGGTAAAAAGTAATTACGATTCCATGTTAGAGTTATGTTGATGATTGCATGAAGACCCAAATGTTTAGTTGAGCCTATATACGTTCTAGTGCATTTGTGGCTTCCTTATTCCAGTGAAATCATGGGACAAAAACACGACCTTGCTTAGCCCGAGGGATGCAATATGTTTAGCATCATGTACCAGAAATGTATCCAGGAAAATTATTATCGCTAGCCAATAAAGGTTGAAGTTGAGCGCCCCCTGCTTAAGCATGTAGGGATTTGAGTGAAAAAAAGTGAGGTACATGTAAAAATAGAGAGAATTACAAAAAAAAAAAAAAAAAAAAAAAAAAAAAAAAAAAGTTTGAAGAATTTTTGGAGCATCAAAGTTAAAGAGAATTTTAAAGATCAAAAATTCTAAAGAAATTCAAAAGTTGAAGATACCAAAAAAAATCAAACAACAAGATGGTGAATTCAAATAAATTAAGATCAAATGTCAAAGAAGTGAAGAATTCAAAAAGACCTCAATAGTGGTATCATAAATTGTAATTGTCTAGATTATGTATGCTTGGGTTGCTCAACCAAAAATACCTTGAGGTTAAGAGGTTTTCTAAGGATGGATTTGGAGGTATGCATAAAATGAGCATAGTTCGGAGTGAGTGGGCGAATGTTTATGAGGATTGTGAGTATTTGGAGTATGGGGGTCCTTAGGAAAAATTTTAGACACAAATGCATGCGTTGTGGTCTTGGCATAATGGCTGAGTTCGATTGGAGTTGTCATATGTGCTTCTAATGTGTTAAAATTCAGTTTTACTTGGTGGCAAGCAAAAGTCAAGTGTGGGGTATTTTGATATTTGCATACTTAGTCTTATATTAAGCATAGATTTTTATCATTTATTAGCTAATTTATTGCATAACATGGACAAAAGATACTTAAAAGTGTTTGAATTATGTTTTCAATCCAAAGGTGAAGCTCGGAAGCAAAAGGGAGCAGGAGAAGCGGTTTGGAGCTCGGGAATTGAACAAAGAAGAAAAACCACCAAAAACAACACCTACTCGGCGAGTCCGAGCGAAGGATCGAGAAGATAATGAGAAGATAAAGACTCCATGACTTACCATACACGGGATTTAAGTGATGGACTCGGTGAGTCGGGTCGAATCTATATATGCGGCTTTCCAGATCGACATTCGACATTCTGGAACCCTTGGGGAGAAATAAGCTACGAATCAGAGCCAGGAGAGACCTGAAGAACGAAGATACAACCTAGAATTCAATCCCGAAGGAGATTTGAGGCAAATCTACATCATTATACTTAATCTTTTGTTTTCCTTTATGGCTAGACAACTAGAATTCGTTTTTATGTTGTTAATCACCTCAATCATGAGCTAAAACTCTTAAAATTCTGGTTGGGGATAAAATATTGATATTATGGATTGATTATTATGATAGGATTAATTCAATGTTGGTGATTTTGTTGATTTTAGCTTTTTAAAGAACCTTATGTGTGAATGATAACTATTTTTCTGTTAATAGGAAGATAATTAAATAGTATGAACATCTTTTAATTGTCAACCTCATATGCTTATGTGACCACTTTATCATATGACTAGGATTAATAAACATGAAACTAGAATTAATAAGAAAAATAGGTAAATTCATGTGTGAGCTTGTGTGATGACCATCAACAAGAAGTTAACTAAAGGACCAAATTAGTTAGCTATTACAAGTCTAAATGAACCTGAATAAATAATCTAGTAAATCAAATTAAATTAGACAACTGATCACTGTTTGAGTTACTTTGTTCTCTAAGGATTAGTGCAGCGAATGTGAATCTAATCACTTGAATTGGTAACCAATAGAAGAATTAATCCATTGCACTATTACCATGATATCAACCATAGGATCAATTGAGTTGAACTAAACAGAAGTCCTTCCCATTATTGAATTTAGTTAAATCTTTGTTTTTCTAGTTTTTAGTTTAAGTGACAGTTAGTAAGTTTCTAGTCTTGCAAAACTAGAGAAAAACCCCTACTTATTAATTAATTTAGATAAAATTAGTATTCAGTTTTAATTTACCGTTCCCTATGATCGATACTCTACTTATTTAGCTTTACCACAATTGATAGGTCCACTGCCTTTGTGTGTTATTTTATAATTAAAAGTAGGTTTAAAACTAGTTCGTTTCACACACATCACTCAGCTAGTTTGAGGACAAGTGCCTAACGGCACACTTACCGGCCCTGATATCATACGGGAAACAACAAAGAAGATCATTCAGATCCATGAATGAATAAAGGCATCTCGGGATCGACAAAAGAGTTACGCACATAAACGCCACAAACCCTTGGAATTCCAGGTTGGTGATCGTGTATTGTTGAAGGTCTCACCCTAAAAGGGAATGATACATTTTGAAAAACAGGTGAAACTAAATCCAAGGTATATAGGGACATTCAAGATCCTTGCCAAGATCGACCCAGTAGCTTACATACTTTGACTACCATAGGAACTCAGCAATGTGCACCCTACTTTTCATGTGTCGAACTTAGAGAAGTATCTGTCTAATGAGACCCTTGTTATTCCGCTTGACAAAATCGAAGTAGACGAGAGTCTCCACTTCGTCGAAGAACCCGTGGAAGTCATGAACAGGGAAGTACAAAGGATGAAGCAAAGCCACATACAAATAGTAAAGGTCCGTTCGGACGCTAGGCGAGGACCTGAATTTACTTGGGAACATGAGGACCAAATGAATCAGAAATACCCACATCTTTTCCCTAACCCTTGAGGACCTACTCGGAATGATAATTTTGGGACGAAATTCCTTCTAACAAGGGGTAATGTGACAACTATCAATTTTGGCCAAGCAAAGTCAACAAAAGTCAGCCAGGTTAACTAAACTTGTATTAGAATTTTAGGATAAATATGATGTTCCCTAATGATTCTAATGTACTATTGACAAGTTATAATACAAAGTACCTCTCTTGTTGTCAATTATTGAATATAAACCCTAATTAGGGTTAGTAACATAAAAATTCTATAATTCAGTTACATATTACTTAAGTATAAAAATACTATGTAGTTAAGTTCGTAAAATGTACACTAAATGGCAAATTCATAACAAAGCTTACAAACACAATTTTTTGGTGAATTCGTCACCAAATGTGACAGATATTATACCTGGCTTAAACACTCAAATGTTAACAAAAGGATTAGGAAATTATCCTAACTTTCATGAAAGGTGTTAATATTTTTGATAATAATGATTTCTACAATAATTTGAATTTACATGGTTCAAATCAAGTAAACATACATCCTTTTACCACACTTGTTTAAAAAATATCACCAATTTTTATGAAAACTACACATTTCATTTTATAAAATATACTAGGGACATATTTTGTCCCATATGATTATTAATTTTCAAAAAAAAAGTATTATTTAATGGGAAAATCCATACTTGAATATTATATTCACTATAACATACCCTAGCACCTTAACCCTCCCCAATACCTTACCCCTGTCCTACCCCTCCCCAGGCCCCCTCGCCTACTCCAATCTTCTTCACTCTTCTTCATCTTCATCTTCTTCATCTTCGTCTTCAAGAACAACCCAAGTTCTTTCAATTTTAATCCTCCATAAGTTGTTTCTTCATCTTTTGATAAGCTTTTTCTTCACTAATCTAGTGATTCTACACATAAATATACTAGTTTTTTTTACAATTACACGCATTACCATGCGTTAATATCCATAGGGTAATTCCATCTTCAAGTGTCTTTAAGTGTTCTAAGCTTGAAAAACTTCATCTTCATCTCTTTATCCACCAAGAAACACACTCAAGGTGAGTTCATACCCCTTCATTTTCGTTTTATCCAAGTTTCATGGGGGGTGGGGGGATACAAGTAAACTTGTATAATAACACAAGTTGTTATGCATGCTTCTTCTTTATGTTGGATAAAAGTATTATTTGCATAAAATAATGTTATTACCTAGTTTTATGAGTATCTATATTGGGTATGCTTGTTTAAAATTCAAAACTATGAAAATTTTTTATGAATATGCCATATATATAGGGTCACAAAAGTAAAACTATAAAAACTATGGTTTTTCTGAACACTATGAGGGTTTTTAGAAAAAATGGTCATGACTAGGTTATGGCACCATTTTTGTGAGATTTGACCTAAAATATGATTTTAATCATATAAGGATAGCTTGACCTAACCTCTATAAAAAGGTAAAAATAAACTGCAGAAAGTTTATAATTCAATAATTACCGGTTAGCGACGTAAAAAGGCCATAAAAACCGGAAAACTAGTTTTGTTGTACAAATAGTTTGTATACTTGTGCTAGATGTATAATATATATTTTATGAACATCTAAACAAGTTATCTTCTATATATATGTGTGTATATAGCTAAAACAAAACATTTAAGATAAACTATTATGGGTATAGTGTATGGGTCATTAGCACTATTTTAAAGTTTTGAGACAAAACAAATAATTATATAAGGGTATAACTATTTTACACTATCTATATACTATGGAAAGGGGGTATTTTCATTTAAGAAAAGGGTTTTCATTACACTATACGTAAACCTATTGATACAATTATGTGAGACATAACCTTAACCGTATCCACCAGAGTACACACTAAAGTCCTGAATTATAACCAGAATCTCCGTAAGAGAGCGTGACACTTGTGTATAGATCTATACGGGATTGACAACCTCGCACCTAAGCTGCTAGCTACAGCTACACCGACAGGTATGGGGTGACAATTGTCTAACATTCTGACGTCTGAAGATCGTCGTAGCATGCCACTATGGTTTTAGCATGGTTGTAATAACTCACATGGGGAATCAACAATTCATTTAGTTTGCGAGGTAACATGCGTTCAAATGGTTTTATATAAGATTAAAACTACATAATACTATTTTAAGTAGAGCACTACTTGTACATTTTTGGTGTTAGGGTTTTTAAGATTACAACTCATTTTTAAGAATGTATTGAATTTGCTGGAAACATACACTATCATTTTACAAGGAAAAGTTACATATTTTTCATATAAAAACTCTTATGAACTCGCCAACTTATTTCTTGACACTTTTCAAAACTCCTTGTTTTCTCAGGAAATCGTTAAACACGTAATCACAGGGCTTTTGAGGATGGGACGTTATAGTGTCGCTCTATTTATTTTGTTTTCATAATATAATTGTTTTGAAACATACAATACTTGGATACAAAGTAATATACCCAATTATATTTATGACGTTTGTGTTTGTTTTGATCACTATTATTCAATATGTTGTGATACTTCTTGTGAAGTCATTCACCCTCAGACGTTTCCGCCATCCTGGTTTGGGGGTGTGACATGAGAGAAGGTTGACGAGATTAATTAAGTTGTAGCCTAAGCCAAAATTGATCAATCAATTTTTAAGTTTTCTTGAGCTCCTTCTCCCTTAAGGGTTTTGGTTCAATTGTTAGTGACTTGATTCAAGCGATTTTCCTATCTACTTCCAAATTTGGATTTTTTGTGCGATCAAAATCCATCCATATTTGATTGATTTTTGATGATTTATGGTTGTCAAAATCAGGTTAAGAACATTCTCAAATAATTTGTTGATAATGTTCACGAATTGCTCAATACTATAGAATCAATGCCTTCCTGTTGTTGCAAGATTTTATGATTTCTTCTACTCAATTCTAGTGATTTTTCATGAAGTACTTTTTTCTGTAAAAGATTACGCTTGGAACCATCCAAAAGAACTTTAGAATATTCCCTAAAGTTCTTTATATGTAGCTTAATGGTGGGGGGAAATCAAGCCCTTAATAGTGTTTTCTCTTTGGCAATGTACTATGTTTTCCCTTAAAAGCAATGTAATTTGATTCATGTTTTGTGATTGAAATTGTCCTTTTGACTTCTTGACATGTTGCTACTGTTCAGAACTCAATTTCCATCTTTGTATTCATTTTTGGTTTTGGCTTAATGGATTAAGTTCTCAGTTAACCCTTCAAACTCAATGTTGGGAATTGTAGAAACATGTCTATTTTGGCCTTGTTTTGTAAAAAATCTAGAAAAATCATCAGGAGTTCGATTTATGATCTGTAAACTCTTATAGTTTCAATTTTGAGTCTAATTCGTCCCTGATTTTGAGTCTAATTCGTATAGAGCTTTACAAGCACTTATTGAAAATCTAAGAGTTTGAAATACTTGAATATGAAACTGTGACAACCCTATTTTTCCCAAAAGCATTGTAAACACTCGAAAGCTAAAAACAACGAAATTGACCTCAAAAATAAAGTGTTCAGATATCTAAGTTGGGATGCATCGAATATTAGATATCATGCCCAAGTTTCCAAAAACATAAAGAACACTCAAAACCGAGTTATATTGAAGAAATTATAACCACTCGTATAATTACGACACGACGTTAAAACATAATTTGATGTAAAAAGTGAAATCTCAATAAAATACATTTTAGCCTTAAAGTATCTAAACAAAAGTCGTAGATCTCATTGAAAGATGAGCGTGCATAAAAAGATCGCCCAATTTAGACCTCGTATGAAGAAGTTACGAATTTTCAAAGTTTCGTAACAGTAGTAAAGGGGCTAAGAACTCGGATTGAAGATCGAGTATTATTTAGCTATCGCCACCTAAACGGAAGTTGAAGGTCTCCTCGGTGGTAATAAAACAATAAAAAGACAAACGAAAACCGACGTCGAATAAAGAACCTATGAAATTTTAACGAACTTTAGGAGTCCCGGCCTATTAAAATTATATCATTAAAAATAAAGTCAAAACTAGCCGACGGAGTCTAAATGAAAGTTGTAGAGCATAATCTCACCTACGCGTGGATATAAAGAACGCGAAAAACGGAGCTCGTACGCGAAAGTTACGGAATTTAGAAGTTGGAAGCAGGGATTACGCCCCGCGTAATCTGGGAGTACGCCCCGCGTACTAGACCCAGGGTCGAGTCCCATCGGCCCGCCCAAGCTACGCCTAGCTAGCCAGGAGTCGTAAGCCATGACGCCTTATTACGCCCCGCGTAACCGAAGTACGCTCCGCGTACTCCGGCAGTACGCGCCGCGTACGGGGGTTTTCAGCCCTATAAATAGAGGGCATAAGGCTCGAGTTTTGGCACACCTTCACCATTTCTCAGACATTCTCCCAGCTCCAGAGACCCTTTTCTCACCTCGGTTTCCGCACTCGAGCCCCGACGAAAGATTTACGTTGCAGAAGTTCCCGAAGAGCCCGACGACGCAACTATCCGAGATCGAAACTCTGCTCAACTCTAGCCCCTCTCTTCAAACTTAACGGGTGAGTTCATACCCCTACTTTTCAATTCTTTTACATGTTTTAGGGGGGAAATACAAGTACATTACACGTTAAAAGTATCGTTTTCTAAACATAAATGAAATTTCTAACTTCGAATATCGATACAAACATCTTACGTATACAAGGGCGATTATATCACTAAATTATGTCTATGAAAGGGAACATACTATCTGAAAAACTATAATTGGTATAGTTAGCAAGTCAATCCTACATTTTTATACAATTTGAAAAACGAAACACTTTCAAAAGTAGCAAGGTCATTTCATTGTAAATCTACTTATACTAAGTAATGTGAGATACTCAAACTTCAACGTACATTTTGTATGCATTTCAAGTCCTGTATTATATACCATAATCTCTTGGAGGGAGAGCGTGATACTTGTGTATAGATCTATACGGGATTGACAATCCCGCACCTAAACTACTAGCTATAGTTAGACCGGCAGGTCTGGGGTGACAAATGTCATAACACTGCAACACTTGAAGAATGTTGTTACAGGCCGTCAGTGTCAATAGTATGGTTATAAAACTCACATAAAAAGTATAAAACAAGATTGATTTACAAGGTTCATATGTGCATCGCAGTATTTCTACATTATATTTTCATACTAAAATATTGTTATCAATTGTTTATAAAAGTTACTAACACATTCCAACTTTGGAACCTTTTACATTTTACAAGAAAATATTGGATTTTCTAAAGATCTCGTTTACCAAATTACTACCAAAAGGAATATACTTTTCAACTCGGAACGCTCATGAACTCACCAACTTAAATGTTGACACTTTTCAAAACCACTTGTATTTCTCAGGGAATCAGTGATACAGGTAAACTACCAGCTTTTGGAAGAAGGAACACAAAGGATGATTTTATCATTAAACATTTATTCATCATATTGTAATATTCTTTTGATAACATGTATAACGCAACAATACACGTTTTCATTGTTATATATATGATGGTTGTGTTACTTTCTTTGCAATATTCAATCGTTGTGATACTACGTGAAGTCATCCACCCCCGAATGTTTCCGCCATTCTGGTTTGGGGGTGTGACAGATTGGTATCAGAGCATTGTTTATAGTGAACTAAGTATATCTAACCACATAAGATATACAAACTATAAATACAACGGGAACCAAAAACCCTCTGATAACAACATTTTCATAGAAATATATTTTCTTTTAAATATATACATTTTTACCGCACGTATCAGTCTCGCGTCATGACAAGTTTTTCTAAAAAGTAGTATGGCAAGTTGCAATACCACGATCGAGCCTTGGGGTATGTAATCAAATCAAGAATAAAATATAGCCTGATCAACTATATTTATCCTGGATTTGACCAATATACGTCGAGGAATGATCGTAGTAGTCAACAAGCCAAAAACTTATAAAATCTAAATTCGCTAAATTGAAATAATATAAGTCTATTATTAAACGATAAAACATTGCGCTCAGTAAAGATATAAATAGGCTTAGGAATTCGTTAATTAGAAATTCTTTTCTTATAAAAATCTCATACCTCTATCCCAGTACAGACAAATGGCCGGATTTCCTTTGCCGGGAGACCCCTACTACCTAAATCAAGGTAACGGCGGCTGGATAGAAGAAGACCCGGAGGAAGACCCAGAGGAAATCGAAGAAGAAATCGAAGAAGAGGTCGAAGAAGAATTTGAAATCGAAGTCGGAGAGGAATACGAAGTCGACGAGGAGATCGTGGAAATTTCTAGCGGAACAGATTCCGAACCAGAAGTAATTGACCCTCCCATCCCACATCCTCCAGTGATCAGGCCACATCAACCGGGACCCATTCCCATATGGGGAAGCCACCTCTACTACTAGAGCCGTCAGCAAGGCGTGCGTCCTCCATTTGGCATGTGTCGGGATTTTTACAACGTCAGTGGAGGAGGCTCAGCTGATCGAGCACTTCCCGTTGTCGTGAACGCTATAGCTAACCAGAACTATCAGGCAGACCAACAAGCAACCAGAATTCGAGAGATCAATGCTGCTACCCAAGGTAACGCCTCCGACATCAGCCGTTTGGACGGACTACATGAGAATCTCCAAATCTACACGGGGACACTACAGAACCAAATGATAACAGCTCTAGATGATATAAGAGAGATGAAAGAACAACAAGCGGAATTCGAGAGGCGACTGATGGGAGTCAAACGGTCAGATGCCGAATCCAGCTCCAAACGCCACAAGTAGAGTTTGTTCAAGCTCCAACAAATTTTGATATAGACTAGGACCACGGATAAAAGTTTTTCTCTTATTTCCTTTTGTATCTGTAAAACGGAGACCTCTTAAATAGGTCAAATTTTCCTAGAAGCCTAAAGAAACACATCTTAGGTGTGATGTATATATATATATATGCAGTGCCTCTTTATATACCTCTCGAAATTAATTAAATTGTTATATCTAATTTGAAACCAAAAACTAAAGTCAAAACAAATTACAAGATACGACTAACCCTCAATTACACGATTGTCAAGACATTAGAAACTTATAGTATTCATTCTTATTTTTTCTACCAGAACATGCCTCCTCGTAGAACAACATGCAGAAACTCAACTCCAGCACCACCTCCACCACCTCCTCCAACTATGGATGCAGCTATGTTCCAAACTGCTGTAACGGCCGCTGTAACCGCGGCGATGGCTCAAATGAGCAACAATGGGTCGGGAGGTGGAATAAATAGCTTTACCAACGGCCCAAGCCAAGGCCGTACTGGAGTCTGCACTTACAAAGACTTCACTAATGGAAAACCTATTCCCTTTTATGGAACTGGAGGAGTGTTGGCTCTGTCCCAATGGATAGAGAAGACGGAAGCCGTATTTGAAATTTGCGCATGCCCGGAAGAAAGCAAAGTAAAATTTGCTGCCTGTACATTCTCTGAACGCGCCTTGACATGGTGGAACGGCCACGTCAAGACACTAACCCTGGTGGTAGCGAACTCCATGGTTTGGGAGAATTTGAAGCGAATGCTCCTACGGGAATACTGCCCAAGGGGCGAAATTCAGAAGCTAGAACAAGAATTGTGGAACCTTTCGATGAAAGGATCGGACATCGCAGGTTACACCAATAGGTTCAGCGATTTGATAACGCTTTGTCCTGGGATGTTAATTCTAGAAAGCCAAAAAGTGGAGAGATACATCTGGGGATTATCACCCCAACTGCGAGGAAGTGTACTAGCTTCAAAGCCCATGACCCTCGACAGTGCCAAAGAACTGGCGCAATCTCTTGTGGATCATGGCGTCTGCCAAGGAGTCACGACTATCGCAATTGAACCAACCAAAGGGAACAATGACAACAATAACAACAGCAAGAAGAAATACTGGAACAAGAGGAAGGGACTAACCTCTCAAGAACCTTCAAAGAGACAAATGGTGGCGGTTCATGCTGCTACTACTCCCAGCACAACTCCTACAACTTCGACGTCAACAAGACAATATGCAGGGAACTTGCCAAAGTGCAGCAAATGCAACTACCATCACCACGGAAATTGCCGTGAAATGTACTGTAAGAACTGTGACAGGAAAGGGCACACAGCCCGTTTCTGTAAGGCACCAGCGCGGCCATTCACTCAAGTTCCTAGTACTAGGGTAAGTCAAGCCTGTTATGGATGTGGAGAAACCGGGCATTTCAAGAGGGACTGCCCCAAGACAAGGAATGTTGGTGGTATTGGGAGAGTGCTGGTGATAGGTCAAAATGAAGCAATAACTGATCCAACAGTAGTTACGGGTACGTTTCTCCTCAACAACATTTATGCATGCATACTATTTGATTGCGGTGCGGAGAGAAGTTTTGTGAGCCATAAATTCAAACATCTACTTAACCAGAGACCCCAACCACTTAATAAAATATTCACGGTAGAAATGGCTAATGGAAAAACAGAAAGCACAAGTGATATGTACGTCGAGTGCACATTAAATTTAAACGAACATTTATTTCCAATCGACCTTATGCCCATTTCGATAAGAAGTTTTGATATAATCATCGGTATGGACTGGCTGAGTCTTCACCATGCCGACATTCTTTGCCATGAAAAGGCCGTTCGTCTCAATCTTCCCAACGGTGAAAACCTCATCATATATGGAGACAAACCTAGTGCAAAATTACAAATCATTTCCTGTATTAAAGCGCGAAAATATCTTCGCAAGGAATACCATGCCTTTCTAGCCCACGTAGTAGACCAGAAGAAAGAACCAAAGAACATTAAAGATATTCCAGAAGTCTGCAACTTCCCAGACATTTTCCCAGAAGATCTCCCAGGAATCCCACCAGAACGTCAAGTCGAATTCAGAATCGACTTGATTCCCGGAGCCACCCCAGTAGCAAAGTCACCGTACCGTTTAGCTCCAGCCGAGATGCAGGAACTGTCCAGTCAATTGAACGAGCTGTTGAGCAAGGGATTCATTAGGCCAAGTTTCTCACCATGGGGTGCACCAGTCCTGTTCGTGAAAAAGAAGGACGGATCTTTTCGCATGTGCATCGACTATCGAGAACTGAACAAACTGACAATCAAGAACCGATATCCCCTTCCACATATAGATGATCTTTTTGACCAACTACAAGGAGCGAGTTACTTCTCGAAAATCGACCTAAGATCCGGTTATCACCAGCTACGAGTACTAGAAGGAGACATCCCCAAAACGGCTTTCCGAACACGATATGGTCACTACGAGTTTGTAGTGATGCCCTTCAGATTGACAAACGCTCCAGCAGTGTTCATGGATTTGATGAACCGAGTATGTCGCCCCTTCCTGGACAAATTCGTGATCGTGTTCATAGATGATATACTCATCTATTCTAGAAACCAGGAAGAACACAGCCAACATCTCCGCCAAGTTCTGGAAACATTAAGGGCAGAGAAACTTTATGCAAAATTTTCCAAGTGTGAATTTTGGATTCGAGAGGTGGATTTTCTAGGACACGTAGTAAGCAAGGAAGGAATACACGTGGATCCCTCGAAGATCAAGGCAATAGAGAATTGGACGATCCCAAGAACCTCTACAGAGATCCGACAATTTTTAGGACTCGCCGGGTATTACCGAAGGTTCATACAGAATTTTTCCAAGATTGCCAAGCCACTCACCACACTAACTCAGAAAAATGTGACCTTCGACTGGGGAGAAAAACAAGATGCCGCATTTCAAACACTAAAACGAGCATTATGTAGTGCGCCCATCCTAACCCTGCCAGAAGGGACGGAGGACTTCGTGGTCTATTGTGATGCATCAAACCAAGGAATCGGGTGTGTCCTGATGCAACGAGGGAAGGTCATCGCCTATGCCTCAAGACAACTAAAGACGCATGAAGTGAACTACACAACGCACGATCTTGAGCTAGGAGCAGTCGTTTTCGCTCTGAAGATATGGAGACACTACCTCTACGGCACAAAATGCATGATCTT
This sequence comes from Lactuca saligna, assembly GCF_052625555.1. Taxonomy (NCBI): domain Eukaryota; kingdom Viridiplantae; phylum Streptophyta; class Magnoliopsida; order Asterales; family Asteraceae; genus Lactuca; species Lactuca saligna. Next base: position 120,776,912 of record NC_136420.1, read on the forward strand.
CACTGACCATAAAAGCCTCCAATATATTCTCAACCAGAAAGAACTCAACATGAGACAAAGACGGTGGGTAGAGCTACTAAGTGATTACGAATGCGAAATTCGATATCACCCCGGAAAGGCTAATGTAGTGGCGGATGCACTCAGTAGGAAGGAATACTCAGGTCGCCGAGTGAAGTCCCTAACTATGACGATCCATTCCCACCTGTCCACGCAAATCAAGGAAGCCCAAATAGAAGCCTTGAAAGCTGAAAATGTGGCAGGAGAAACCCTAAGGGGAATGGATAAGAATCTTGAAACCAAGAACGACGGAGTTCGTTACTTCATGGATCGAATATGGACACCAAAGTTTGGTGGATTCAGAGAAATCGTCATGGACGAAGCCCATAAAACACGATACTCCTTACACCCCGGCTCTGACAAGATGTATCTCGACCTCAAGAAGTTGTACTGGTGGCCGAACATGAAAGCCGAAATTGCTACCTACGTGAGTAAATGTCTGACGTGCGCTAAAGTCAAAATAGAATACCAAAAGCCTTCAGGTTTATTACAACAACCAGAAATACCCGAATGGAAGTGGGAGCGGATAACTATGGATTTCATAACCAAGTTACCCAAAACGACAAACGGACTCGACACCATTTGGGTAATTGTCGACAGGTTAACTAAATCAGCGCATTTCCTACCGATCAAAGAGACGGATAAATTGGAGAAGTTAACAAGGACGTACCTTAGGGAAATTGTACGACTGCACGGTGTGCCCGTATCCATTATCTCGGACCGAGATAGTAGATTCACCTCAAGATTCTGGCAGTCGCTCCAAAGAGCTTTGGGGACAAGACTAGACATGAGTACTGCCTATCACCCTCAAACCGACGGCCAGAGCGAGAGAACCATACAAACCCTAGAAGACATGCTGAGAGCCTGCATAATCGATTTCGGCAAAGCATGGGACACACATCTACCCTTGGTCGAGTTCTCGTACAACAATAGCTACCACACCAGTATCAAAGCTGCCCCGTTCGAAGCCCTCTATGGCCGCAAGTGCAGGTCACCTTTATGCTGGGCCGAAGTGGGAGACACCCAACTAGCAAAAGGACAAGCAACTGACAACACACTTACTGGGCCAGAAATCATACGGGAAACTACGGAGAAGATTGTTCAAATCCGAGAACGTCTAAAGGCATCAAGGGATAGACAAAAGAGTTATGCAGATAAGAGACGAAAACCCTTGGAATTCCAAGTTGGAGACCGTGTCCTACTAAAAGTCTCGCCTTGGAAAGGATTGATACGCTTCGGAAAACGTGGGAAACTGAACCCCAGATACATCGGACCATTCGAGATCCTTGAGAGGATCGGTCCAGTGGCTTACAAACTTAGACTACCTCAGGAACTCCACAATGTACACCCTACCTTTCATGTATCGAACCTGAAGAAATGCTTATCCGACGAGACCCTTGTCGTCCCTCTGGACGAAATCGCAATAAACGAAAACCTCCAATTTGTAGAGGAACCGGTAGAGATCATGGATCGGGAAGTCAAAAGGACCAAACAAAGCCGCATACCTATCATAAAGGTCCGCTGGAACGCCAAGCGAGGACCTGAATACACCTGGGAGCGAGAGGATCAAATGAAACAAAAGTACCCGCATCTTTTTCCTAAATTGTAATATTGATCTTAGATTAAAATTTCGGGACGAAATTCCCTTAATAGGGGGATGATGTGACAACCCTATTTTTCCCAAAAGCATTGTAAACACTCGAAAGCTAAAAACAACGAAATTAACCTCAAAAATAAAGTGTTCAGATATCTAAGTTGGGATGCATCGAATATTAGATATCATGCCCAAGTTTCCAAAAACATAAAGAACACTCAAAACCGAGTTATATTGAAGAAATTATAACCACTCGTATAATTACGACACGACGTTAAAACATAATTTGATGTAAAAAGTGAAATCTCAATAAAATACATTTTAGCCTTAAAGTATCTAAACAAAAGTCGTGGATCTCATTGAAAGATGAGCGTGCATAAAAAGATCGCCCAATTTGGAACTCGTATGAAGAAGTTACGAATTTTCAAAGTTTCGTAACAGTAGTAAAGGGGCTAAAAACTCGGATTGAAGATCGAGTATTATTTAGCTATCGCCACCTAAACGGAAGTTGAAGGTCTCCTCGGTGGTAATAAAACAATAAAAAGACAAACGAAAACCGACGTCGAATAAAGAACCTATGAAATTTTAACGAACTTTAGGAGTCACGGCCTATTAAAATTATATCATTAAAAATAAAGTCAAAACTAGCCGACGGAGTCTAAATGAAAGTTGTAAAGCATAATCTCACCTACGCGTGGATATAAAGAACGCGAAAAACGGAGCTCGTACGCGAAAGTTACGGAATTTAGAAGTTGGAAGCAGGGATTACGCCCCGCGTAATCTGGGAGTACGCCCCGCGTACTAGACCCAGGGTCGAGTCCCATCGGCCCGCCCAAGCTACGCCTAGCTAGCCAGGAGTCGTAATCCATGACGCCTTATTACGCCCCGCGTAACCGAAGTACGCCCCGCGTACTGACTACGCCCCGCGTACTCCGGCAGTACGCGCCGCGTACGGGGGTTTTCAGCCCTATAAATAGAGGGCATAAGGCTCGAGTTTTGGCACACCTTCACCATTTCTCAGACATTCTCCCAGCTCCAGAGACCCTTTTCTCACCTCGGTTTCCGCACTCGAGCCCCGACGAAAGATTTACGTTGCAGAAGTTCCCGAAGAGCCCGACGACGCAACTATCCGAGATCGAAACTCTGCTCAACTCTAGCCCCTCTCTTCAAACTTAACGGGTGAGTTCATACCCCTACTTTTCAATTCTTTTACATGTTTTAGGGGGGAAATACAAGTACATTACACGTTAAAAGTATCGTTTTCTAAACATAAATGAAATTTCTAACTTCGAATATCGATACAAACATCTTACGTATACAAGGGTGATTATATCACTAAATTATGTCTACGAAAGGGAACATACTATCTGAAAAACTATAATTGGTATAGTTAGCAAGTCAATCCTACATTTTTATACAATTTGAAAAACGAAACACTTTCAAAAGTAGCAAGGTCATTTCATTGTAAATCTACTTATACTAAGTAATGTGAGATACTCAAACTTCAACGTACATTTTGTATGCATTTCAAGTCCTGTATTATATACCATAATCTCTTGGAGGGAGAGCGTGATACTTGTGTATAGATCTATACGGGATTGACAATCCCGCACCTAAACTACTAGCTATAGTTAGACCGGCAGGTCTGGGGTGACAAATGTCATAACACTGCAACACTTGAAGAATGTTGTTACAGGCCGTCAGTGTCAATAGTATGGTTATAAAACTCACATAAAAAGTATAAAACAAGATTGATTTACAAGGTTCATATGTGCATCGCAGTATTTCTACATTATATTTTCATACTAAAATATTGTTATCAATTGTTTATAAAAGTTACTAACACATTCCAACTTTGGAACCTTTTACATTTTACAAGAAAATATTGGATTTTCTAAAGATCTCGTTTACCAAATTACTACCAAAAGGAATATACTTTTCAACTCGGAACGCTCATGAACTCACCAACTTAAATGTTGACACTTTTCAAAACCACTTGTATTTCTCAGGGAATCAGTGATACAGGTAAACTACCAGCTTTTGGAAGAAGGAACACAAAGGATGATTTTATCATTAAACATTTATTCATCATATTGTAATATTCTTTTGATAACATGTATAACGCAACAATACACGTTTTCATTGTTATATATATGATGGTTGTGTTACTTTCTTTGCAATATTCAATCGTTGTGATACTACGTGAAGTCATCCACCCCCGAATGTTTCCGCCATTCTGGTTTGGGGGTGTGACAGAAACAAAATTGTATTTTCTCCAAGTTTTGGTGGTGCTAAAGTGTGCTCGAGCAGACTATTGTTTCAGGTCAAAATCTAAAAATTTGACCTAATAATTATTTTACTTGTTGGGGGTATAGGAATTGCTATTTTTATTTTGTAGACTCCTATTTATCTACTTATTTTTGTTGTATTAGAAGAAATATTGATACCTCAAGTACTACATGATTTGAAGTGTGGAAATAGTGCTTTTTGACAAAGGTGAGTCAATCTTTATGTTTATTAAAGTACTTGTTTGGAATTCCACATCTTAGATGGATTGGAATGAACCTAGGTTGTATAGGTTTCATGTACCCCAATTGCATAATAAATCTTGATGTGAATGATGCTCCCTTCATGTTATAATTTTTTTTTTTTTTTTTTTTGCAATTTTGATGTGAGGGGTGTGATAGGTCCATGATCGAAAGATGGATTTGTGTTGGTTGTGTGTGGTATGATCATGCTATGATTTTTTAGAAATACTTGTCTATGATGGTTAGGATAATACATGCTAGTGATATAATGTGACTTAATAATGAAGTTATTATATGTGCATGATTATATAAAGTTGTAAAATGCCTTAAACTTGTTATGTCTTGTTTTATGTTTACATATTGCAAAGTGTTGAAGTAATATTCCATTTAATATTAATAGAAATTTAGTATGATTACTTACGTAGGTTTGTAGTGTAGTCCTTATGTGATCAAATAATAATATATAGTAATTAAAAAGGGGGATACACTTAATGGGGCATAAATGGAAGCAACCTAGACTTAGGAGTGTGTACCCTATCTGAATACTTATGAAGGCCTTATCGGTTTAAAGATACCTAAAAGGAAAGAGCTTAAGCCAATAGTGATGTCGAGTGACTTTTCTAGACCACTATTCGGGACATGAGTCATGGAAACTAAGGTATTCGAGGATTAGAGTGATAATAGACGTAGTGATGGCATAGGATCAAATATCACCTTTGGGTGGGAAGTAGTGGTGGGTTACAATTAAAAATACCACTCTCGAACGAAAACACACATACTTGTATTTGCATCGTCAGAGTAACGAACATAGAGCATTCGGGGGCAATGTTATGGGTAAGAGTCACACCTCACTTAGAACATTGGGTCGAGCAAGTCATTGTTAGTAGTGAATGAGGTTTTTAGCTCTTGGTTTAGTGATGGACCAGTAGGCTAGGATTAGACCGATCACTTAATAGTGAGTGAGTATTTTCTTCAGGTTAGTGATGGACATACGTGTGGGGTGTCTAACTTACAGTTTAGTGATGGACCTAGGGCTTGGATAGTAATAATTAATCTTGATCTAATATTAAAAGATAAATAATAACGACAGACTTTAATGATACTCTAGCAATGAACATGCGATGTATGTGATGTGTATGATGTTTGTGTGGTATGTGATGCACATGATGTATGTGATGATATGGTATGTGTGTTTTCCAAACATTGTACTTATGGTTGACTCATTTAGCATTTGTTGATATTTGTTTCTTTGCTTGTATTTGATTGGACTTGCATTATTACAAGTAGCATGATATGATGACCGGGTTACACGATTCGGGGGCTTTTGGGTAGTTATATTCTAGTTTATAGCATAGTATTGACACCATATGGACATGTCGTTGAGTTTTTATAACACTTGTTTTTTAGAACTTATTTTGGATTGGTTTATGAACTTTAATTTTCATAAATATTGTTTATGGTAATAAATGTAACATTGGTGATGTTTTCAAGTAATTCAAAATAAGACTTCCACTAACATATTTTGTTAAAGAAATGTTTTAAAAATAAAAAGATGGGTGAACAATCACGTTGTTACAAAGCAGCCCCCTTGATCCCTGTTATTTGTGGGCACTTCACACTCATGAAACTTATAATAAATAGTACAAACTATAATCCCTTTAGCTCACACATTATTTCCAATTAGAAAAAATGTTTGGTGATGTTAGAATCACCAACAAAAATATTAAATATACTAAAGATCTTAGGTCATTCTCAGATTTCAAACAAAGCAAAAAAATTTGGGGGTGGATGCTGGAATTGCCCTAACATCTATGGTCCTTTACGAGGAACAAGTGAAATGTGAGTTTTCTTATTATTAAAACCATATAAGATCTTGTTAGATAGATCTTTATACGTTGGTCTTGTGTAACATGTCTCGACTATGTGTTGTCTTTCTTATGTTTGTAGTTATGTTCCTCGTGTGGAAGTAACTTTATCTAGTTTCCAAAAAAGTTTGAACAACATCGTATAATTGATATCCATAAATAATATCCTACTTGTGTACTTGGCTTGTTTGGTGGGAGAAGGTGTCGCTATAAATTGTTATGGGTGTTTTTTGAGCAGCTTAAATGGTTTGGAAGTATTTTTTTAAACAAAATTTCAAGGTTATATGTTAGATAGGTTATAAGAGGTTAGAAGGTTTTTTTTTTGTTTTTTGATGCTTATGTCCATCACGATCTCGACTACTTGATTGTTTAGGTCATGTGTTTTGAACGTCATAACTTTTTCATACTATCTCGTATTTTAACGATCTTTATATATATATATATATATATATATATATATATATATATATATATATATATATATATGTGTGTGTGTGTGTGTGTGTGTGTGTGTGTGTGTTTGTATTTTAGTCTACTACACCATTTGTTTAGATTACTCCCGTTAAAAAATAATATATTTTTTAATTACGATGTTTATATCCGTACGTTTTTTATAAATGCATGTATGGATGTTTTTTATAAAATCGTAAGTAAAAACATATTATATTTTAACGGGAGTAATCTTAACGAAAGTTATAATAGACTTAAAAAACGAACACGTAGATATAAAGATCGTTAAAATCAGATATCGTATGAAGAAGTTACGACATTCGGAATACAAAACCTAAGCCAAACCACAAGACATATGCAACCAAGCAATTGAGATTGCGATTGACATAAGCATCAACAACCCCCAACACTTCATCAATCAGGGACAGACGCAAGATTTGGTAGTAGGTGTTGTCGGTTTGTAGTAGGTGTTGTCGGTAAGTAGAAAAAAGAAAAAAAAATCGAAAAATATCGAAAATTTTATACTGCGTACAGAAAAAGTAGGAATTGTCGGTGCCACTGCGGGCACCCAAAGAGAATCGTCTCTGTCATCAATGATACTCTCATGTTAGATGTCGTGAGAAAAACCCTAAATAAATCATTTATAAATACTGAATTGGTACAAAAACAAAAAATGACTTATTTTGAAACAAAAAAAATATTAAGGACTAAATGTGTACAAAAATATTAATGACTAAATGTGTACAAAAATATTAATGATTAAATGCGTACAAAATAAGAAATATATTACCCTAATAAGTCATTTTTCACTGTTAACCTGGAGTAACCGGTCATAAGGATTAGATGTGTACAGTTTAACAAGTTGAATGGGTAATTGACGAAAAAAAACTCATTGACTAAATGTGTACAAATCAAAAAATATATTTCCCTTTTAAGTCATTATCCCTATATTAAATTACATATTATGATAACATTTTATTTTTTTATGGGTGTTTTTCAACAATTCAAATATTTGTTACGAATTTATCACATTCACCTTTTGCAAAACAAAATGAATATTTCACCTTTGGGTACTGATTTTTTGAAACGATCCACAGAATTTCTCTCATATTCACCATAGGGTATTGATATTGAGAAACATGCAACATGATTTCTCTCATATTGTACTTCTATGAGGATGTTGTACTTTACAAGTAATGTTAGAACACATGAACTGTTAGTTGGGTTTCATAGTTGTGTCATTTTTGGGATAGCGAGATGTCGAACCACGTAAAGTTTACAACCACCGGATAGAAAAATAACAGTGTAGTTTTGAACAAAAATAATGATGAAATTAGAAATGGAAAATATGTTGGTAAATGTAAACAAAAAGTCAAAACTGAAAGAAATCAACACCAACAAACATACTAAATATAAGGGTGCACAATATCGAGTATAGAATGGGTTACACTGTTGCCGGCATCCACAGTAGGGGTGTTGATGGTGTATAATTTTCGGGTTTCAGGTGGTTAGGGATGGATTGTGAGGGTATTTTTTTTTAAATAAAAAACAACCGATACTCGACCTATATTGAAATTCGGGTATTTGGGTTTGGATATTCGGATATATATTCCGGTTCTGGTAAATCATGTATTACCCGAAAATTTTTCTAAGAACTATAAATAAATATACTCAGCATATTACCTAAACTACAGGGACTAGTTTTGTAACTATAATTTCAATTACCCAAAAGAAATCAAAAGCTTAGTTCAAACGTGATTAGTATTTGATAAAATAAAGTAATGAGAAGGTATACACTATACAGTCGTCCAATTCATTTTCGCTCTATTTTCTTTTTTTTTAAAATGCAGTTTAGTTTCATCCTTTGGTTTTTATTTTTTAGTGTATAAATAATAAATCTATGTGGCATTTGCTTTAAACTAAGAAGAACAATAACTACATAAATTAAAAAATCCATATGGATCAGTAAGTTCCGAAATTTTATAAACATTCCTGATATCCAACCTATTTAAGTATCCGGTTATCCAATCACCCGAATTTCCGAACTTAATACCCGAGTTACCCGACCTATTTAAATATCGGTTTTTTTCAATAGGGTCAATTGGCTGCTTTTCCCACAACAGGTTCAAAAAAGATGGGCTTCATAGGGTTCACCAGAACGTTGAAGTCTTTGTACAACGGTTATAAATAAATGAAAAAATAAAATAAAATAAAAAATAAAACAATTATTCTTTTTTCCAACTTATACACAACCATGCTAAACTCAAAAATTAACACCAACAATTTCAACTCAACCAAATCTTTTTAGGGTTTTATTTATTTTTAATTGTCATATTTAGGATTTTAATTTTCATATTTAGAAATTTAATTCGTGATTGTAGTTGTCGTTTTTTTAATGAAATGTTTTTTTTTAATTTTACTTTCATTTATTTATTTTATAATCTATTAAATGTATTAAAAAATTTAATTAAATTTGGAAGGGTTAACAAAATTTGGAAACGGAAAGATGATTTCCTGGGTTGTACGTTGAGAAAGATATAAATGAGGAGATGATTGACACAGAAGGATTCACTCAACCCTAAAATTGTAATATGTCATTATGATACTGAATGAATTTGAAGTTTAATAACTGTTGAAAATTTAATAGGAAAAATTACAGTTTTATAATATATATATATATATATATATATATATATATATATATATATATATATATATATATATATATATATATATATATATATATATATAGGGTTAGGTTTATGTGAGACGATCTAATTTCGTGAGACGCAATCCTAGTCACTCATTTAGTAGATAAAACAAAAACATTTTTAAAATGCAAAATAATTGAAAATTTTCAAAAAAACAAACTTCCAATATTATTTTTGGAATATATATTTCCAAAAAAAATATAAAAAAATACCAAAAAAATAAAAAATAAATACAAAAAAAAAATACATTTTTTATATATTTTAGTAGAATATTTAGAATATTCTACATATCTGGAAAATCTAATAGAATATTCTAAACATTCTAAAAATCATATTAGAAATATACAATGTAATATTCTATTAGAATATTTCATATATATATATATATATATATATATATATATATTTTAAAAACGGTAATTTATTTTTTTTTATTTTTTATTTTTTCTAGGTAAATAAAGTTCCGTAAATAATAATTAAAAAATAATTTATGGATTTTTCCTTTTATTTTGCATTTTAAAATTATTTTTAAATTTGGTCTCACGGTCTCACAAATTAACATGGTCTCAAATAAACATGAACCGATATATATATATATATATATATATATATATATATATATATATATATATATATATATATATATATATATATATATATGGAAAAAATAAATATGTGGTTGTTATGTACCTAAACTTAGGTATAGAACCTTTTAAACGACATAGTTTTAAACAAAACAAAATCTAATTTCATTTTATCTTAGTTTTGTATTAATAGAATACCATTCAATTAAGTTCAATTATGGTATCAAAAAGATCAATTATATATATTTTTATTGCAAATGATTATTGAGTTTATAAAGACAAAAAAAAAACTAATAGTTTTTAACGAATATAACTCAAGCGTTTTGTATTTCAATTGAAAAAATATATCCAAAGATTTTGTGAAAAGCTTAATTGAGTTATAACATGTTCTTCTTTTATTTTTTATTCTATTAGTTTTCATTTAGAATTTAGTAGGGTTGATGCAATGGTCACGACTTTTAATGCTTTAAGTTCTTTAACACAATGAAGAAAAAAAACATAAATTTTATCGATTTAGTAAGTCGTATGATTAATGAATAATAGTAAAAGAGATATCATGATTAGTTTGGATATAAATTGATCAAAACTACATTGTTTGGAGGGTTCTATATATAAGCTTAGGTACATAACAACCATATATTCCCTAAGTCCTATATATATATATATATATATATATATATATATATATATATATATATATATATATATATATATATATATATATATATATATATATATATATATATATATATATATATGTTCTATTGAAATTTATATATAGTTCAATACATTGATAAACTTGTATTAATATAAAACGATTATGTGAGAATTAATCAAATAATATAGTGTGGATGCTGATGCGCCTTACCTCAGAGGCAATGAGGCAATACCACTGAGGCAATTGACATTCTATTTTTGAAACTGGAAATGCAATAAACATTTGTTTTGTTATTAGGTTTTGCTAATATTATTCATATTATGTACTAAAAATCAAAGCTCAATCCGGCCCAACTACGATTTTGTTGATTATTTTGCTTAAAACTCTTCATAATTTTAATAAAACCGAATTATCCAATTGGACAAATTGTATTGGACTATTTGGTTCAGATATTAGGATTTTTTTATTGGTTTCAACAAAACCGATTTATTATTTTGGATTTCGGATTGTTTTTTATTTATAAAATATGAACAGAATAATCCAAAAAACCGAATAACAATTATTATTTATTTATTTTTAATATAACTATATCTGTTTATTAATTTTATAATTTATTTTTTCAAATAAGCTCAAAAAGTTTTATCTAATAAAAAACATAAATATGCATTTTCTCTTAAAAATTCTTTATATATTAAATATTAAACTATAATATACATTCTTAGTAGTTTATAAATTTTAAATCACAACTAAATATTATTTTTGCTTCTTCTATAAAAATTGGATGATATTCTAATTATATTTCATTTTAAAATGTTTTCGTTTTTGAAAACCGAATTATAAAAACAGATCCAGCCGTATTGTAATTAGATCGGATTTGAATTTAGGTTGGATTATTCGGATCCATATTTTGAAAACCGAAATCAATTTGGATTACTTAATTGGATTGGATCGAACCGATTCATCAAAACAAACACCCTAACTTTGATAATTATTTAATACTTATTTCAGTTCATTGTTAAAAATTCATTAAAAATCAGGATAGATGTGTTTGTGATCCTTTTTAAAAACTATATTTGTTTACAACATAAAATAAAGCTACTGTATTTTTCTTTGGAATGATCTTTGGGAAATATTCCACAACATGATGTCCATTGCCCTCAAAGCCACATAAAGCGCATGATCACACGACACGTGAATTAGGGAAAGCCCCACACTGCAAACCACACACCGTCATGGTATGACTATAACCATGCCGACATCGACATTAACACAAGTTTTTGCTCTTTTATGGTGTAACGCAACCTACGTAATCACCATACCAACATTTTTTTTAATTAGGATTCTTTTAGAAGCAAATAAAAGTATACAAACACAGTGAATTGGATGGTGCAATATTCGATTTAAGTTGGTTGTATTTTTGTTTTGGTTTGAATTTAACTTTTTGCAAATCTACAATGGCATGGCAAGTATAAAATAGAAAATGATGGTTTACTAATTTTTCTATATAAATTTTTCTATATAAATTCAAGGGTTTTTATAAATAAGATAGGTCCTAAGTTTTTTTAAGGTAAAAAATTTTTATAGAAATTTTAGATAAATTTAAAAAATTAGGTAGATCCTAAGACAATGGCGGATCCAGGATCAATGTAAAGGGGTATCCCCAATAAGTAAAGTGGTACCAAAAAGATAGTGTAATACACAATAAGAAAAAAAATTCCATAAAAAATTATACTACTAATTTTTTTTTGAGAAGTATCCCGGGATACATAATAGATCCGCCTATATCCTAAGACCCACCTTCATTATACTAGGCTTGCCTCGCCACTGCAAGTCTATAAGATAAACTTATAATTTAATAAAAGGATGGATTACCAAATGAAGGAAGAAATAATTGAAAGATTTATCAAAATATGATATTTCTGTTTTATATAACAAAATTCCTTCGATGTTTATAAGTGCATATCTATTCTTTAAATGTCAATTTTGAAGTCATATTCCGTAAATAAAGTTTACGATTAAAAAAATATTTTTTACGTGAAATTTATGTTTCACAAGTAATTTTTATATGGTACAACAAAAACAAATAAAAGTTTTGCAAGATCACTTACTTATTGTGATAATGCTCTGTTATGCCACTTGGAACTGTGGCGTGCATGATAACGAGAACATACCACCTCTTGGGTGTGTCCTGTGGTGGACTATGGGAACGACCACACATAGACCATTGTCTTTGTAACATTATGTAACAAAAATTATGGGGGACCATAATATTTGTATGAAAGACGTGCATGATAACGAGAACATACCACCTCTTGGGTGTGTCCTGTGGTGGACTATGGGAACGGCCACACATAGACCATTGTCTTTGTAACATTATGTAACAAAAATTATGGGGGACCATAATATTTGTATGAAAGACGTGCATGATAACGAGAACATACCACCTCTTGGGTGTGTCCTGTGGTGGACTATGGGAATGGCCACACATAGACCATTGTCTTTGTAACATTATGTAACAAAAATTATGGGGGACCATAATATTTGTATGAAAGACTATGAGGGACTATAGTATTCGCATGAAAGACTAGGGGGGTTGAGGGGGGCCATACCAAAAAGACTACAGGGACCGCAGTAATGGAAGTAAGTATAAGACTATGATGATATTATAGCATTCACATGGATATGTGGTATCATTGGGAACCTACTAAGCTTTATACTTACTTGTTTCAGTTTAAATGGTTTTTCAGGTTATTAGGTTGTAAAAAAGAAGATCCTAAGTTGATTGTACCGCACAAGCATCACTGTTGATTTATAAATTATACTTTTGTTGATTAAATTTTATTATTATTCGTGGTTTAATCGTATTTTGACATATTTCTACTAATGTATGTTTATCATCCTTTTTGGGAACGGGATTTGAATGATTATCCTTATTTTACAAATGAAAATTTTGGTTTGAAATTTGGGACATTACAAGTTGGTATCAGAATCTTAGTTCAAGGGATTCAGACTGATGTGCGAGTGTTAGACTAAAATCAAACCGAGGACCGAGAGATTTCTAGAATAAATTTTGAAAAGAAAAACCTTTTTTACAAGGAAAACTTCAAATTAGTTGGGGTTGGAACGTGGACTCAATCTCATTGCATGTTCTTGTTTAATGTTGTCTTCTTGAAATAGGAACATTTTTCCCGACCTGACTTGAGTTTATAAAACTAATAAAAGCAAAAAGGATGTGGTGTGTACAGTCATCCGGAGCTCAAGTAAGTGATTTCCAAAATACTTATACATGTTTGATATGTTATTTATGTAGTAGATAGATATGTATGCTAGAATGTAGGCTAAGAAATCTACTCAAGTTTGTATGCTCGATTGTCTGTTTAGGAGAGATGTCATATTATGTCAAATATGTGTTTGTTATGTGTTGTTGAACTATATGTTGATACTGATAGGTTGTTAAGTGAATGTCATATGGTTGTGCGCAATTAGGGTTTTATGGCCTTAGAATTCTTAATTCGGACTTATTGTGTGTTCTTTTCTAATGAAACAATAAACTTAAGATCGATAGATTCAGTAACAGTAAAGTGAATCAAACATTAAGAACAATCGTCAGTAAGTGTCAAATGCTTAATATTATCAAAGGTTTAGAAGAGTTCAATGTGAACTTCTCTGTAAAAGCTAAGTAGGGCAATACAACTGATAACTCTAAAACGATACACGCATGCACATTAAACAATCTAACCCTCATAACATCAAGATTCGTGTAACATCCAAAATTCCAAACCAATTTAAAAAATTTTAAAGCATGTCAAGTACATCAAAACATTAAAACTTTGTTTTCAAAATATTGATTATCAGAGTTTTTCCCAGAAACATAAACACAATAGGAGGAGTTGTACGATCACGCCTTGGCCTTGTCTCAATCCCCTGATGTACCTGAAACAATAAACTGAAACTGTAAGCCCGAAATCTTAGTGAGTTACCCCCAAAATACCGATACACATACAGTCCATATAACCATGACACGATAACATATCATCACAACTGAACAGAACAGTACATAATGGGTCCACAGCCCTACAGACTGTAATACCCATGATCCCACAGTACGAGTCTCCCTTAGCCCATAATTGGAATGCTCCCGAGCCCATAGTACGAGTCTCCCTTAGCCCGTAACTGGAATGCTCCTAGGGTTTGTTGGCTACCGCACAAAGCAGTACAACCTCAACCCATCCCATATAACCAACACATAAATCATAAGAATTGAGCATGCAATAATCACATAACATCACAGATAGTCCTACAGACCTACCTAACAGGCATAACCAATAGCATGTGACACTAAATCATACTCAGCATCTATCACAGTTCAAGGTAACACATTAAATGGGTCGGCCTTGGTGCCTTAGACCCCTTAGTATAGTGTGGATAACTCACCTCGGAACTAACGTTAGAAACCAATAAGCTTCAACTCCCGGATCACAAACTCGAACTTCACTACCTATAAATACCATAAAACCCTTTCTTCATAACTTCCTAAATTATCATAATACCCTCAGAAGTCAACTGGTCAACTCTTGGTCAAGGTCAACGCCCACAGTCAAAGTCAACTATCCAAGTTGACTCGACTCGTCGACTGTAGTTTACCGACTCGTCGAGTCCTTCCTGAACTAGAGGAGTCGTGAAATCCTTGATTGGCTCGTCAAGTTTTCCTTTAGCTCGTCGAGCTTGTACGTGCCCAAGAATCGGAGGAACTCTAGTCGACTCGCCGAGTCTTCTAACGACTCGGCGAGTTCAAGGCAAACTTCAAGGGACTCGTCGAGTTGTTCATCCAACTCGTCGAGTTCACAGCCAAATTCATCGGGCTCGTCGAGTTGCTCATCCAACTCGTCGAGTCCTCGCAGACCTTCATCCTTGCAGATGCTTTTTAAGCCATGGCAAGGCTCCAGATTACAGATCCAAGCTTTTAAGGCATGTTTATCACGTAAAGTTGCAAACTTTACGCACATGCAAGGTTCTAAGGGATCTAAATGATCAATCTATGTTTCCAATGGAGCTTTACAGTTTGGGGGAGTCTCATTCTTGCACAAGCTGGAAACTTTATGTACTAAGAGGCCCAAAGGAGTTCAGTTCTGAAGTTACAACTTCAGATCTGAAGTTGCAAGCAAGAATAGCTTCCAATCATACTATGAAAACCCTAGAACTTGACCATAGAGGGAATCTAGAATGAATAAGGTTAGGGTACTGATTTATACCTTCCAGAAGATGATAACTACAACAGACCTCAGGTCCTTCAGCTCCTTGCTTCTGAATGCTTGATCCTCCAAGCTCCTTTCTCCAAGAAAATCCTCCTCCAAGCTAAAGAATGCACAAAATGAGCTCACACACGATTAGGGTTTTATAGGGGCAAGAAGCAGTGAAGGGGAGGCTAGGGGATGGCCAATGATCCTTTAAATAGGGTGAAATACCCTGAAGTTTAGGGTTTCATCTGCCATCTCTTACTCGTCGAGTCCCTTTATGGACTCGACGAGTAGGTCACTAAATGCGCGATCCCACCTCGCTGCTACTCGACGAGTAGGGCACCCTTAGCTCGTCGAGTGGGACTTAAAACCAAAGAAATTCTAACTTAAATCAATACTTGAATATCAGGGCGTTCCGACTCGAGTGGACAGGACCAACTTGTTACATAATAGACTATTTTAGTAAAAACAATTGACACAACACAATATTACCCAACAATTTACCCCTTTGTGTCAATTAAAGAAAGGAGATTCTTCATCACGGTTGACGTTTCTGAATCTTGAATAACTTCGGCATCAATCCAAGAAGTGTGTTGTGAACAACAATATACCATTTTATCATGTCCAAAAAGCATTTCTTATCTGCATCATCATTCGCTTTGCATGATTCTATCATCTCCAAAATATAGTTCAGATAAGAAGTAGAATAAAGATGCTTGTCCAGTAAGGAGAACAAATACTTCTGAACTTTCACACCATCTCTTCTTTAAAACGCCACACTCCAGTTATCCTTTCGGATTTTACCTAGCATCATCTTATAGAGATCCTTCGAATCTTCTTTTGGTTCCATAGCTGGTTTCTTTCTTAGAATAGTTGCTATCTCCACGCCTATATTGCCTATCTCTTGAATGTAGCAGACTAACATTCTTTTCAGATGTGCCCCAATTGGTTCGAATTTCTGTTATTCTTTTGACAATAAAGAGAACAAAGAAATACAATCATATGGATTAAAATAAGGTAAGTCAGCAAGAGAGAACTCAAAGACCAAATTCCTTGCCCCTCGGACTACTTTGAATCGAACATTAATGAAGCTTTCAGTCTCAACCAGTCCAAAAACATTTACTACAACTATCTTCTTAGAACTCCAAGTTTGATATTGAGGCTCTTTTTGCTTGAGATAAAAGGAGAAAATCATGAGATTGAGATCATTATCTAAAACCAGAGCTTTCTCAATCTTCTCAAAACTTCTAAACAAGAAAGCTTTATGAGTGATCGGAAAATCAAGCTAAGATTCTGAAGAGTTATCCAAATCAAAGGAGACAACTAGCTCCAACCAGTGAACACTCGAATTATCAATGGCCTCGTTCAAAATCCTTTCCAAGGACCAAGGAGGGAAGAAGGTCTTCTGGCTTTCAAAAGTAACGTGTTCTTCATGAGCTTCCCTTTATTTAGCTTCTTCTTCTTTTCTAACTCGCAGAATATCATCAAGTTCCTTATCGAGATTTGTTCTGATGAGTTTTTCTCCTTTGAAGAGTTCCTCTTCATCTTTATAATCATCAATGATTTTTTCTTTGCCTTTAGATGTAAAAGCTTCATTACCCTTCTGATCTTTTGTGTTCGCTTTTGGTTTTTGTTCATATTTACCCGATCCACAAAATGTTTTCTTGGGCTCTTCAAGAAATGTTTTCTTAGGCTCCTCGTTCTTCTTAACTTCTCCCCTTGTTTCAGAAGAGCATCAGATTCCGAAACACCATCAATTTGGTTGAGCATAGAGAAGACAGGTTTGAGTTTCTCAGCAAGATGTTGTCATACTGAGACCGTGAGCAACGAGTCACGAGTCTCTACGAGGTTTTGCAAATTAAGATTAACATTTGAGACGCATCTTTTTAGAACAGTCTTCTCGGAGTCTAAATCATCGATCTACTTGTTGGCATGCGACAGATTCACCGAGAGGACCTTCGCATTTTCAGTTTTATAGCCAGCTGATCCATGATTTTGTTATCAGTAGCAAGATCCTCATGTAGCTTCTCAATCTTGGAGACTATAGAGGCACTCATCTCATCATTATCAACTCTAATGTCAGAACGAACCTGGGAGAGAGCTTCTTTCTTCTTTTGAAGAGTAGTGTCGAGACTGGTGATAACTTTATTGGTGGATGTTGTGTTTTGGTCAGAAGCGATTCAGAATTCTTCCATAAAGTCTGTAACATCAGCAAGTAGTTTTTCGACTTTTTTGGTCATTTCCCGAACTATTTTCTCAAAATTCTCAACTACTTTGGTTGAGTTAGCAAGATTTTTGGCATGCTCCTTCGTTAACGTCTCGATTAGGGCTTTGAGATGCAAGAGAATACTCGGTATTGGACAAAGATTTGGAAGATTATAGCAGTGTATCCAACTTTTCTTTAAGAACTTTGAACTGCCCTTTTGTCATGGGGGTTTCTTCGTCATCACTAGACTAATGAACAGTGAAGGGGATGAAATGGAAATCTTGAAAATATTCTTGAGCATCACCAAAGACAAGATTTGGATCATCATCCCTTAATGGCAATATTGTGGAGGAATTAGGACCATCTGTAACACCGAAAGCACCTGCTCCTGTATCAGATACATTGACAGTCACTTGAGGTGATCTCATGGTGGTGGTTATTGTTGTTGTTACAGTGGAATCAGTATAAAGTGGAGTGGTTTGGGCGAATGAAATATGTGGGTGGGAAACCCCAACAGACACATTTAGGAATGGAGCATTGGTAATTGGTGTAGAGTTTGGTGTAGAAGTAGTGATCGGAGAAGGTGGGGGGGAGGAGGAACATGAAAGAAATCATTTGTTAAAGGAACAGAAGTTGAGATTGGAGATGATACCTTCAGAGTTGATTGAGTAGGAATTGGTTCCGAGACCCAAGGTTGCGAAGTCTTTGTTGTATCTTCAGGTTCATGTTAAATGTTATCTTCCCTTTGTAAGTCAGAAATAGTCTGGGATTGAAAATCCTCTTGAGCGACTGGAGAAGGAGATCTTGGTTTGCGAGCAGCCTTCTTAACCTTCTTTTTTGGAGTTTGAACAGGCTCAAAAGGTCCAGCCTTTGCTTTTTGTTTTCCTCCCTTTTTGGGCTTATTTCCCTCCTCAAGTTCCTTTTGCAATTCTTCAGGCATAGGACGAACACCAGAAGTAGGATTCTTTCGCTATTCATTCACCACTACAATATCAGCAGCAACATTCAAAAGGATGGCTTCGGGAATTTAACCAACAAAGCTAAACTTAGTGGGATCAGAGATAATGAAGTTGGAGGTATGCAAGATTGGAATAGCAGCAAGAACAAAGTCTTCGTGCACTTGAAATTGAAGACGAGTAATAGCCCACTTGACAATGACAGACCAAAATCGAGTACATGAAATCTTTGAATGCCTCAATATAGAAAGTGTGCTCTGAACAAGCTGTGTCCAAAGAACGGAACCATAATGTAGGTTAACACCCTTGTAAAGACCGTACATAATTGTGCTGAAGAGCTTGTTGGCATGGTCTAACCCATTAACTTTTTTAGAAATGCTTTTAAACAATAAATTGAAAAGGCCATTCCACATAGGTGGAAGATTTGGCTTCTTGAACTTCGATAGTAGAGTTATATTCTCAAGATACCCATTTGGTAGAACATCTCGATAATCGCCGATGAAGAAATTGATTCAAGATTGATGACATCATTTGTAGTAGTAAACCCTAGCATCCTAGAAAATTGGGATTTGGAAATAGAGGTTTTGTGATAATCAACCTCAATAGTAATCAAAGCTTCACTACGTTTGTAGTTTGCAATGGAGAATGCCTTGGACAGATTGACCAAAGGCACACTTTCAGCCATTGTTAGGGCTTGAACTAGTGGAGAGTAACGCATACATTCGACCATCGGTTTGAGAGAATCAGCATACTTGGAATAATCGAGATCCAGAGTCAGATTTTGGTTTGGTTTAATGTTAAACATGATCATGGAAAATGGTTTGCTCAGCAACAGAAGGAGTTTCATAAGAAGCAGTTTTGGAAGTAGTTGGAGACGATGATGAAGAGTGCAGAGAGAAAGAGGGTTTTTCGCCTGAGAGATTTTGAATTCTTTGAGAGTGGTAAAAGAAATCAAACATCAATTTACCTTTTATACGTTAGGAGTGGTGAGAAAAACCTGGCGATTGACGTTTCCATATCACGAAAAAGGTGCCTGGTATAGCATGACAGTTGTTTGTGTGTCAGGTGGTGTGTAACTGACATCGTGATGTCAGGGTTTTTCAAAAATAAACGCACCTGATTAAAATCTTATCCCTATAAAACCGTTGTTACAATTCTGCTCATTCGTAATTAAGCATTAATCTCCATAATCTATTCTCGGAATTTAAAGTAACCATTCGGAATTATGAAACCAGACTTTTGAAAAATCACTAGGACTTTTATTGTAAATGTATGCAAAGATAAATAAATAAAGCAAATTATATCTGAGAATCTATGATGTCAATTATAAATCGACATAAAAACAGCTGGATCTCGGGCAACAATCTTTTCCTTCGGACTCAATAGAGACTCGGAAGTGTCTGCGTGGTATCCCGTTGAATTACGATCATCTGTTTGTTGAGAAACAGTGAAGGCTTCTTACCATTAGTTTTAAAGGGTGGCTTTAGCTTCAACCAAGTTCCAACACTCAACATAAGTCCAAAAGTATGGAAGAAGTACTTGGCTGACCAGTGTAGCCATCATAACAAGTATGCTTTGGATTTATTTAAGTGGTTGGATAGTGTAGAAATCTCAAGAAAAATAAAAACTAGATCTTTTGGGAAGAAAAGTCTTGGGTTGAGAACTTTTCGTAAAGATCACTCAAAAATAAAAATGAGATTTCAAACAAGAAAGTTACGAACCATAAAGGTTTTACTCGTCAATTCAGTGGTGAAAATATCTAGAACTTGTTTATTGTTCACCATCAATTCAGAAATTGGTATTGTATTTTGGGTTTCACTCAATTTGTGATGATAACGAATTTAAGATCAAAAACACAGATGTTGTGTTACCATAAACCTTAGTGGTAATTGTTGAGAGTCTCGAGGGTTACATTTGTGGAAGCTAAAATGATGGAGAAATATTGGAAGTGGTTCCGAGTAGAAAGGTGTACCTCTGCTATATAAGAATGGCCAAGCATTAAACTCTTAACTCATTTGAAAAGAGTAAGGTAGCTCAATGACTTATGTGAATTTATAGCCTATTTGGGAAGAAACGAAAGTTTTTATTGATTTAGAAAACATAGAGTCTCAAAGTCTTTATTCAACATGCAGCAGCATGCTTCTAGGGACACTTAACTAGTGCAGAGATTGAAAATTATAAACCCGTCTCATCATTCTAAATTGAGATCATTAGGAATTTGTACCTCCATCTAAAATACATGTTGAAAATAACACACAAATAAAAATAATTTTGTAATTTTGGGTTTTTTAGAAAAAGATAAAACAAAAATAAAGAAAATATTTTCGTGATTTTGGATTTTTCTGAAAAAGAATAATACATAAATTTAAGAGAAATAAATTTGGAAACATAAATGAACAGTGAATTCTGAATCAGTCAGAAGATACATAATATATAAAGAATACAAGAAATTCTAAACCGTTAGATGAAAAGTGGATTCTGAGTCGTTGGATTTTGAGTCGTTCCAAGGGCTCGCAACCATTCGGAACATGAAGTGTAGATTCTGAAGCATTCTGAAAGCTCGGAGCAGGTCGGAGAAAGAACATTGTTTTACTTTATTATGTTGGTTTTAGAACATGAAGTGTAGTATGGTTCTATCATTCCTAAGCCTTGTAGAATTTGATTGAAGGTTTTTTTTAGGTAAGGCTTTCGTAAAGATATATGATAGTTGATCAGAGGATCTCACAAAGTGAATTTCAACATTGCCATCCTCTATGCGATCCTTTATGAAATGATACCTCAGTGTTATATGTTTTGTCTTGGAATGTTGCATTGGGTTGTGACATATGCGAATAGCACTTTCTGAATCACATTATAAGGGGATCCTCTTTCAAAAAATCTCGTAACCAGAGAAAGCTTGCACAAAGAATCATGAGTTTGATGGCTACCATATTTCGAGTGAGGTAGTTCTCTTAAGGTATTGTAGAATATTCTTAACTACAGTCATATGTTGTTCACAAGGATTCGCCTTAAACCTGGCACAATAGCAAACAGAAAACATAAATATTTGGACGAATCAATGATAGATACATTTAAGATCCAATCATTTGTCGATACAGTCATATCAGCTCCTGGCTTTTCCAAGGACTGTGTAATCTTTGTTCTGAATTTTATTGGAACCTTGACCTTTGAATCTCCCACCATTCCAAATTTCGCAAGCAAGGTCTTTGTATAATCCTCCTGGTTGATAAATATACCCTGTAAACTCTATCTAATATTTAAACCAAGGAAAAAGTTAATAGGACCCATTGAGCTCATTTCAAAATTAGTTTCCATCAATATTTGGAATTTAGTTGTTAATATAGGATTAGTGGATCCGAAAATGATATCATCAACATAAATTTGGACAATCATTAGATTGTCACCATCTTTCTTGGGTCGACCGAGCCTTGTTTAAATTTAGATTATTTCAAGAATTGAGTTAGGGTCTCATACCATGCATGAGGTGCTTGTTTTAGAGCATAAACATCCTTATCCAAAATGTAGCAGTGATTTGGATATTTTTCATTTACGAAACCCGGTAGTTGTTCTACATAAACTGTTTCCTCTAGCTCACCATTCAGAAACTCACATTTCACGTCCATTGATAGACTTTGAATTTTTTTATGAGCTGTATAGGCAAGGAAAATGCGAACAAACTCTAGCCTTGCAACCAGTGAAAATGTTTCTTTATAGTCTATGCCTTCCTCCTGGTAGTATCCTTTCACAACAAATCATGCTATGTTTCTAATCACGTTGCCTTCTTTGTCAAGCCTATTGTGAAATACCCATTTCAATCCTACAAAAGATACATCCTTCGGAGTTGGAATCAATCTCCATACTTTATTGCGCTAAAACTCATTAAGCTCTTATTGTATTGCTTGCACCCAATCGGAATGATCAAGAGCAGTCTTTATAATTTTTGGATCAATCTTGGAAATGAACGAATTATATATGCAAAATTCCATTTTCGAAAATAATGCAGTTTGATTCACTTTTTGTTGAGCTCTAGTGACAACTGCAGAAGAAGTTGCTCCGATTACTAGGAACTTAGGATGGTATTTGGTCCATTTGGCCAATGGAGGGTAGTTCGGATCATATGATGGATCCAGTTCTGCATTCACGTCTTTAAATTGCTATTGAGCATCTAAGTCATTATTTTCATTCTCATTCTCACCCTGGAACGTTGCATGTGGCTCTTTGTTCGGAATCGGGTTCTCCCCCTGAATTGGAATATCGTTGTTGACTTCAGGATTTGAATGCTCCCTTTGCACAAGTGTACTCGATGTGGAGGTTGAAGTGGAAACCTCCCCCTGAATTGGAGCATTATAAGCTTGTAGTTGTGGTGGTTTTTTCAGAAGTAGGTGTACTCGATGTGGAGGTTGAAGTGGAAACCTCCTTTTTTAAAGTTTGCTTCGAATTCTTGGAGTGAAATTTCTGATTCCGTAACGACTTTAGTTTTTCCTTTAACATCTTTCGATGTACTGACAGATTTTGAAACATTTGTTTTTGGAGAAAATTTGGTTTTTGTCTTTTCCAAAGGTTTCAATTGTTTTGAAAATGATGGTTTCGGAAAACCTTTCAATTTTGAAACCTGTGGAGTTGAAGACTGTGGCTTTGAAAATGATTTAGGTTTCGAATGTCGAGAGGAATTTGCATTTTGATTTGCAGATCTTTCTGGGTTAACAGAGTTGGAATTATTAGATTTCCATAACGCTTTCTTTCTTTTAAAGTTTTTTTTTGATATCTAGCATTCAGCTGTCTTTTCTTTTCAATTAATTCAGCAGTTGATTTACGAAAGTTAGCGTTGGGTTTCTTTTTTCTAGGTGGTGTTTTAGTTTGTTCCAAAGATATTTCACTTAGAATATCCTTAGTCCCACTTGGACCTGCCTTTACGTAACACTAGTTAACACGATTCAGTGCTTCAGCAACATATCTCCCTTCTGTTTTCCAAGAGGTCATTTCAGAAAGACCTTTGGTTTCATCTACGTTGTCAATAGGAGCAGACCAAAAGAATTCATTGCACCTGTCTGCATTGCTGTCATCTACAAGGGACGTTAGTTTTGAGGTTTGATTTTTGTTCAGTACAGAAATTACAAAAACCTTATTCGGAACAATTTTCACTTTCAGAAAGATTGTTTTCTTTTCTTTTAAAACCTGTAAACCTTTATTTTCACAAATACGAAAAAACTCAACTGAATTTTAAAAAAACAAGTTTTTCTTAGGTTCATTTTCATTTTGTACAAATGTGGAGCAGTCTATCTCATCCTCTATAGAAATTTCGCTCATGTCGCTTTCATCAAATTCGGAAACATTTTCAGTATCAAAAGTATTTTTTGAACTTAATTTTGTGCACAACGAGTCAGATTTTTGCACAATATTTGATTTAATTTGTTCTTTATCTTTTTCATCCAACATTTTTTTCAGCATTTCCTTATGTTCTTTGGACTGAATGTATGCTTCAAATTTGTCAAGTCTAATTTTATGATTACGAGACATCATTGGAAGAAATGATGGATTCACATTTATAGCACTCTGCATCGATTTCATTCTCTTTCAATTCAAGAAAGGGTAAAACCATTTTGTGTATATTTTTGCCTATTTCACAATCAAGATGCAGTTGAGTAATGTTGAAATATAAACACTTATCAATTAAACAGGAAATGTTTCTTTGTTTCAAAAGCGCTAAATTATCTTTTTTTAAAATAAATAACATCATCCCTTGGCCTCGTTAGCTCTAACTCCAACTTCTCTATACACATCCTTCTCTCTTCACTCTTATTTGTTACCATGCTGATTTGATCATTTAGGATAGAATTACTTAGACGTCTTCTCTTTAAACTATCACTAAAACTAGAGACAATAAATTTCAAATCATCTAATTCAGGTTCGTAATGAGTGACAGGAAAATTAAGATACTGGAGTATAGATTGTACCTTACTGATGACCTTCTCACATTCATTGACCTGTTCCGAAACAATTCTTGCAGCAAAACAGTTGTCAGAGGCTTGACCGCCATCAGTTGTGTATCCCCTCTGTTTTGAGACATCGTTGCGAACCATCAAACATCTTCCCTTGTATTTAGGGACTCTAGACTTTACCATAAAACATCCACCATGTGTAGGCTTCTGAACTTCATCATCATCCTCCTGCATAATCAAAGCAGGCTTAGCACTATCAACACTCTTTTTCTTCCTAAGCTCTTTTATCTTTCAAAGATAGTAAGCTTCATTGTCTTCTTCATCCTTCTTTTCACTTATCCTTCTCAATATATACTCTTTGGCCAAATGATTGTTTCCATGACAGTAGTTGCAGTCATATCCTGAATCTCCCATCAACTTCTTCTCTTGCTTCTCCTATTCTTTTTTAAATTTCTTGAAGTTCTCATCCTTCATTTTGTCCGAACTGTAGTTTCCTTGCCAATTCCTATTTTTGAAGCGTCCAAAATTCCTTTTAGCAAACTTTTTGGGATTAGACACCAACAGAGTGTATTCCTCTTTCGTAAGCTCACAATCTGAGAAGTTAGACTTTGAATCCTCTTTAGCTACCTTTTTACCCTTTGCGACCAGAGCCAATGATCCCATTCCAGACACAATCTTCCCCTCCTTTGTTACTTCATCTTCATGGGACCTAAGCATTCCCACCAGCTTCGCCAAAATAAACCTCTTAAACTGTTGATAAGCTTTTATTGTCGATACAACTGCCTTCCATTCAGACCTCAGACCATTCAAAAACGTGACTTTTTGCTCTATCGTTTCACGCTTGATTTTGTGTTTCAACATGCTACTTAAAAGATGATTAAAACGATTGAATGTTTGATCTAGTGTTTCTTTTGGATTTTGAACAAAAGCACCGAACTACGATAGAAGTAGCATTTGTACAGAGTGTTCCAGATCTGCATCGCTTGAGTAAAGCTCCTTTAACCTATCCAAGATTTCCTTTTCCGTCTCACAAGCACTAACCAGATGAAAAGTGTCTAGAGGAAGACCAAACCTTATTATCCTTAACACCTTGATGTTACTCAGCAACTTGCCTTGCTCATCCTGAGAAATTCCCATATGTTCAATGAGAAGTGCGTTGTAGTCATCCTGAGTTTTAATGATCTTCATGGTTGTCGTGTGAGAATATGTCTCTTGAGTAATAGTGTGCCATATAGTTGTACCATGTTCCTCAATGCCCAGAAATAAGTCTTTGAAGTGTAAGGCCCATACTTCATAGTCCTGTGGGAAGAGGATTGGGATCCTGGTAGTAGATCCGATACCGCTGGAAATATTGAAAGAAAGAGTGTGTGGATCTTCGTGCTGCATGATGTTGATCCAGAAAAACCTGTAAAGAATCATATGTGTAAAATGATAATAGAGTTTAAGGCTAAAAAAGGACCCAGATCTAACATCTACAATTGATAAGAACAATGAAAATGATAAGAACAGATCCACCAGAAACTTAAAACCCTAATAATACTCTACAAAAGATATACGTATAAGTTACACAATCTCCTGCTCTAATACCAATTGTTGAAACAATAAACTTAAGATCGATTGATTAAGTATCAGTAAAGTGAATCAAACAATAAGAACAATGATCAAGAAGTGTCGAATGCTTAATATTATCAAAGATTTAGAAGAGTTCAATGTGAAATTCTCTGTAAAAGCTAAGTATGGCAATACAACTGATAACCCTAAAACGATACATGCATGCACATTAAATAGTCTAAGACTCGGGTGGACAAGCCCAACCTGTTACAAAATAGACTATTCTAGTACAAAACAATTGACACAGCACAATAAAACCTAACATTTTCTGATAAAGGCCTTAGGGTAGAGACATATATTTGAATATCTATTTTATCATCGATTACATATGATTATGCATTCATGAGGTGACTCCTCAACATCAGAAAAGACTTCTTCCAACACATGAATAGGGTGGAAATTCTAGGGATGACTAGGAAGGTTTATGGTGTGTGTGAGTAGGCATAGACTTGTATGATTAGATACCTGATAGTGGTCGTAAAAGGGCAAGTTAGGAACTTTGATACAGTTATTGGAACAAGTATGGATAGGTGTGGGATGTAGTATGCGTTCGTACTACCAAAAGCACATGAACCATACTTGATTCAGGGAAATTCCCAAGGGTTCTAAGGAGCTGGTAGATGGGTAATAGCATGGTTAACACTGGGGAATTGTTTAACATGTTTTTATTATACATGTAGTATAGTGATCGCTATTCAAGGAGAGAGTGGTTTAGATTTGGGTTCGGGACTAAGGGCTCATGGTAGATCAGGAATCTGTGATGCAGGTATGTGTGATTTGGTGGATTTTGAGGTCTTGAGGGCCTTGATTGGAATTGTACTCACATTGGTTGTATGTATCAAGGAGGATATTAATAAATTGGTCAACTAGAAGATTGCAACTGTTATGAGGGTTGGACGACTGAGGGCTAAGGATGTCCATTGTTGTGATATGGTGGTATATATCGGTCTCCCATACTTGAGGGGAGGAAAAATTAGGTTCTTAGTACGCATTTGATTGAGGAGATGGAGGGTGCCTTCTGAACTAGTTTTTTTCATAAGAGGCAAAGTTTTGGTTCTCTATGGACCTTTTGCGACATCTAGCGAGGGATTGCTGGTATTTGATCACCTAGTCTATTATTGTGACCGATATGGAGACCATGATATGGTCAGAGTTCATGAAGATTGAGTGTATGATTCCAGATTCCGGGTCGAAGGCCCAGTAAAGGATGAGAGAGCTGATATAGGTTCTAGCAACACCGACAACTAAGAGGTTCATGACTATTGATACTCACTCAAGTGGTCTAGGTATTCTCAGTTGTTGTAGAAAGTGTGTAAAAGCGCAAGGGGGCACTTGTTGTGCGTCTACATCTACTTGTTTCAGATGTGGACAAGAGGGTAATTTCAGTTGGGATTGTAAGAAAAGGAAGAAGAGGGTTTGTTTTTGTAACGTCTTAAAAATACTGAGTAAAATTTTCATTTTAAATAAATCATTCATACATTATCTCAAAAGACAATTAGATTACAAGTATTGTCAAATCATTAGATTAAAATCATAAAATAATCATTTCGGAATAAATCTTCAAGGGATGCAATGCGATCAATCCGTTCTCTTCTTTTTAAAACTAGAAGTAACTGAAAATGTTTAAACCACACAATTGTAAGCACAAAGCTTAATAAGTTCCCCAAAATACCAAATACAACATACATACAAATATAACAACACATGGTTGTGTCGAGTCCATATCAACCCCGAGTCCCTAATGACTATATGTAACAGCTTGTAGTTGTGTCGGGTTCGTATCAACCCTTGGGTCCATATCAACCCCAATTCCATAATGACTCTATATAACAGCTTGTAGCTGTTTCGGGTATGTATCAACCCCTGGTTCCATTTCACCCCACATACATAAGCATACAGACATATAACCATGAGTCACAAAGACAATAATCATCACATAAACATAATTCAGTGGGTAGGCAGTACAATGAAGAGACTCACTTGAACTACTCATCAGAAGCTCGACTGCCAACTCAACAACAAAACATCTAACCCAAGCTTCCTAAGGCCAAACCGAATCAATTCTTAGCCAAATGCTTAATTCTACTCAAGTTTGAACAAAAGTCAAAGTTTTCAAAAGAGTCAACTGTCAACAATCAAACTCAACATGCATACCATTTCCATGTCGTGGCCTTCTTTGGCCACATCGTGGCCATGCCAGGACAAAACATTCGAGGTTTAAAACTCCACCACATCGTTTTTACCTTCTCCGCATCGTGGGAAACTATCTAAAGTGTTGTTTTCTTCACTAAGCACTCAATCCTTACAGATCTAAATCGAGAAGTTCATATCTACTCCTTTTCCATGACTTAATGGATAAAGCTTCCAACTTTATCCATTTGGACCTCATCCAAAGCTAAATATATGAGCCCTAAGTCCAATAAGCCCTTTATATGACCAAAACTTAAACATGGGATCTAGAACACTCAAGCTAAGACCTTTTTCTCACTAACTTTGAAGTTCATGACCATGAGAAGACCATATCAAGCTTTGGAGTTCCTCAAACTCCAAGTGCATCCAAGAATGGGACCAAAACATCCAAAAATGGGCTCAAACATCAAGCGAGAAACACAAAGTTCAAGATATGAACTTTATACCTCCAATAACTAAGAAATTAGGAGAAGATGTTGGATCCACGCTTGTTCCTTGCTTCCTTACACCAAGATGAAATTCTTTCTTCTTCAAGTTTCACCAAAAGAACACATTAACCTCAAGATCAATCTACTAAGCTCATTCCATGGAAAAGAGACCAGGTTTTCGAAATGAAGGGATGGAGGCTGAAGAAGATGACCTAGAATGGGGGTTAAGATGACTAAATATGGGAGAAACCCTAAAAATACATGGGCTTGGTCCTGAAGACATGCCAAGCCATGGTGGCATTATGTCACGTCGTGGTAGCTCCATAAAATTTGCGTTCATTTCCAACATGGCAACGTCATGGGCATACTACACCATGTGGTAGCACAGAGTTTTCATCAAAATTCCATCTTTAGTCTTTGATGATAAAAGGCTTAATCAATCCGCAATATGGGTGTTACAACTCTCACCCACTTAAATTATATTTCATCCTTGAAATCCGCTATCACCACTTACTCTTAAACATCCTCAGAAATCCTTGTGGATTCTCCAAGCCTATTCCCCTTAACCAAGGTCGAAGCCACTATGAATGTCATAAGTTGCAACAACAACGCATACAATCCTTATAGCCAAGCACATAAGCGAACTCGGGCTGAAATTTCAAAAATTCGAACCTTAACAAATGCATCAATAGGTTAACACCCTAACCGACGAACCCTTTTTCCGACACTAATGTTGATTCCATATTTAGCGAGAAGCATGTGATCCAACGAAGAATGACTGTCGTGACAACTAATTAACATCGAAGGGAGCTACCTTCGCATTTGAGTGTAACATCCCAAGTCCATGTATACCTTGATCTATTGAGCATTTTTCCATTTTGACACTTTGTAGAGAAAAGGTGGTAAACGAGGACGCAAGGCGTACTAAAGTGTACGCTCAG
Source organism: Lactuca saligna (assembly GCF_052625555.1). NCBI lineage: Eukaryota > Viridiplantae > Streptophyta > Magnoliopsida > Asterales > Asteraceae > Lactuca > Lactuca saligna. The sequence goes on from NC_136420.1 coordinate 120,806,867, forward strand.
CGTACTCATATGCGTGCATTCGGCGCGGAGGCTACCTAGGATGTTGCGCGTACTAGGCCCATAGTAGAAAGCCTAATTTGGTGTGTGAACATATATAAAGGATATGATGGCCTCATTCTTGTCCACCATTCCCAGACACCAAACCCTCATAACCCTAAATCTTTGTTCTTATAGCTTGTGAGTGCATTGGAGAGCTTGTGAGAAGAATCTTGTGCTCTTGAAGTGGAGAAGAAGTTTTGGAGAAGAAGAAAGAGAGTCCACGCATTTGGATCTGAGATGTAACGCCCCAATCTTCAGGTAATTGACTTACATAAGAACTTTCTTGATTTCAAGGTCTACTCGACCAGTTGGTAGCCCTACTCGTCGAGTAGCAGCAGGTAGGTCCGCATGTTTAGTGATCTACTCGACGAGTCTAAGTAGGGACTCGACGAGTAGGAGATGACATATGAAACCCTAAATCCCGGGGTTTTGGCACCCTATTTAAGGATCACATATTCGCCTTAGCCTCTCTTAATACCTCTCTTGAATCCAAAAAACCCTAATTCGTGTTTGCCCTCTTTTGTGTGTGTTCTTGACCTTGAAAGAAGATCCTTTGGAATTAAGAGCTTGGAGTGCAAGAAGTTGGAGCTAGTGGTTATTGTAGATCCGGATTCTTCTTTGGTTTGGCATCATTTTGAAGGTAACAAATTGTTACCTTGATTCTCCTTTGAGTAGAACCCCTCATGGTTGGGTTTAGATCCATTTTTAGGGTTTTGTGGTGATTCTCTGTGTTGGGTCAAGATCTGAGGTTGCAACCTCAGATCTGGGCTCCTTTAGCCTCTCTTTATCATAACGTCCAGTATTTTCCAAGCTATGACCTATCCTATTGCCTTAAGCCACTCCTTTTGGCTTGTTTTGGGTCATAACATCTTGCATGCACGTAAAGTTTGCAACTTAACGTGATAATCATGCCCTAGAAGCTTAGATCTGCGGTTTGGAGCCTTTGCATGACTTAAAAAGATTCTGTATGGATGAGGGATTTAAGGTACTCGGCGAGTCGCATGGTCGACTCAGCGATTCATTTGAAGATGGTCATGGACTCAATGAATTGGATGAACAACTCGACAAGTCTCATGAAGATTGCCTTAGACTCGGCGAGCCTGTAGAGCGGCCCGGCGAGTCGGTTAGGGTTTTCCCAAATCGTTAGGTGTGTATAAACTTGTCAAGTTGCACGTGGGAAACCTCGACGAGTGGTCTCAGAGCTTTGATCACGAGTCTTAGGAACTCGACGAGTCACTCTGGTGACTCGGCAAGTGGGTGAGTATTAAAGAAACTCGGCGAGCAGCTGAGGGTAATCGATGAGTTAAGGTCAAAATGGACTGTTGACCTTGACTGATGACATTGAATTTGACCATGAGTTGACCCGTTGACTTTTGAGGTCAGTTTTGGAAATATTGGAGATTTACGAGTTTGGTTTGTAATAAATATAGGTGGTGGTCTTCGTGTCAGTGATTCGAGAGTTTGAGCTTATTCCTGCGAGTCGGCATTGCAAGGTGAGTTATCCTCGCTATACTCAAGGGTCTAAGGCACCAAGGCCGGCCCTTTGGAATGTATATGGTTATGTTATGCTAGAATGATCTGCAAGATCGGTACCCTAGATGGTAGGATAATATTATATGATATGTGGTATGAATTGTTAGATCGATATCCTCGTAGATAGGATGATATGATGAGCTATGGGGTAGGGTCTGTTAGGTCAGTATTGTCTGTAGACCATTATGTGATCATCTGTTATATGCGCACATGTCTGTTTGATGGTTGAGGTTTATCTGCTTCGTGCGGAGGCCAATAGACCGGGGTATTCTAACCTGGTAGTTGAGGGCCTAGGGTATTCCAACCCGATGGTTGACTGGACCCATTATATACTCTGTTTATAATAATATGTATATTTGTGAGTATGGGTGTTTTGGGGGAACTCACTAAACTTTCAGGCTTAAAGTTTCAGTTTATTGTTTCAGGTACATCAGGGGATCGATGCAAGGCAAAGGTGTGATCGTACCACTCCTCACATTTTGATATGTATTCTTGGGAAACTCTGATAAAGACTATTTTGGAAAAAAAAAAAAAAAAAAAAAAAAAAAACTTGTAGTAACTATTGGTTTTTGAATGTTTTTGGAACGTTTAAAATTGGCTTAAATTTTATGGGTGTTATATGAGCTTAGCTGTGTGGAAAGCTTCACTTAGAGGTATAAAGCTTCATGCTTTCTAATTCTTTTGGTTTGTGCATTTATATGGAGTATTTTAGGGTTTTGTCCCAAAAGATGGAGACTTTATGAGATAATAAGTTCTAGAGACCTTGATCTATCCCCTTTTAGTGTATTTTGTGGAGTAGAGTCATAAAAATCCTATTTTGGACATTAGGAGTAAGCCATGCATGATATATGAGCTTCATGAGGAAAAAGGATCGATGTTTTGAGTGTTTGTGACCTAATCATCCATGCAAAGGCCTAAAGTCACTGACTTTATGGATTAAGAGATGTTAGAGAGTCCAGATTTGTGATATGAGTCAATGTTTTAACTGATTAAGACCAAAAATGTGAGGAGAGTGAAACTGGGATGTACGTTGGGCGTAATCCTAGTACGCACAGTGTAGGGGTCGAGCATCCCCGATGTATGCATGGCAGCCGAGTACGCCCAACGTAGAAGGTTGGTACATGCAGCGTACTCCCTGTCGTTGACTTTCGGTTGACTTTTAGGGTTTGGTCAATTTGTGTACTATTAGGCCGTAGAGGGGTAAAATGGTCTTTTTCCCTTCAATTTGAGTTGCCGAGTTGAGGGACTGGAGGGTCCAACCGAGTTGTGGGACCAGAGGATCCCACTGAGACATATTGACCGGAGGGTCTTATCTGAGTATAGCCATGAGAGGCTAATGAGATATGTGTCAGATTTTGGGGAACTCACTAAGCTTTGTGCTTACCTTGTTATGTGTTATGTGTTTCAGGTACTTCTCAGGATAACGGGAAGGCACCGGCTTGATTGTACAAACGTCCGAGATTTGAGTTATGTTTGAGAGGATTTTGGATTTGTTATATATTCAGTTTTTGGGATATGTATTGGATGATTTGATACTATAACACTTTTTGAAAATTTTGAATTGAGAAAATGTGTTTAAATATTTAAAAATTTTGTTTTGAAAATTTACATTGTTACACTGAGTTTGAAAACTCTGAAACCATGCCTGATTTCCATAATGACAGTGCCACCCGAACCTCAGCCATGCCGACCAAAACTTCGTAACTCTGATCCGACTAAGGCCTCCCCAAGCCTCACCCAAGATAACATAAACAAAATGGGCCTCGCCCATAATCAAAGCTACAAAAGTTGTAATTCTCACATCCCGAACAATGACCAAGAACTTATGGATTCCAAATCCGATCGCACATCCCAAACCTTTGTGAGACCCAAAAGGTTAGGAACACCATGATTTCCGAAACTTTAGATGACATCATAAGCAAGAAATATGAGACTTGACAAAGACATACCTCATATCTAACCTGGAAGACCCAACTTCCAGAGAAAACTTCAAATGGGAAACTCTCAAAACTACAACCACAAACTAACTTCATCAATATACTTCCCAAAATCGGGAACTCATCAGTTAAAAATGTAGAAACCATACCCTGAGACTGATGATCATCCATTCGTCACACCTACCCCTAGTTCCCTGACTAGGAAAACCACCAATTCATGCTGAAAGAAAACTTAAAACATCCCAATCGTTAATCTCCACAAATTTCAAATCCGGAAGTTGTGCCTAAAGACCTTATAAATACAGTTGACTTCCTGATAAGTCATCACTAACCCACTGTCCCCATGAGTATAATGATGGTTCATCCAAGAATGTCACGTTGCATTCGAATCCCTTATCAGCTCGAGTGAACATTCACCTGATAAACCACTCGATACATTTACAACGAACCTCATGACTCGAGATTTAAGAACCAATACCCAACGTTGGTAACCAAACCCATAATGAAAAATCTTCAAGAAAACGGGGTCCTTAATTGCAAACCTTCATCAAGCGACTTCCGATTCATAACTAATACATCTACCAAAACACACTGCCACTAAGATCCAAACCAACTGGTCACTAAGTCTCCCGACTCCCAATAATGTACTAATACCTAAGCATGCTAATAGGACTAATGCTCCGAGGCCTAAGAGTCTCATTCAAAAGACAACCGGCTCCCAACCATAAGAATCATACAACCACTGGTTCTCGATACGTTGTGACACCTTTTACCCACTATAATGATAGGCTCATGGTACTACACCGATCTTATCGTTATACCATCACTATCCTGGAAACTCGTGGTTGGCACCAAAGGGGCTTAAAGATACCCAATCATCAATCCATCAACTTGAAGGAACCCAACCAACATACCTCTTAGTGTTAACCGAACACGAATATGGCTCATACCCTTCTATCACGCACAATTCCTTTCACAGTACAGGCGGCAACCAATGCAAATTTTTGGAGAAAACATGTTCGCACACTACCAGATAATGAGATATGCAGTTGCACTATTGTTCCAATTTAAGCGCTACAAACCAATTAAGAACCATTCCAATAACTCGATCCAAGGGATATCATGCTATCTTATTTAACATACATATATCCTTAAGGGAAAAAAGATAACCAACCCTAGATCAATTTCATTTTGTCTTCTTCACAACCCTTATCCATCGGGTGTGGTACTAGTAGGTCTAACCGAAATGACAAACCTCAACCGCTAATTGATAAACCATCATGAATGGCCAAAGACTAAGATCCCATACCTTTATTGAAACTACATAGATCCTACCAATATGTGAATAACTCGATAAAAATTCCAGAGCCAACAGAAAATGTTGTCAAACTCTGGTCAGATTAATCCAAAATACCAACCCTTCCGTGAACACGAGCCCGTTATGAAAAATACTTCCATAATCAACAATTAAGGGTACCCAAACCCATAAATCAAAATGTAAAATGTATAGATTTTGATGATAGATTGACACATCCATTGGACTTCTACTGATAAAGTTTGAAACTTTTGAGGAACCTCAACTATTGGAGATGAACAAAATGACCCACGATTGAGAATGCATTAAGTATTAATCCAATGATCCAATTCACTTCTGAAGAAACCCATGTGGAGCTAAACATACCAAACTCTGAAGCTGATTCACCGATCAACACTACCAACCTAGACTATAGATATCAATCTATACAATGAGCTGACAAACCCCTCAACAACCGATTCTAGACTTGACCGACCCAAATGCCTCTTAATCTATATATTGGCATTCCTGAAAGGAACCATTGGCTATAATGAGCTCCCTGACCAAATACTTCCTATCGTGAAAACAATCATGCATTCCTAAGCATATACATTTGATGACAACTTACACTGCATCCCCGACTTTACCAAATCTTGAACCAAAGCCTCACATACCCGAACTGCAGATTCATGTGACCCATTATTCTAAAACCAACTACCTGAACTGATCGATGATCTTTTAGGTAGATTACACAGCTCTCCCCCACTTAGGGTTAGAACTACCACCAAATAACAATGCAAACAAACCAAAACTCAAATTGGCTCACCCAAATCCATAGCATTCCTGACCCTTAGAATGTATAATATAATGGAATATGATCTTCCAGATAAAGACCAAGCAAACTTCAAGAGATTCTAAATCTCAGATGGAGACCTCAGAAACCTCCCAATCATAACCACCTCTAACACCAAGATTCCTATGCAGATGCACCAGCAATAACTTTGACAGTCCATTCATAACATCGACTTCATATCTAGAAACAAATGGACTACCACACTCCCTACCTGTAATTTCCCAACCATAAATTATTTGCAAGTATCACTCATAAATACAAGGGGCAATATCCTCAAGGGAAACATCCTCATAGTCGGGATACATCAGAGATAACAAAAATTGTGGCTCACAATTCACCTTCCTTAATTACCTAGAATAATAAAATAGGACCGAACCTAACTAATTGCAAAGGACATAGACCCATGATATCATCTCAAGGTAACCATACCACAAGAATCCTATTGTGCATTCCTACACTACCATACTTGCCTCTAACAAACCGCAACCATCTAGCCCCATGTTGGGTCTACATCCTGACTATGGAAATCTCATGTATGCTCCCTCTTTCCACTTAATACGGAAAGATGGAAGAACATTATTCCCATCGAAGATAGTAACATCCCAATCTATCTGCCAATCACTCAGCCTCTGGCTGCAATCCTCGAGCCGATCATTAGAATTGCTTCCTTCTTGAGTCCTACGACTCAACTGGCACTACCTCAATAAAGTCCCTTGACACCTCGAAATCCACTAACTCACCTAGGTTTGCACCATTCAATCCTATACCGACAATGTCACTAAGGCCCAAATAATCACCAGGCCCACCCTCAGCCTGAACAACCATAACCGAATAAAACGAAAACACATTGTAATGAACCATTGTGCCAAACCATACAATCTACCCTCAATCAGCTCCTTAGAATCCCTAAAATTTTCCTTGATTTGAGTGCGGATCTTGTGCTTTAAGTAGTATGGGCGCAATACTACCTTACACAGTTATCCGTACTTTCCTCAAGGATCGTTCCGGATCTTCTAAGCAACTTCTCATGTCCATTACCGACCGATTGAACCATATATACCCATTCTCAAACGAATACTCACCGCTAAACAGCGCATCAATTCCTCTACGTCACTTCCTAGGCTATCCTAGGATTCCAACCTTACCCTGTCATCAGCTGCTGAACAACCCCTACTAATATCAGCTAACTACTACATGAATATAATTACATACAACAAACCTTAAATAATCTTTCGAATAAAACACCCAACCCTACTTCAGTTGGACTCAGATAGGAGCTATACAATAAGGCCAAGTAAATCTATCTAAAATTATTGAATATTTACTGAATGTAACTTATCATATTCATTTAATAGTTAGCTCACATCAATATGAGTTTCGCAAAGCACAAAGAAAGCAACATTTGGGCGGTAACACCCTAAAACATAAAGGCATCCTCCAACTCACTTGCTACCACAATGCTAGGAACCTCCACTAACACTTCCGGTTTCCTTATGCATGCAAATTATACAGAAAATGTGATCACATAGACTGTCGAATGAATGGTTCTACCCTAAGCCCACAACCAGACAAGGAAAAAGAAATAATTCCAAATAAGTCCTTCTAGGTTTATAGGATCCTAACTGTGTATAATTTTTAAATCATACACTTAGCAATCAATTCCACCAACACATATTTCAAATCTGACATAGCATCCAATTCCTCCTAGGCTACAAGGCGTCACAAATCAGGTCATTCTATTCAACATCTGAAATTCATACTAGCATGAAGTTCCAAAAGCTCAATCAACAGGCATATAAAGGCATATCTACTAGCATTCTATCATGAAAATCCTGAGCAGATCATTAGCCCTAATCTAGCTTGCAATTCTCATTAACTCCTAGCAAAATAATAATCATAACACATGTATGGGCATTTTAGGAAATAATTACTTGAGCTTGGTTGATTGCATGCATCGCACCCCTTTTCTTTAACGCCTTTTTGGAAAACCCATTTTCTTTTAAAATATTTTATTAACTCCTCAATTTGAGTTCAGACAAACCCGTTAGTGTGCTCGAATCCTCAAACCAAGGCTCTGATACCAACTTGTAACGTCCTAAAAATACCTAGTAAAATTTTCATTTTAATTAGGTCAAAACCATTCATACATTATCTCAAAAGACAATTAGTGTAAAATTATTCTCAAAACATCATAGTAAAATCATAAAAAATCTTTACGGAATAAATCTACAACGGATGCAGTGCGATCAAGCCGGATTCTTCTTGTTAAAACTAGAAGTACCTGAAAATGTTTAAACCACAAAACTGTAAGTACAAATCTTTGTGATTTCCCCAAAATACCAAATACAATATATATATATATATATATATATATATATATATATATATATATATATATATATATATATATATATATATATATATATATATATATATATATATATATATATATAACAGCACGTGGTTGTGTCGGGTCTGTATCAACCCCGAGTCCATAATGACTTTATGTAACAGCTTGTAGCTGTGTCGGGTCCGTATCAACCCCTGGGTCTGTATAAACCCCGAATCCATAATGACTTTATATAAGAGCTTGTAGTTGTGTCGGGTCCGTTTCACCCCATATACATAAGCATACAAACATATAAGCATGTGTCACAAAGACAATAATCATCAAACAAACATAATCCAGTGGTTTGGCATTAGTGCCTTCGAACCACAAGTACAGTCAAGAGACTCACCTGAACTACTCATCAGAAGCTCGACCACCACATCAATAACAGAACAGCTAGCCTAAGCTTCCTACAGCCAAACCGAATCAATCCTTACCCAAATGCGCAATTCTACTCAAGTTTGACCAAAAGTCAAACTAGTCAAAAAGTCAATGGTCAACAGTCAAAGTCAACATGCAAACCATTTCCACGTCGTGGCCTTCCTTGGCCATGTCGTGACCATGCTAGGACAAAATAGTTAAGGTTTTAAACTCTACCACACCGTGGGAAACTGTTTGAAGTGCCATTTTCTTCATTAAGAACTTAAAATCCTTACGAATCTAAATCAAAAACTTCAGATCTACTCCTTCTCAATGACTTATTGGAGAAAGTTTACAACATTATCCATTAGGGCCTCATCCAAAGGTAAAATCATGATCCTTAAGTCCAATAAGCACTTAATATGACCAAACCTCAAACATGGGATCAAGAACACGCAAGCTAAGAGCTTTTTCTCACTAACTCAGAAGTTCATGACAATGAGAAGACCATATCAAGCTCTGGAGTTCCTCAAACTCCAAGAGCATCCAAGAATAGGATGAAAAAAAAAACAAAATGGGGTCAAACATCAAGCAAGAAACACAAAGGTCAAGATATGGACTTTATACCTCTAATAACTCAAAAATGTGGAGAAGATGTTGGATCCAAGCTTGTTCCTTGCTTCCTTACACCAAGATGAACTTCTTTCTTCTTCAAGTTTCACTAAAAGAACACATTAACCTCAAGATCAAGACACCAAGCTTATTCCATGGAAGAGAGGATTGGGTTTCAAAATGAATGGATGGAGGCTAAAGAAGATGACTTAGAATACTCTTTCCAAAAAACATGACCTATAATAGGGGTTAAGATGCTTAAATATCGGAGAAACCCTAAAAATATGTGGGCTTAGGCCTAAACAGTTGCCACGCCGTGGCGACCTTATGTCATGCAGTGGTGGCTCCATAAAACGCGCATTCATTTCCATATTTAGTCCTTGACGACAAAAGGCTTAACCAATATGGAAGATGGGTGTTAGAATTTTATTTATAACCAATTGTGTCATGTCAAAGCTGATTGTCTTAGGTAAACAAGAGGGGTGGTAGGGTCCAACAACCTCTGTTTTCAATGTTTTTTTGTTATGTTTTTGTTATCCTATGTGTTTTTTGATACTTGTGTTGAATGGTTTAGTTTGAACCCGTGAGCAAGTTATGTGATTAGATCGCTTGTTGTTAGCAAGGGTGTTAATGTTATGTTGGGATTCGAAGCTATTGTTAGAGAAATCGAGAGGTTCTTTCAGCCGTTAAGGAGATGCACATGATTGGAATTTTTCATAGTCTTAGAATTTTGACTTATCTCTTTTCCTTGTTCTTGATTTATTAGGGTTTTACGGAAGGGTTAGTTATTTGATAGTCTATCTTATTTTGTATTATATATTTCTATCGAGGTTGGTATGGATTGGTTGAGTTGGTTCAATTCATGGATGGATTATGGACAACAATTGATGGTAGACCGAAGCCTAAGTAGGGTAGAACTGAATATTCGGAGTAGGGATGCGAGGATCAGCTCGACATCTAATTCGGTGTTAAGGGTAAATGTTCTAGGTCAAGTAGTTTACCATGGGGAGCGTCAAGTGCTTTCATGAGGAAAAACGACGGGCCACTCTAGATATGCATAAGCTTTAGAGAGCTCGGTTAGCTTGTAGTAAGAATTAATTATCTGTTGTTAAGGATTGGCAATTGCTTGATCAACTTCATAGGTGGTTGTGTCCTTTCTTTGTATGACTATATTTCTAGTTATCATTAAATGACAATGAGTGAAATGGTGTGTAGAAGATGGCCTTATTTTAAAAATGAGAATTTTGATTTGAAATTTAGGACGTTACATCCAATTCACACATTTATAATTTCTACCTAGAATTGAAGTGACTTCTTCCATCAAGAATTACCAAAGTCATCTCCTTCTTGCCATTTTGCCTTGAACAGACTTACCACCTATGAACATCTACCAAGTCAAAAAAAAAATGATTTAATTTCTTTACGAGAAATGGCTTTGTTAATATATCATTTAGGTTTCCATTGGTATATATCTTCTGAATAAAGAAACCTTCTTCTTCTAAAACATCTATGATGAACTTCAACCCAAGAATTTGAACGAGATCGTGTAACCATATGTATTCCTTTATTCATTAGTCATTGACATGTACTCTACTTCAATTATAGGAAAGGCAACAGCAGGTTGTAACGTTGACTTCCAACTTATAACACATCCAAATAAAGTAAGTATATAACATGCGAGTAATATTCTTTTAGCGTGATCACCGCCATGGTTCGAGTACACATAACCAAACAAGCCTTTATTTCAATACGTTTAGAACCATAAACCATAAACCAGACAAATGTTAGTTGTTTCCTTCAAGTATCACAAAATTCACTTGTCGGCTTGCCAATGAGCTTTTCTCAAATTACTTATAAACCTGTTTATAGAATGAGACTTTCAACAACACATAAATATGGAACATGCTCATGTAACATCTCTCCTTGTACGTAGTTGGTATAGTGATTCGATCAAGTTTAAAGTGTGCTACCAAAAGATTCCAACAAGTTTGACTTGATAAATATATAATGATTACACAACTTTCTTAATGTAACTTCGTTGAGAAATATATAACAACCCTACTCTTTTATTCATCAGAATCTACATCCCTAATATCTTCTTCAATGCACCTAAATCCTTTATCTCGAACTCACTTTGTAGTAGCGCCTTCAAGTCATTAAATCCAATCATATTCTTGGTCGTAATTATCATATCATTCACATATAGAAATAGATATATGTAGAAACCATTAGACACTTCATTTGAGTACACATAACTATTAAATTGTTGGATCAATAGATTCAATAAGAACAAAATCATGAAAATCAAATGATGTAATCAAGAGGAACACGAGAATGAAAATAAGATCTTGTTTTCATTAGAAAGTAAAATGAATCCAATTAGAAGAATGTAAAACTCCTCTCAAAAGCTACTCTCTACTTCTAACTAACTTCTATGTATATGACATAAAAGAAAGCTAGAAAGGCATCCAACCAATCAGGTCAGGACACATAGGCTGCCAACAGCTGTCATAATAACAACTGTGAACCTAAGAAACTAAATGAGAATACAAACAAACCAATCGCATTAAGACTCAATACAATCCATTACATTACGAACACTACAATCTCCCCTTTGTATTAAGTTGCAAAAAGTACAATCATCCTTCAGCAAAATCTTTTTTAGCAATCCCTTTGAGCACCAAACAAATCCTTATCCACCATCTAATCACCTCAGCAAGCCACTTAACATCTTCTTTGGAATTGGACTTGTTAATTTCAGCTCTAGAAAGAATATTATTCAAAGTATCAGAACTAAATAAATGTTTTTCATCCAGGAATAGCAACTTGTTCTTCAACATCCTATCTTCATGCACTTTATAAACAATCCCCGCAGGGATTCTTCTGAATAAAACCTTCCTTCAATTCTCCATATAAACTTATAGCCTGAGCTCTCTGCTTTTGCAGTTATGTTTCTCTTTGCAACAATTGAAATTTCAACATCCATCTTTCCAACTTCAAAGCAATAACTCATGAGCATTCTTTTAATATGAAGAAGTTGAGGACCAAAATTTGATGCATTCATCTTCATCAGACAATAAAACACATGATCGGAAGATCAACAAAAGAAAATTCTAATTGCTCCTTTAAATCACTTCTTAAGATTATTAATATATTGATTGTGAGTGGATTTGCAGCCATAATTGTTTCACGAATACCCTTGATTTCCTGTAAAATAGAATCAACTTTTGACAAAGCAGAAGATGTAGTAGAAAGAGGTTGTTGAACTTTCAATGTTGTTTCATTAACCAAAAAAGCTTGAGATTGGAACAACTTAGTACTTTCAAGAATGATATATTTCATCTTATTCTCATAAAAAGTCATAAGATTCTAAAAGCTAGTTGGAGAGAATGAATCAGTTCGACAAACAAAAATCATTGAGCTTTCGATTAAGCATTTGATAATCTTTTCTCAAAGCAGGAGCAATAGCAGTTTCATAATCAAGTAATGATGCAGCAAGAACAGGTTCAACAAAACTTTGTAAAACAGCAATAGTCTCAAGATCATACTCTTGAACAAAGAACTCATCATTATCTTCAGAATGATGTTCTTCTGTGTTGACACAGTAGTATGAACCGAAGTGGTTGATTCATGAAAAATTGGAGTGGTATGAATCATTTGCATCGGAAGAGTTGTATTGACAAATGGTTGAGAAATAGTAGGGATGATTGGAGATTGTGATTGAGACTCGGTAAGATTGACAATACGCTCTTGTATGATATCACCAAAAATTTCATGATCCGTCTGATCAGGAATCTGAGTAGAAATCAGAATAGATGAAGACATAGGAGAAACAGGAGTAGTCACCTGAGGAACTGAACTGAAGTAGTCACTAAAGGATTCGCATCAAATGAATGACCAGTATCTTCAAGTCCAAAATCATCTTCTTGAATCGTAAAAGTAATAATAACTCCTCCTTTTATCCCAGTTGAAGATACACCTTTATGATTGAAATTGGATCAGATAATTCCATATTAAGAAAACCCTCACCAGTACGTAACCCTAAAAGCTTGCAGAAACCTGATTTCGTGATATACGTTTTGTGATCTAGAACTTCAAAGTTCATAACATCTTTCATTGTGTTGAAATTTGCTGAAGTATATGCCAAGATCAGAGCAGACGTAGGAACCTTTGAATAATGTGTTAGGGCTTTTCTCA